>NW_027272285.1:0-323807 GCF_040938485.1 Diadema antillarum | reverse complement strand
TGATGCATGTTCTTGTGCGTCCCACGATTAGTGGGGGGGGGGGGGGGGGCGCAAGGAATTTTTGGTTCAAATTTTTCCAAAAGCACCAAAATTTGGCACACATGTAGCCAAAACCATACTATTTCGATTTTTGATGGGCGCCAAGAAGGGCGCCCTCTGGGGCGGCCATATTGGCAAAATTCAATATGGCCGCCATATAGGTTTAAAGGTCACTTGCATTTAAAAACATAGAAGGGTTACAATCATTTGAAAAGTCAGGTTGAGAGGTTTTCTGCGTCAAGGAATTCGAATCTGAAGTTGTTTTCATGGTCTGAAGTAAATTTTTCCTTAAGGTCACCTTAAGGTCATATAGGGGTCAAGCCATTGTATTCATAACAGTTTATTGAAAAAAATGGCTTGCCCGTGGTCAGTATTCCAGGAATGCCAGCCTTAGTAATAGAATTGCAGTTGTCGACGGCTGAAAAAAAAAGAAGACGTATTTCTTGTGAAAGGCGCCCTCCAGGGCGACATATTTGCAAAATCCAATATGGCTGCCACCTACGTTTAAAGGCCAGTATAACAATTACAAGCCTTTAAAGTGTTATAATAATTTGAAAAGTCAGCTCTAGAGGTTTTATAGGTCAAGGAATTAGATTCTGAAGTTATTTTTATGGTCTGATGTCAACTTTTCCTTACCACGTCTCCCTAAAGGTCATTTGGGGTCAAACCGTTATATTCACATTAGGTAATTTAGAAAATGGCTTGCCTATAGTCAATATAGGAGGAATGCCAGCCCTGCTAATAGAATTGCAGTTGTTGAGGGCTCTGAGAGAGGGCGAGGTGGGCTTTCTCACGAGCAACATCAATATATCTGCTTTCGTGTTAAGATTTCAATCACTAGGTATACACTCATGAATTATAATAAGATCCCTTTCTGAGAGTAATTAGGTTTAAGGGATCTTACTCAGATCCTTATTTCACAATTAAATTTGAAGACTTTCATAGTAACCCTTCAATTTCATTTTTAATGATTACTTACGGTAATTTTTTTTCTGCATCATTTCAATTATGGCCTGTTATAATATGGCTACACAAGCTTTTTAGTGAGGGTCTGTCCAAAGCTATGAAATATCATAGTTCATGTCACAGTCATTCCATTAATCATTTTTACATTACAGGCGCTAAGAAGAAATGTCCTCACCGACTGGTCATATTTGCGGAATTCAATATATTTGCATTTGCTTTAATGACAGCCAAAAGAGCTAGTTTGAATTATGGGTAATGCCCTTTCAAAAAGTTTTCAAGATTTGATTATTGGATTATTATTTTCATCTTCATCTGCAAGGAATGCAATAAAAACATACATATACAAGAAATAGGATCCTATTGCTACCTAATATATTAATATTTTAGCAATAAGGGGGGGGGGCTGCTCTCTATATTACCAGCGTCTTTGACGTTGCCACTAAAAAGAGAAGTGTTTTTATTTCTCTGTTGCAGTTCAGGGATCCTCAATCACAGTAGATATTCATAATTCAGATTTAAATTCAATGGAATAATAATTATGAAGATCACTCCTAATCTGGATGAAAAAATTAAAAAAAATCTGTCGTGTTTAAGAGAGTTTTTATTCAATTAAATTAAATTAAATTCAATTTTATTTCCATTTCCATTGAATAAACAAAAAAATATATATATACAATACATTTACAGAACATGTTTTGTAACAATTTCAAAGAAAACGTACAAGTGGTCACAAGTAACAACAGAATTTCCTTTCTAAGGTATATACATATACCTAATACAAAGATTGGAATGGAAATGGAGGGTCCCACTAAAAAGCAAAGCTTGTAGGGTATGGGACCCTCGAAAAATACGTACACAAAATCAAAGAAACCAATGTCAACTGACATGAAATTAACTTAGGAAGGAAAAAAAAAGAAGAAAAAGGAAAAAAAAAAGAAAGAAAAAGAACAAAAAGGGGGAAATGAGACTATGGTACAACACACGCCATCGTGGACACAAGCATACTGTACTTCATGATGGAAATGCAATAATAAAACAATAGAACGCTCCCTGGTTTGATATTGCGATTGATTGGGTGCATATGCCGGTATGAATGCATAGGAATGGATATAAAAAAGAGAAAGAGAATAGACTCACTGTTGTCTGGTACAATAAAAGAAATATCTGAGGTAAACTTATGTCAGACAGATTGTTTTCCTTAAAAGATGATTTCTGTGTGATATCATAATACTTGTAAGAACATCAGGTTGGCATCAATTTGCTATTTTCGAACTTGTGTAAGGAAGTTCGACTCTAACGTCCATATAGGAAATGTGCCTCCACAGCTAAATATGCCATTCAGAGAACATGACGGTCCTGGTAACGCCATTTAGGGAACAAGCATGTTTCACAGGTGCCACAGTGACACCATTAACAGGGTACAGATTAGATATGCTATAGTACAACTTTCATGACACCTTCTAGGGTCTATTAAGATTCTATCCAAAGTGCTTGGACGCAAATTGGTATGATATCACAAGACTTTATAAAATGGTATCTCGTTGGTCTGAAGACTATAGGTTGCACTTCTACTCTCCTCAACATCTCTATATACGACGCATCTGGAGACGAGCCCGATCTCCGGGATTCACAGGAGAATCGAACATTTTCGATTTTGCAGAAACTATTTCCGTCTTCCAGCTCTCCGAGACGTCTATGTGAAGTCTCCATCACTGTGGCCATGTCGTGGGGACTAAATTTGTCTGCAACAGCTTCGAGATGTCCCCGCATCTTGTGGAGACCGTAATAACATAATGGCGACGAATGGGGGAAGTCGCTGAGAAAAGACGTCTCTGATAAGTCCCTGCGACTGCAAAAGCCGTGCCAACATCCCCGAGACTTCAAAGCAAATAAGTTGTCCCTTTGTTTGAAGACGTCTTGAACGTCGCCCTGGAAATAATTTCTTCGAGACGCTGGCATTGCGACAATGTCTCCTCCCGTCAGATAGGCCCTCAATCCCCTCCCCCACCCCCACTTTAAGTTTGCAGCAATATCAAACTACTGACCATGGCTCGTCTGACAACTGCTCTACATTGTGCATTTTCACCTTCATTCATTCATTCATTCATTCATTCGTTTCATTATCTTTTTTTCCATTTTCATGTTTTCCACCTCCCAATGCATACCTTGAAACAGTTGTGCAGAAGAATGAAATTTGGTACTGAAGCATTGCGGAGAGTGGCTGATAGTACTAGTAATTGCCATGTACCTGTGCCATCTTTCCTCCAGCTCCACTCCCTGAAGTCAGGGATCACATCATGACCCATGCTGTCATGATTCCAGTAGAAACTCACTTGCAGCAGCACTCATCTTCAAAATGTTGATACAGCGCCGCTTGAGCAGATAGGGTGGTTTCTGATGATCTGCTCCCACGTTATGACGAGATGATGCCTACCCTCGTTGACGCTGGCTGCCCCATAAACCCTGTTGCTCATCAGTCCTTGCTGGACATGAGCACGATTATTAAAGTAGTTAATGTGTCAGTGAGCTCTGGTTTGCTGACCCATATTACTTAGGCATTTTGCATGCCACATCAAAGCAAGTCTGAAGTAATGTCGCATCCTGTCAGTGCCTGATGTTGTGCTCTGGAAGAGAGGTATGCTGTGCAGGAAAGAGCTGAAAAGGTCTCTATCTTTTCAATACCACGGACCATGACGACCCACCCGTAACTCAGATCAAAGGGATTTAAAAAAAAAAGCATACTACCGAAAATGTAATGTTATGCTCATCCGTGCGATTGTACACTGTTTTCAGAAAATGCTTTCAGAAAACATTATGTCATCCTTTGTGAGGATATCTTTGCGTAGATCGCATGTAAGTTGTTGGAAAGCTGAAGGGTTGTAAGATCACAATTCCTGTTGGATATTTCCGTCTCGAATCAGGTGCTCAGGATGAGTTGTCCGTCCCATTTATTCTTGGATATTTGTGCGCTGATAAATGAGGGCAGTTCTTTATATTTCAATCTTAATTTTCAGGAAGACGCTACGCTCTTCCAATCATAACTTGAGATTTGAGTGGCGCCATCACCATCTCTTGTCAGAGGACTGGACAGTGTTGTTGCGCAAAAATGTAAAGATTATTTCCTTCAGGGTCAGTATCCCATACAACATCAATAGGTGTTCAGTTTCCCTAGTCTTTTGCGCTTTCAGTACAGAAACGGTTCCGTTTGATAAAAAGAGAATAAAAAGAGATGAGAAAAAACCTTCAGCTGAATAATCTTCACCTACTCTGATGATATACTGCAATTAAAGGACTTTAATGATCGAATTTAGTTAACTGCCCCTAGAATATTGGTCTGACCTGGATTGAGGAGCTCGATTCCTTGGAAGCTTCGGCCATTGCTTCCTTCACTGAAGAAGCAGACGCTGTCTTGTCAAGAGAGAGCAGGCGTACACCAATTCAGCAGGAGGAGAATCATATCGCTTGCCAGCTGGAAAGTTATGTAATTGACCATGAAAGGTGACGAGGTGGCTCAGTCGGTAGCGTATGGCTTGCGGTCCAATTGCGGGTTCGAATCCCACTTATCTCAAGTCTAGCTGAGCAATGGTGTGTGTGGTAGAGGCACAACACTTTGCACCTCATCACTTGGATATAAAAAGTGGAAGTCCCTTGTGTGAAAGAATCACAAACCCAGACACATGAAAAGATCCCGAATCGGCATTTCGTTATCGGAAAACTGAAGGTGCATAAATCGGTAAAGTGGTCCACCCCACAAGTACATACAACTGACCAGCTAGTTGTATACGGGCTATCCAGCTATCTCGTCAGACGGAAAAACGAAGACAAAATAAGATTAGGCGTGTTATTACCCTCTTTACCATTGCACCCTGATTCGGCACCTTGGAATAGGGTGGCGGCCGTATTTAAGCATGTATATATATACATATATATATATATATATATATATATATATATATATATATTATATTGAAACAAAGGAAGGAAAAACTGACCAGAAACAATTGATAAATAGTGAAAACTTTGACCAAAGAAAATGAGAAAAGAAAACGAAACCAATGGAAGCCCGTGTTCTGTGCTCAAAGATCTCAATATATATGTATCAAATATAATTTTTCATTTATTGTTCATAATCATGATTGATATGTAGGGGAATGGAACCGCTCTTGGCCCTAATTGACCATTAAAGGAGTATGGAAGAGGTGACAGATGGGACAAAATAGGGGTACCAGTGAATTGCAGTTTAATGCTCACAGACACCATTTCGAAAAATCCACAAAATGCCTGATTTGACCCTTATTTGACCTTGAAAGTGACCTTGAGAGGTGAGAGTAACCTTGAATTGCAGAAATGATATTTAGAATCACATTCTCCTACCCCGTAAAATCTCCCACATGGGATTCATAACATTAATCAACCTTTTCAATTTGTAACTGCAGTTGACCCTTAACCCCGGATGGCGGCCATATTGGATTTCACCAATATGGCGGCCCCAAGGGTTATTAGTCTTGGCGCCCATCAAAAATCGAAAGAGTATGGTACAAGGGACCTATGAGCCAAATTTGGTGCTTTTGGAAGAATTTGAACCAAACAGCCCAACTAGATGAGAACTTTTTGCGTTTCGATATTATAAAGGGTGCTATTTGGTGCGTGTTTCGGCGTGTTTTATCGGGGTCATCCCAAGAGACCGACATCCACGAGTCATACGATCCACGAGACCGACATCCAAAATAGGTCCATGAGTCATACAGCCCATGAGTTATACGGCTCACGAGTCTTACAGCCCATGAGTTCGACACTACGCACAAAAGGCTCACGAAACCGACACTAAGCAAAGAAAGCCCACGAGACCGACACTACACGATAAAGGCTCACGAAACCGACAGTACGCACAAAAGGCTCAGGAGACCGACACAAGGCAAAGAAGGCTCACGAGACCGACACTAGGCAAAGAAAGCCCACGAGACCGACACTAAGCAAAGAAGGCTCACGAGACCGACCGGATGAACAGCGCCATCTACATGTCAATTACCTGTACAGCGTGTTCATGAAGGTGAAAATTACATACTGGCGGGTGCAATATCGTCATGCTATCGAGCGAGAGATTGTAACTATTAAAGTTAACATCACCATCTACATATCAACGATATCAAATAACTATGCATTTCTACACGTGTGGCTTTTAGAGGGCAGTTCTGTCACGCTACAGGGAGAGAAATTGTTACCAATTTATCTCTTTTTTAAATAAAATTGTCCTCTTCATGGGACCCCCCCCCCCAAAAAAAAAAAAAGTATGAAGAAATAATAGAGGACAAGAAAGATGTATGGTTTGATTTTAGATGCCATTGTGCTATTTTTGATAGGCCTTCCCGGTTTCCAGATAGACGGTGGACAGGATGTAAGTTTTTTTTTCGCCCTTTTCTTTCTTGCTTCTTTATTTAAGTATTCCTTACTATTAGATAACCTATCCTCCTGCTTATACCCGCCTCCTTGGAGTTCAGTTTGTAATTGTTTTCTGTAACTATAATGTATGACATTTCAAAGGATGAAAACGTTTTATATCGCAGAGATTCACCTAGATTTGTGGCTTGTATTTGTTAAATCATTCTCCTCAAAACGGTACATTTTTCATGAAATAGAATGGCTGATTTCATGGATTCATGTTCTTTTTTTCCGAATCCTTAACGATTCCTTGATGTTATAGACGATTACGTATTATTTTTGTGAATTTATACTAAATCTACAGCTTTGCAGATGACTGTTCCCCTAACATATCATGCAAAGCAAGTGTGCACTGCAACAGTAGCCATTTTGTGGAACATTTTCTTGTAAACTTCAGTGTGGGAGGGGGGGGGGTGTCCCCCTCTCACGGTGAGAACTTTTCACATTTCGATGATGTAAAGGTGTAATTTGATGCATGTTTTTGCGTGTTTTATCTATTCTGCAGTCCCACTATTTTGAAGGTAGCGATTTATTTTGATGTAGATTATTATTGAACAATTCGCCTTATGTGGTATCCTTTAAATAAACTTCTTGTATTAATTGTTACACTGAATGTCATGAATGCGACCGAGCTCAAGTGCGTGGATCGAGCGGGGGGGGGGGGGGGGGGGGTGTGGAAGGGGGGAGGTGTTCCCATATCACGATGAGAACTGTTTGCATTTTTGATGCATGTTGTAAATTGTGCAATTTTATGCCTGTTTGCGTGTTTTATTGACTTGAAACAGTCCCACTTGTTTAACAGTATGTTTTGATGTAGATTAAATTGAACAATTTGCCTATAAAATGTTATCATTTAAATAAACTAATTGTATTAATTCCTACAATAATTATCATGAATGCTGTATATTAAACAATTCAAACAGAAAAAAGCAAGCACACGACAGCGTAGACAAGGAACATTTCTCCTCCCACACGAAGGTGATTTTGCATTTTCAGACCTGAAATTCAGCAATCTGGTGCAACATTTTGGTGCAACCCTTATTTTTCAGCGCCCCCCCCCAAAAAAAAAATGGAAATAAATTGGGATTTTTTCAGGGAAGTTTTAAAATCACGGAATTTAGCTCTTATTCCGAGTGTGCATCATGTGTGCGTGTATGTACAAAGTCTATAATAAGGTAGAGCTTAAAAAGAGGGTGTGGGAGGGGGATTCCCCCTCCCACTCGACGGAGCTTTTGTGTTATCAGAATTTAAATAAAGCGATCTGAAGCACACTTTTTGTGGAAAATTCACAAATTGTCATTCCCTCAAGTGTACTAAGTCTGTAGAGGGGACCAAGCAAAAGCAGGGTGGGCAAGATACCTCTCCTATTTTCGAGGGAGCTTTTATCAGTTTTCAAACTGAAATTTAACAATATGGTGCACACTTTTGTTGGAATATCTGGAAATTTGTCAATCAGAGCGCTTGAGAAAATAATGTATACATTATCCTACAAGACAGAATACTGTTCAGCTCTGTTACCTCTCTAAAGGCGGGCGTAAGAACGGGTGCACGTCACGAGACCGACGTCCACGAGTCATACAGCCCACAAATCATACAGCTCACAAGAGTCATACAGCCCGCGAGTCATGCAGCCCACAAGTCACAGCCCATGAGTCCGACACTAAGCAAACAAGGCCCATGAGACCGACACATTACGCGCCATGTTGTATCTGTCGAACTCGTGGGCTGTTCCCTACGTAGTGTCGAACTCATGGGCTGTATGACTCATGAACCTGTTTTCAATGTCGAACTCGTGGGCTGTGTGATTGGGTGCACGTCACGAGACCGACACCCACGAGTCATACAGCCCACGTTATACAGCTCACAAGTCATACAGCCCACCAGTTATACAGCCCACGAGTTCGACACTGAGTAAATAAAGCCCACGAGTTCGACATCAAGTAAAATAAGCCCAGGAGTTATACGGCTCACGAGACCGACACTACGCACAAAAGGCTCATGAGACCGACAGTAAGTAAACAAAGCCCACGAGACCGACACTACACTTAAAAGGTCCACGAGACCGACGCTACGCATACAAGGCTCACGAGACCGACATTACGCAAAAGAGGCTCACGAGACCGACACTAAGCAAAGAAGGCCCACGAGACCGACAGGATGAACAGCGCCACCTACAGACCAATAAATTGTATAGGGTGTCCTGATAAAAAGCAGAGGAAGATATGAGAGATGGAAAAGAAGAGTTGCCATCTCCGGCAGGGTGTAACCCCATCAGTTGCCCCCCCCCCCCCCCCCCCCTCCCCCTGAAATGATCAGGATCTTTAATTGTGTTTGCATGGGTGTTTGTTTGTGAAAAAAAACCGAACAAAGTACAGTAAAAGTGTGTAACAGATCTTTCCACAGTAAACCTGCGAGGGTGTTGAATTAGTATTAATTAAAAATAAAAATAACGTAATCGTCTATTAAGGTAGCATAAGGGATTCGGAAAAAATTAGATGCATCCATGAAAACAGCTATTGTATTTCACGAAAAAAATGTACTGTTTGCAGGAGAATAACACAAGCCACAAATTGAGGTGAATCCCTGCGATATAAAACGTTTTAATCAGTAGCATTACATTATAGTTACAGAGAAAAGTACAAATAGATCTTACTGCAAAACTTCCAAGTAGGACCGTAGAATATCTAAAATAGAATAAGTAACTAGTGAATCGGAAAAGAGAAGAGGTAAAAATTATATCCTGTCCATCTTCTAGCTAAAAACTGGGAAAGCCAATTAAAATACCACGATGGCATTATCAAAGCTCTAAAATTAATCCATACATCGTTCTTGCCCTCTTTTTAATTCATTTGTGGGGGGTTTTTTGTCTCTTTTTTTTTAGGGGGGATGAAGAATACTAATTCCTCAATTTTTTTTTTTTTTTTTTTTTTTTGGGGGGGGGGGGGCATGAAGAACACAATTCTATTTTTCTACTTGGTAACAATGTCACTCCCTGACACACTTGCCCACCCCCCCCCCCCAGTATGTAGAAATACATGTTTGATGTCGTTCATAATTATGTAGATGGTCACCATCTTTCAATTTGATAGCATGACGAAATTACAACCGCCAGTATGTTATTTTTCCGTTCATGGAACACCCTGTACAGGTGATTGACATGTAGATGGCGCTGTTTATCCTGTCGGTCTCGTGGGCCTTCTTTGCCTACTGTCGGTCTCGTGGGCTTTCTTTGCTTAGTGTCGGTCTCGTGGGCCTTTTTAGCTTAGTGTCGGTCTCGTGGGCCGTTTTTGCTTACTGTCGGTCTCGAGGGCTTTCTTTGCTTAGTGTCGGTCTCATGAGCCTTTATTGCTTAGTGTCGGTCTCATGGGCTATGTTTGCTTAGTGTCGGTCTCATGAGCCTTTTGTGCGTAGTGTCGAACTCATGGGCTGTATGACTCCTGAGCCGTATAACTCGTGGGATCTATGACCTATTATTGATGTCGGTTTCGTGGACCGTATGACTCGTGGGTGTCGGTCTCGTGGGATGCCCCCGTGTGATTCATGGGTGTCGGTCTAGTGGGATGACCCCGTAAGAACGGCATGCAATATACCAAAATTGATACAATCACATTTCTGCTTCCTCCATTTTATTTTCCAAATTTCAGGGGGGGGGGGGTGATTGTACAGGCCATCCCCCACCTCCATCGGGGGGGGGGGGGGATATATCCCCCATCCCCCATACGCCCATGGTAAATACGTCAGGCAAGCAAGCAGCAACCATAACGAGTCTGTTTTCAAAGAAGAAATAATTCGTGTGGCAATAAAAATCGGCTAGATTGATTGAACGAATAGCCCGTTTTTGTATTTTGAAAATGTTATCAATGTGTGATTTTGCACTGTTTCCCCAGGCAAGTATACCGTAACTTAGATAGGGTGAAATAAGCGTTAAATATAATTTTTTCACAATATACTTGGGGAAAATGTTTTAGCTTATTTAAAATCCCAGTATTTCTTGAGAGCATCTTCGATAAATAATCTATGTGATATTTCCATATTCATTCATGGTCAATACATAGACCTAAGAATTTAAACGATTCAACTTGAATCAAACAATCATTATTCATTTTTATATCCTCAGGCAAGTGGGTAACAGAATTACTAAATAACATATATACAACGGTTTTGTTTACATTGAGAGACAATATGTTTGCTTGAATCCACATTTGAACCGACGTTATTCTCTGATCACCACATCTAAATGGGCTTTAGGGTTTCGATGTGAAAAAAAGATGTTTGAATCA
Source organism: Diadema antillarum (assembly GCF_040938485.1). NCBI lineage: Eukaryota > Metazoa > Echinodermata > Echinoidea > Diadematoida > Diadematidae > Diadema > Diadema antillarum. The sequence goes on along the minus strand of NW_027272285.1, from coordinate 313,083 downwards.
TCGGCAAAAAGAAGAAAAGATAAAACATTAGATGATTTTTTTTTTTAATCATTTATACAAAGAATAAACAAAAGTGGGCTTAAGAGGGATCCTTGAGGGACCCCGCAAGATAGTGTTTTTAAACTTGAACTATAGAGCCGTTGATATTGACAAAATGTTTCCTGTTGGTTAGGTAGCTCCTGAACCAGTCCAAGGCCTTTCCATGTATCCCATAATGCGAGAGTTCATATAACAAACTATCGTGATTGATAGTGTCAAAGGCCTTGGACAGGTCCGGGAATATACCAGCTGTATGTGATAAGTCGTCAATAGCGTGGGCTATTTTATCGATAAAAGCAAGCACAGCGTGAGTAGTAGAGTGTGGTTTTTTGTTCTAAATCCAAATTGAGAATCACAAAAAGTATTACATTCGTTTAAGAACTTAATAACAAGAGAATATATCAAATGTTCGAGAATCTTGGAAATCGCGGTCAAATGAGAAATTGGACGACAATTACTTCTTCTTTATTACCTTTTTTATAAACCGGAACAACTTTAGCAATTTTCATTTGACTGGGTACTACGCCAGTAACAAGGGACAAATTTAATATATGATTATGTTAAAGGAGACAATATTGTGGATATAGTATTTTTCAATAAAAAATTCGTAATGCCATCATTTCCAGCACTCTTTTTTGTTTTTAACTTGTGAACTACGTCCCTCACCTCGTATTCTTGGATGGGAATAAAAAAACACTGCAGATTGAGGATTTGGATCAATTAGAAAATAATGAAATTCTTTATCTGATGTTACTGGTACATTACTAGCAAGACTGATGGGGCCTAAATCAACAACAACAACAACAAAATCATAAAACGCATAATCAACATGTACCGGATTTTGGATCAAGATACCATGCTGAGATATTTCCTTCACTTGTTCTGATTTATCATTAACTCTGCATGAGAACTTCATTAATCACCTTCATAGGACTCTTGGTATTGGAACTTATCAGAACGTAGCTGCACGCACCAGATCGGGGATCCTGATAGTAATGATCATGTAAGATCAAAACCAATCGTAGACTCAATCGGGACAATCCTATCTGGTCGTATTTGAAAGGGAGACCAGATCGTGACAGATCGTATTGCTTGAAATAGACCGATCGTGACCATGTCGCATCCAAGCGAACCAACACGTATTGACTGGCATAACCTAGTATGCAAACGTGAATTTCAGACGAGTTCAACAAAACTTCCACGATCAGTTACGAATGTCCAATCGTGGCGTTCGCAATGGATCACACAATAATGGGAACCCCGATTTAGATGAAACATTTTTGGATGGGTATCCCCCTACCAGGCGAGAGAGATTTTGCATTTTCAGAATTGAAATTCAGCAATCTGGTGCACACTTTGATGAAATATTTGGACAGTTTTCTATCAAAAGCAAGAAATTGTCCCCATTGCGGAAATCATTAGGGGAACAAAATGATATGTTTGCAACCCCCCCCCCCCCCTAAGATTGAGGCCCCCGTATACGAGGGAGCTTTTGCATTTTAGCTCATCTGAGCCGAAGGCTCAAGTAAGTGAGCTATTGCGATCGCTCTTCGTCCGGCGTTCGCCGTGCTTAAACTTTTAACATTTTCATGTTGTCCTTGATAATAACATATTGGATATCCACTAAACTTGGCAAGTAGCATTCCCAGGGGATAGAATCTCAACGTGTTCAAATTGGCACCATGCTCCCCTTTGGGTCCCTAGGGGACCCAAACCTCCTAAATCAAGAAGGAATATTCAATCATATTCTTCTGCAGAATCAGACGTGATAGAGTTTTAAGTCTTTTTTTTTTTTCAAACTGCCAAAGTGTATTACTTTCTAATATCTTGGTAAAAATTTATAATGCAATAATTTTACCTCATCTTGATTATTGCAATGAATTGGGGGAACACAAACAGGGTACACATTCACAGATTATAACATGCTTAAAAAACGAGCTTTACGTATAATAAGCAATAGTCATTATATTAACAAGTTCACCACTCTTTGTGCAATTTCGGATGCTTCCAATTTTTGAGACGGTCAAACTGAATGTTTTGTTGTTTATGTATGTTTATACATGTTCCCGATGAATTCCTCACTCCATTCATATCCAATTCGGGAACGCTATAATTTTCGTAAACCTTTGACTTATTCAACTCTAAGCGGATTGCAATCTATATATTTTACAGGTGTCAAGAAATGTAATTCTATTGATGGTGACCTTAAATCTACCACTACATTTTCTAGGTGTAAAGTTCTATATAAACAGAGTGTATTTAGACAGAAGGTATCCATGACTGACTAGACTTCCTTTCTTCCACTACCTTTCTTTTTCTCATCTCTATTTCTCCGTACACTTAAGATGGATGTGTGAGTGTGTGTGTGTGTGAGTGTGTCTGCCAAAAAAAAATAAGCTAAGGTATGTCTTTGTGTTTGACGACAGATGATTTAAGAACATGTGTTATTTCAATTTGGACTAATCTTCTGTATGTATCATTCAATGTCACAAGTGTTGGTTGATTATTTGACAAAATAATATGTTTGCCCCTCCAATGTTTTATGGGGGGGGGGGGGGGGAGTAACTACCATCTGCGCCCCCAGGATCGACGCCCCTATAAGGGAGGGAGTTACCCCCTCCAACATGAGGGAGATTTTGCAATATCAGACCTTTACTTCAGAGATCTAGGTGCACACATTTTCTGTGTGTTTGTGTGTGTGTGTGTGTGTGTGTATGAAATATCGCTTCTGTCACAAAAGTAAGAAACATTAAATTGTATTCACGAAAATGTGCTGTGAAGGGGGGTAGGTCCTTTCTCACGCAAGGGAGGCCTGGAATTCAGAGATATGGTGCACACTTTTGGTGAGATATTCGAGTTTTGTTTTTGTGAAAAGCGTAAGTATTCTATAGTAAAATATAAACTAGAATTAGAAGAATGGGGGTGGGGGGGGGGGGGAGTGACTGTGCCCACTCCCACACGAGGAAGATATGCTTTTTCAGATCTGAAATTCGGAGATCTGGTGCTCACTTTTGGTAAAATTTTTGGATTATTTTCCTGTCAAAAAAACTAAGAAAAATAAATCTTCACATATATTATGAATGACTAAATCGCGGTATCTCAGTACCAAATATATGGAAGTTGACGGGGGGATGTGACTATGTGGGAGAGGATAGTCCCCTTGCACACGACGGACTTTTTGCATTTTTACAATTGAAATAGAACGATCTGATGCACACTTTTGCGCCATGTTCGGAAAATTGTCAATCACCAAAGTATGCCAGATCTAATTCTAAGGATAGGACCCGAGTGAGGAAAGGGTAAATTTAAAGAGGATGAGGGAACATTTGAGTTTATTAGAATTGAAGTGACAGATTTGATGCACACTTTGTGATGAAATATTCTGCATTTGCCCAACTTTCCGAAGTGTATTAAGTATATAATAGGCGACGAAATGGGGAAGTGTGTGGAAAGGGGTATCACCCTCCGACGCAAGGAAAATTTCGCATTTTGACAATATTGAAATTCGAGGACCAGGTGCATAATATGGGTTAAATATTTGGACATGTTTCAATAAAAAAGCAGGAAAATCTTCCTCATTTCGGGAAATATTGGGGACAAAATGACATGTTTGCCCCCTGTATAGCCCTACTAGGATCGACACCCCTGCATACGAGGGAGCTTATGTGTTTATTCAAATCAAAATGAAAATATCTCGTAAACACGTTCATGATGGAATCTGGGAAAATTCCAACCCCAAAAGTAAGTACTAATTAAATCTGTGGAGGTGGAAGAACCCCATAGTTATCTCCTCCCACCCACCAGAAGAAACGTTTGAATTTTTTTGACCGAATGAAAGACCTGCATGGTGCACACTTTAGATGAAATATTTGGAAATCTAAAAGTGTATTAAGTACAAAGGTCAGAATGAGGAGGGTATGGAAGGGGGTAGGACTGTTCCCCTCTCACGCGAGGGAGGTTTTGTATTTTCAGAATTGAAATTCTGCCATCTTGGGGTAATATATTTAGACAGTTTTCTATTTAAAAAAAAAAGAGAGAAAATTTCCACATCTCCGGAATAACGAGGAGGAGCAAAATAATATGTTTGCCCCCAATACTTTTATGGGAGGGAACCATCCCCCCCCCCCCCCCCATCGACGCCTCTGCATTATTATGAGGAAACTTTTGTAAGTGAAATATCTGCTGCACACTTTTAATAAAACATCAGGAAATACACCAATCTCAAAAGTGTACAAAGTCTGTCGAAAGGGACCCAGTGGGGAAGCTTTTGTATGTCTATGATTGCAATTCAACGATCTGGTGCATGAGAATTTTTGGCGGTATTTATTTTGGACAATTTCCAATCAAGAAAGTTCGAGATGTATTTTTTTTCCTCATCTCGGGAATTGTTTGGTTGTTTGCCCCCAACATTTCCATGAGAGCACGGCAAATGGCCCTTTGCACACCCTCCCCTCCCCTCCTCCTCCCCCCCCCCCCCCCCCCCCGTAGGATCGACGCCCCTGATCATCGCTGTGTATGCCCATAGATGCATCCTGACTGAGTCATCAGGGTCATCATCGTTTGCTCAATGATTCAGGAAATTGAGGGGGTCAGTTATGGCGGTATCATTTGTTGTTGTTCGTTTTTGTTGTTTTTTTTTTTCCTACGTAATTTGCAGGTGGTCCCACGTAGCGCGCGTCATAGCATGTATACCTGTAGGGCTATGTCACTTGACGTTGTCAACGTTATATAGGCTATATTGATTAAAGAGTCGGTGGCCCTGGCTTATTTTCAGTGCCAAATACTGGAGGATAATGGTAGACATAATTCAAATGCTTACACAATTTATTTCGAAATTTGACCAGACGTAGTCAAGAATTTAATGCAGTCTGCCAGTTCCGAATCGAGCTATTAATCAAATTCAAAGCTTCGTTGACATTACTCACGGTAAGATGATAATGGGATATGCCAAATATTTCATACTGTATATCAAATGAAAGAACTAAGGGAACATAAAAAACATGAGATCGATATGAAAGCGAATCGCATGCCTTGTAAACTGTGACGTAGAAAGACTATAGTGATATACAGAATAGTAACATAAGATTATAAAGGGTAGCATGAAGAGTGTATTAAGGAATTTTAGTTCATACTAAAACATTTATCTTCCTGGAAACTTGAGTTGTTTCTTTAACATATATTTTTGTTTCATATCGCTCCATCAAGGAGGTGCTATAGGCGAGCTTCATGTCATTTTCCTATCAGATAACATTGTGTTTTGTGGTTATCAGTAATTAGCACTTCGGGTTCCCGATTGGTCGTTACCTTTGCCTTAACAAAGTGTTACGAAATTATTTAGGGGTAAAATTTTCCTGGAAAATGTCCATTTTTATATAACATAATTTCAACAAAAGTATCCCTCTGATGAAAAGTGGAAATAAAGTTGCCACAGAGAATAAAAGTAACTTAGAATAAAGTAATCTGTTTTTTGTTTGTTTTTTGTTAAAGAGTCTGGGCAGGAATTTGGAAAAAGAAGGATACTAGCGCAATGATCTTTTTAACAGAGTAACTATTTTCACTTTCTCAAAATATATAGATGTAAAGGAGTCCAGCTGTTTGTATTTTCTCTATTTTTTTTTGTTCAAGTCATGTAGACTTTTATACTCTATTCCGTCAATATGATTCCAGTTTTGTTACAGTGTAAGACAGGGTGTTAAGAAGACACTTCGAACGTCAAAATATATACTATGGAGAATAATTCAGTAGGTGAGTATTGAATATATAGACTAAATAGCCGCAAATACTTATTTCACTTCCATGGAAATCCAATATCCCCGTAAGGACATGGGCCAGCATAATCCTCCAAATATACCTGACTTCTTTTACCTAATTTAGCATTGTTTAGTAAGGAGTTGAGTAAAGTACATGTACCTGTAAAAGGCCTTTAATGTACCATACCTGCCGCTTTTTATTTTCCCGATTACTCTATTTATCAAACATATTCCATTCCTTTTCTAAATATCTTTTTCATACATAGAAGTAATACAAAGTCAATTCAGCGAACTAATTGATGAAGCTGTAAATTAAAGACGAACAGGGAGCTCTATTATCACCTGTACACCAAGTACCATAATATCAAATATTGTGGCAATATGCCTATTGTTGGATTTTGTCGGTTAGTTGGCTACTTCTATAAAAATAATCATGTATAACAATGACTACTGTCGTTGAAGTATATGTTGATGATATTACGCGCATTGCATCTCAACTGAAAGATTCAATATGTTAGGAAACAAATATACTTAAGACTGATAATTATGTGGAACTTTGTTGCCTTTGACAATGGCGCAGACATGACACACCGCAGCGATAAAATAAACATAAGAAATTGCGCCCCTTCCGACATACTGTCGATGTGACTAAGTTATTCATAAATTGGTTACTATTATGATCTACGGTGCATTTTGTTTTACCTGTTGTTGTGAACAAGCATTTATGAAAGTATTAACATACACATATAACTCAATTATCAATTTAGATACACTCATGTACTATTCCATGGTTTCGGTACAGTCATCGACAGCGATTTGTAGGAATCAGATTTTATAAAGAAAATCGATCAAATGCGCTCAGGAGTTTGCATTGACGACCTGTTAACCCTATAAAGCCCAAGCTATTTTGACCCTTCCCACGCCCAAGGGGGGGGGGGGGGGGGGGGCACATTGTGCCCCCCCCCCCCCGTATAAGTTTGTTATTGTTTAATGTTTCATCGTCATATTTGGCACATAAGTAGAGCATCTCATACTTGAGTACTCTACATGACTGCACATTTGATTTTTCTCAAGGTCACCCATAGAGGGAGCTATTCACCAAAATATGAAGAAATACATAGGAAATATGCTTTAAAAAAATGCTTTTTCTGTATAACTTCTTTATCCCAAGTGTATGTGTTTAATGATGGATCAATCATTTTCATATTTCCCACAAATGATGTGCAAGTCGAAGCTCGTTATTTGTTATGGTTGAAATTTCTCAGGGTCACCACATGGGGCGCTATTAATAACAACATAAAGACATACATTATGAGACCTGTGATGCATTGTTTTGGATAGGTATATGCGTAGTTGTCACATTTCATATTTCCATGATATTGGATTTTTAAGTTTGCAGATTGATAATGTGATAAACAGATGATATTAGAGTTATAACTTGGGTGAAGGAATCAAAATCACGCAGAATAGAACGGCAATCTTTGGAAAATACTGTTGTTTTCAATTATCTCTATTATTTCTATTGTTTTATGCCATTGTCACATGAAAAGGTACAAAGGAAATAATAGGAAAAACATTTCAGGGCCATAATCACTTCACATTTTGCTTCTTCAGCAAATTTCAGCCAAGAAACGCCCATTTCATACACAATATATTGTTAATTGGAATTTGAACAGAAAAATACGCAAAATCTGACTGATATGGTTGTCATTTATGGTTGCCATGGCAACCAGCAATATCAGATATAGCTAAATTATATATCAAAATGTTTGGAATAAGATTTTAGGGAAAGTCACAAAATTTGGTTGAAATTGGATTAAGGGCGAAGGAGTGGCGAATGAAATCTGGTAGGGGGCACAATGTGCCCCCCCCCCCCCGGGCTTTATAGGGTTAATCGATCGACACCTTCCTTTCACGACGTGTTTGCAGGACTGTGATATTACTGAGTCTAAAGTTCAAAGTTCATTTTACTCAACAACCCATATTCTGGCTATCGGGGTCCAATTAAAAGTCATATTTCACGTTATTACTTCAATAATCCAAACAGAGTTGCAAGTAACTTTAAGTTTATACAAAACAACTATGATAAGGTAAATAGAAGTGAAGTGCGATTGGACATATTAACAATAAAAGAAATACGAGTGACATATCATTGATAAAAACAACAAAAAAGATTTAAAAACGTTAAAAAAAAGTACAGAAATATATTCAGACAATAAGTAAACAAAGAATGAAGGAAATATATGGGCATGCGAGAGCAAGAAGAGAAAGGAAGAGAAAGAGGGGAGAGTGGGAAGACAAGTTCAGCAGATTACTCAATATATAGAAAGCACGGCCTGTAAAAAGACATAAACAAGTAACTAAGAGAAGGTCGAAATATACTCATGTAGGCCTACATATGTCATTATCAATTGTAAAACTTGGTTAAACTAGAAAGAACTGCCCTCTTTTCACAATTAGATAATTGATCCACCTTCATTTTGGGTATTTCCTGTGATATCTTATTAAGTATTTCTTTTGCTGTTCATTGAAGAGGCTGCAATGAAAAGGTAATGAAATTCATCGCCAATATCATTCTTATTGCAGTGGGTACAAAATCTTTAATTTCCAGGAATGTGATTATATTATCTTCCAGAAACAATTGGCAATTTGGGATGAACACAACGGAATTTTCATAAAAAAATTATCTGAGAATCATTTAAGTGTTGGGAGTATTCATCAAAAGAAAGCTCCTGCTTGATAATTCGAGAGTTCTAAAATAGAGAATGAAAATTCTTCTACATCACTACCCCCACTTTTGCTTGAAACTGCAATTCAATCTGGTGTTAAATAAATTTGCGCTTCTGCAAGAGTGAAATTTGATACAGGAATGTGATAGAATACTGTGAGACAATTTTTTTTTCTTTTTATGTCAAGGTGTTATTTTCCGATATTTGTAATTAATTTAGGTAGTTTTCACGTAGGAAAACTTTTTGTTTTGGAGTTTGCATTACTTTAGTGTTTCAATGTGTCAATTTCCGATATTCATGATCAATTTACATTGTTTTCACATTCGAAAACATTGTGACTTGGAGTTTGCATTAAGTATTATTTCGGGATGTCATTTTCCGATATTTGTAATCGATATAGGAGGTTTTCACATAGGATAGCGTTGTGTTTTTGAGTTTGCGTTGAGTTTGCATTAATTAGTATTTCGGGGTGTCATTTCCCGATATTTGTAATCGATATAGGTTGTTTTCGCATAGAATAGCGTTATGTCTTGGAGTTTGCGTTGATGTTTGCATTAATTAGTATTTCGGGGTGCATTTCCCGATATTTGTAATCGATATAGGTTGTTTTCGCATAGGATAGCGTTGTGTTTTTGAGTTTGCGTTGAGTTTGCATTAATTAGTATTTCGGGGTGTCATTTCCCGATATTTGTAATCGATATAGGTTGTTTTCGCATAGGATAGCGTTGTGTTTTGGAGTTTGCGTCGAGTTTGCATCAATTAGTATTTCGGCATTTATGATCGATCATTTATATCCGTATTTCTGGGCATCATTCTGCTTTACATTTTCTGAATTTTGAATGCGAAATATATTCAAAACGATATCTATTTGGTCAAGAAATATGAATTTAATGATATTTTCATAAAATGTTTTTTTTTTCAAGTTAGTGTTGACTGTTGAGCAGTTGCGTTAGTCATTCTTCGATAAAATGGATTTACTTGATCGATACTAGTTTTTGTTTCGAGCGGACTAACGTGAGAGTGGCCTCGGAAGAGCCAGGTCCAGGTACTGTAATTCACCCTAATTTTCACCGCTAATGGTTTGTATTAGTTTGCATTAATTAGTATTTTGCATTAGTTTGCATTGATTAGTAGTTTGCATTGAGTTTGCATTGAGTTTGTATTAGTTTGCGTCAGTTTGCATTAGTTTGCATTCGTTTGCATTAGTTTGTATTAGTTTGCATTAGTTTGCGTCAATTAGTAGGACCCCAAGAGAAGTGTTGAGTGCATTTTGTTCTTATTTTATCTAACAAACATGTACTGATAAGAGGAGCATCGATACAACATCACACATGTAACAGCGTAACATTAAAAGGCTAACAAATCATGTGGTCTCGCGCTACTCACTCCTCATCTAGTCTCGGAGAAGCAAAGTGAAAACTTTGTCAATATTCCTTCTCAAAGCAAACATTCTGGAAATAATTTCACACTGTATGGCAAATAACCTAAATGCAATTGCAACCTTGCTAGGCAAATTCCACAAATGAATCCTTTGCACTACCCTAAATCTCACCTGGACAAGTTGGACGTCGATGATTTTTTTCCTCTTCATGTCCAAAATTTGGTGAGAAAATAATCGTTGACAAATCACATACCGGTACACAATATCGCGTTGCACTGCTCACAGCGTAGCTAGCTAGTTCAAACCACTTTGGAGTGTCAGGTGACATTTCCCCTTAGACTGACATCACTAGTAAATATGGAGTTTCTCAGTTCCGAAGAATCTGAGAAATTTCCGAAAATCGGATCAATTTTTAAACTTATTTTCACTTATTTCACTTCGGTATGGTTGCATTTGGCGTAAAGACAGTATCATGATCGTGTTCACAACAAAATTACCTTACGAGTGAGGTGTAAATATGGCAAACATAAGATTTTCTTCTGTATTAAGCTTTAAATGCCCTGAATTCTATGTCACAGCAATGGTTGTCCTCCACTGAACATCAACAAGGCATGATACTACGCAGGCTTGTCTTGTATTTATGGCAAAAATGGGTTAGTTTTGAAGATTTTTAGAACTTTTCTCTGCTGGCAGAGAACTAGTTTGTGTAATGAACAGATTCTTTTTGCATTCTGCCATTATTGTTGACATTGTATAATTTGGGGCGCATTTGCCCCCTTCACAGTACTACAAATTATAACTGTGATACATTCAACTGCTTTTAATTATCTATAAAGTTGTGTTGTTGTTATTTTTTTTGCATGTGAGTTTTATGACAGAGGTACATGTAAATTGTAGGTAGAGTTCATATGTGTGTTTATTGACATATCAGTCTGATAGCATGAAACAGTGTGCTTCAATAATTTGACCAGTCGGTCATGATTGAGGTGAATGTGTGGTGGAAAATTACAGGACATAATGGTAGAATGTTCTGAATTCTAGGAAACATATATGGGGAACAGATACCAGAGTTTGAATTTTAGTTCTTTGGAAGATTTATCTACATAGAGGAGTCGATAATTAGTTTCAGTATACAGTCAGTATCTTTCAAATAGGACTTATTTCTCTAAAATTTAACAATGGGTCTTTCACTCCATGCAAGCTACTTTCTATGCACTTTGTATATTTCTTACGTCGAATAATGTAAAAAAAAAAGAAGATGTGGTTACCTGCTTATTGGTGATACATTGATGACAAGACTTTAGTATTAGTGATGTGAAAGAGTGTCTTCTTGAATCACAACATAATCTGTCCTATCCTGGAAGGTATAATGTGGAGGGAAAAGGTGTGGAAATGAAGGTCAAACACATGTATCTTTGGGTCGTAATGTGTGCTGTATTCAACTTTTATCACATAGTGTATTTGTAGTGAACCTGTTTCAGCCAGAGAGCTCAAAACCAGTTACCGGTAATCCTCTATATGTTTTGTGATGACAGTGATAGATAGGTAACTCTGTACAATAGGTAGTGGTCTCTTTTGTAAATTATAGTACACATGTGCTTGTACATTTATATCTCATATATCTGGAATGCGAGAGTGTGGGGTGCAATGCAGGGTGTTTATACTTTTATAAAGTTTCATATTGCAACCTTTTTACAGACGTGTCATGTACAGTAGGTCCTACACATTGCATAAAAATTATCACTTGTGGGAATATTCGTTGGTTTATTATTTCATGACTGCACGTAAGTCAGTTTTACATACAAAAAGGATTTGTAGCAGTCATGTATGAAATACGTGCATCGTAATGTTGTATTCTGTAGTGCTTTGTTTACTACTTTTCTGACGTTATAATGTGTAATGACAGATTATGCTAAGCTGATATATGGCATTCTTCATTTGTATGTATATGAACCCAGCAATGTATGTTGAATTGTATTCCATTTTCCCTGCATATTGTGCAAATACTGGTACTATGTAGTATACAAGGTGTCCTTTTCCATGCACTTTTCCTCTTTCCAGAGAGGATGTTAATTCTCCATAAACTTCACCATAAATATTAAAAGTATCAACCGTATAATGTAATGCTGGAATGCTTAAAGAGATGATAGTCTTTGTTGAGATGGGGAATTCAAATTCTAACTTTTTGTGAGATAATAAGAAACCTCATATGAAATATCAAAGAGCATACAATTCTAAGAGGTATTCAAAGTTTATTTGATGAAAGTCAGTTCTGAAATGGCTGAGATATCCAAAAACGAAGTAAAACAAAGTGCTCTAATAATAGGTGGGTCCCATATTTTATCAGGACCTCTTTGTTTCTGTGGCTGTCTCAGCCATTTCAAACCCAATTTTCATCAAATAAACTTTGAATTCCTCTTAGAATTGTATGCTCTTTCATATTTCATATGAGTTTTCTCATTATCTCACAGAAACGTGGGAAACCTGAAGCCCCATCTCAACCAAACCTACACCATTTAAAGTCATTACAACAGAGACTCTGGTGGTATGTGTGTTTTGCAAATAACAGAACAAGAGATAGTTTGGTTGTGGTGTGTAGTTATGGATCATCATTAAATCATAAAGAGTCTCAGAAACCATATTTCTGTGTAACATTTCATGATAAGTTATACTACTCATTTCTATTTATGGGGTGAAATCTCTCCTTTGAGCCCTGTTGTGGTCACTTGCCTTCGCTCACTCCATTGACGGGATAATCAAAATCTTTTAAATTGCTAAACTCATATCTGCTCTAAATTTGGCAACATTATTTCAAAGATGAGGGTTTCTCTTATTGGCCATTTTTCTTGTTCCTGACTTCATGCAAATTCAGTTGATTTAACCATACAGACTTTGCATCTCATTTTATCAGATATTGCAAGTCCAGTGAAATGCAGATTTGCCATTGTCATGCCCAGAAGATTGTAATTTCTGAATTTCTGAGAGTGCTATGCGCTTGTAACATCTGATTCAGTGCACACTGCTAAAGTATGCATTGTGACATCAGTGAGCGTGCAGTTATACTTTTTCAGTAATGTGCCATAGGATAACATGCAGTGCAGTTAAATGCTTTTTCGTTGCACATTTTATGCACGTCTGTGAAAGTTAATATAAGTAACTGAGGACTCATTTCAGCACTGGATTCATTCTTGAACCCATTTACAAATATCACTTTTGTAATGTTGAGATATTGAATTTGATAAACCCATTTTGGTTGTACTTTACCCTCCCCCAACTAAGTGGTGAAAACTATACACATACTGTAAATGCCAGCTCTCTCCATCATTTCATTTCTGAAATATCATTCCACCCGTAATTGTACGACAATCTCTTCAAATAATAATTATGTGGTACATACAACTGTATGTACACATCAATATTGCATTGTTCCCCTGCCACTATGTATGCGAGTGTCCTTTCTTGTGTTATTACAGGGTGTTTGTATCGCTCTGTATAGTATGACAAGGGCAATTTACTATGCTGTACGTCTCACAGTTAATTAGTGTCAGTTCAATGTCTGGCCCCCAAGGTGTGCCATTATTTGAATATAGTATCCTTGAAAGAAGATCTATACTGCAATTTCTGTTGAACACGTGGTGTGTATTCATTTCATTGGCTTTTGTCATTGCATAGTTTTTCTTTGCAGTGACCACTGGATGTGGTATGTATGTACCATATATGAATATGTAATGTATGTGTGCGTGTGTGTGAATGTGTGTGTACATATATATAATATATGTACACTCAGCAAAAGAAGAAAGTAAACACTTTTTCCACTTAATATTCATCTTAGATTTTGATGAAAATCATTGTGTCATATACCATATTAAAGGTATTTAAATGGCTATCAACCTGGTAGGTTATTATACAAAGAGAACTTTACGCATGAGTGAACAGATTTGGTTTTATCCTCCAAGGCAGAAAAGTAAAAATTGCAAAAATTGCCATATTGAAATTAATTTGCGAATGCCCTCCAAGATAGCAACAATAACAAAAGACCAATTTAATGCAATGAGAGACATGAATGAAATAGCAGAAATAAGTTTCTGTTCATTCATTTCTCTTTATATTCTAAAACAAATACATAGTGGGGGAAACTGAAGGTGGAACATAAGAATTTTCTATCAATTCAAACTTTAAATGACATAGGGAGTAAGCCGCAAAGGTGATAAAATCGACAGAATCTCTTCATTTCTCCTTTTAACTAAGAAATTTAAGAATGCATTCGGAGACAAATTCAAGAACCAAATATTATTTCAAATTTTCCTAATTTCTATGTTACCATTACTTTTTCTCTTATGTCTTTTGACATTGGATTTGACAGAAGATTCTTCAATTTACTCCCTTATTTTTTGCCTTTCTTTATCTTTGGAGGGTTACAGAGACATTGCAGAGATCATAGGTTGATTTTTGTAAATCAATTTGCAATTTTATTGTGTTGAATTTGTCTTTTGTTCTCATTGTTATATGGAAGAGCATATGTGCTTGAATTACAGCTTGTCCATTTTTGCAATTTTTACTTTTGTGCCTTGGAAGGGAAAAACGAATGTGTTCATTCATGCGTAAAGTTTTCCTTTTTATTGACCTGCTAGGTTGATGGCCAATTAAATTACCTTTAACATGGTATAAAAAACACCATTATTAGCCAAATTGTCTATGAGAAAGGTGAACTTGAAAAAATGTTTACTTTCTTTCTTTTTTTTTGCTGAGTGTACCGGTATATTACACTCTCACTCTCTCCAGTATATATATATATATATATATATATACACATACATATACATACATATGATATATATATATATATATATATATCTTCTAGCTCACAAGATCCAGTTCCTACATGGATTTTGAAAAGACACTTACATCTTCTTCTCCCAAGCATTACACTGATGGTGAATAGATCGCTTGAAACAGGCATCTTCCCCAGCTCATTCAAACAAGCTGTCGTTCGACCCCTGCTAAAGAAGCCCAGTTTAGACCCTGACACTCTCAATAGCTACAGACCAGTGTGCAATCTCAAGTTTATTTCAAAAGTTTTGGAAAGAGTCGTAGCCCAGCGTCTTCAAGAATATTTGGAACTGAATGATTTAAGTGAACCACTTCAATCTGCTTATAAGAGGCATCATAGCACCGAGTCTGCCCTGATTAAAGTCCATAATGATATACATCAAGCACTTGACAAGAAGCAAGCTGTTTTCTTGGTGCTCCTTGATCTGTCAGCAGCTTTCGACACCATTGACAAGGATATTCTTATCACAAGGTTTCGTTCAATAGGTGTGAAAGGATCTGCTCTTGCATGGATATCTTCCTATTTGTGTAACCGTTCGCAGGCAGTCAGGATCAATGAGTGCATGTCATCCTTCGCTGAACTTCTGTATGGTGTCCCCCAAGGATCTGTTTTGGGGCCGTCATTCTTCAGCATTTATGCAAGTCCTCTCGCAGAGATCGCAAGGACCCATGGCATCCATATACATCTTTACGCTGATGACACCCAGCTGTACAGCTCATTCGATCCATCTGATCCTTTAAATGAGGCCTCTACCAGACATAGACTTGAAGCATGTATTGATGATATGAGGGCTTGGATGATACGGAACAAACTCAAACTGAATGATGACAAAAGTGAATTTATGATAATTGCATCAAAACATCTGGCAGCAAAGGTCCGTAGTCAGTCATTACGAATTGGATGTGTCAATGTACAATCTGTGTCAAATTGTAGGAATCTTGGAGTTTATTTTGACCCTGAAATGTCAATGGCGACACACATTACAAACACATGTCGATCTGTATATTTGCAACTACGCAATATTCACAGTATCAGAAAATCCTTATCAAACAAAGTTGCAGCCTCTGTTATTCATTCGTATGTTTTGTCTCGTATTGATTATGGAAATGCATTATTGTTCAAGGCTTCATCTTACCAACTGGCCAAACTACAGCGTGCTCAGAACTCTGCTGCTCGGGTCCTCAGTGGAACATCTCGCTTCTCCAGCATTACCCCAGTTCTAAAAAATCTTCACTGGCTACCAGTATCCAAGAGGATAGAGTTTAAAATTCTTATTCATACATGGAAAGCAGTACATTCTTCAGCTCCAAAATATTTGCAAAACCTTGTTTCAGAATACGTCCCTGGCAGAAATCTCCGTTCATGTAATAGTAAACAATTAACAGTTAAACGAACAATCTCGACTCTCGGAGAAAAAGCCTTTGTTTCTGCAGCCCCATCTCTCTGGAACGCTCTTCCACTGAGGATCCGATCAGCAGAGACCATTGAAACATTTAAAAAGCTTTTGAAATCACATATGTTCGCATCTTGTTTCGATTGAATTTTCAACGAATTGTTCATTGGTGTGTATATCTCTACCTATCTCTTTCTTCTTTTTCAACCTTCTTATGTACAATTATGACTATGATGTATGCTATTCTTTTCATAATTACGTCCCTCTGCGCCTCAGAATAGGATACTAGATCGAAGGCGCATTACAAATGCTGTACTTATTATATATATATATATATATATATATATATACATATGTGAAGAGAAAATTGTGAAGATATTTTCAAGGATTTTACAATTCACGCAAGACAAAAGTCGTGTGACAATATGTGACCCTGCACCTAAAAACAAACAAAAAGTCGCCAGACATGAATTTTTAGTTAAGACCATATTCTGAAAGAGCAGACCTTAAGCTTTAAAATGATGTATAACTCAAATCAAATGGACTCTCCTAACCTATCTAAATATTGGAAAGAAAGCACAAACTCAGGAAAAGTGTGAACTGAGAAAAAGAGGCTCTGAAGCACAGTGTCTATTCAAGCGCTTAATCTTTACCAAACCGTGCTGGCTGTGCCATGAATGGGACAAAAAACAGGAAGTAAACCACCAGAGTAACAACAATGAAGGGATTATCAGCTTAAACTGAAATTAACCATGCCTCATTAGCACATTCTGTCCATAATTAATGCCAACTTTCAAAGTAGTAGCACTATCCTTTCAAAAGTTATTAGAGTTGAAAGTGAAGAGTGTGGAAAAGGTTTTTCAGAAATGAACTAGAAATGTCGCTATGGCGACTGGTATGCCTCCGCCATAATGCATGATTCTCCTAATAGGTCTAGATAGTACATGTGGACAATGTGTGATTACATTTTCACAAAACTGGCAAAATAGTGAAATGACAAGTTCGACACAAATGTGTTGAATGTTCACCTTCCTTGACCTTAGTTTAATTGGATGAATAGGAGAGCATGTATTTGGGGATTTAAGGACTTTAACTTGACTTTGACCCATTCATACATTTATGCACTGAGTAATTTTCATGGTACCGGTATGGAGAAAAAGTGCAATTTCTGTACTGAATAGTAAATTGTTACCATGTTCATCTGGCCTTTGACCCTAAAATTCATAAGATAATCACTTTCAGGTAGAACATGCATAAATATGCAGTAAGTTTCACGATAAATTGAGCCACTTCCGAGATATGGAGGAAAAAGTTAGTTCAGCACTTTCACTTGATCTTTGACCTTTTGACCTTTGAGGCAAAAAAAAAAAAAAAAAAAACTCTCCAGAGAATTTCTATTAGGTTACACATGCATACACCAAGTGTAAAAAAAATAATAATCCTGCTGCCATTGCATGAACATGAGGGAAATAGTAATATTTTGAAGTGTTGCACTTGACCTTTGACCCCTGACCTTTGACCCCATGAACCCTACATTCTCTAGATAATCACTGCCAGTCAGTACATGTATATACTATGTTCCATGCAGATACCTTGAACAATTTTCCAATTTACAGAGAAAAAAAAAAGAAGTTTTAATACTTTTACTCGACCTTTTGACCTTTGACCTTTGACCTCATGACCCAAACTTTCACCAGAGAATCTAAATTGGGTAATACATGTATGCACTAAGTTTCAAGAAAATATCTTCAGGCATTGCATAGATATGGTGGAAATAGTGGAATTTCATGTATTTGACCTTGACCTTTTGCCCTTTGACCTTGAGCACGTGCACCCAAAAGTTGATAGGCACAACTTCACCTCCTAATACACATACATGCCAAGTTTCATTAGGATACCTCAACAGCTTTTGATAGTTACCTTGTCCACAAAATTCATTACGGACGGACGGACGGAAGGACGGACGGACGGACGGACGGACGGACAACCCGAAAACATAATGCCTCCGGCACCACTTCGTGGCGGAGGCATAAAAAGGGATTCTAAAGACACACCTAATCACACTATTCTACCAAAAATGTTCAAGATAAACTGCTAAAAAAACACACTTTCCTGCCCGTTTTATGACACCAAATTTTAGTATAATGTAAAAGAAGACCCGCTCTTTCAGAAAATATGAAAAAGTCAAGTTCGGCTAGGTTGACCCATTTCACTTATTTTCAGTCCTCACGCAAAATCAGTGTGTGCGACTTTATGTTCGTTTTGAGGTGCACGGTCACATATTATGTAAAAATCAATGTGAGACACAAATTGCCTCCTCAGGTCATTTGCCTCCAATATACGTAGTGTAATTATGAGCACATGTCTCCCTAAAGCTAGATCACACACACACACACACACACACACACTCGCCTGCACACTCACACTCATTCATGTGCTATCCCTTTTGCTTCACAACTTGTACCAAGTAAACAATCCCAGCTACATTATGTAAATACATACACAAAGACATACACGTACAGCCTGTACATGTACTGTAAAAGGGAAAATTTTCGCGGTGTTGAAATTTTCGCGCAACCAGAAACTAGAGCAAAAATAAAAGCATTATATTTTTGTTTGCCATATGTTCCTGTGCGTGATGTCTTGATTCCGCGGAATTAAAAACATGCGAAACTCTTCTGACCCGGCCAAGCGCAAAAAATTAGTCGCGAGAAAACATCCACTTTTACGGTATGCCTTCTGGAAACTCATAAATGCAAGTTCAAAGATAAATTTTCACACATTCAACAAGTACATACAATTGTAATGCACGTCTGTACCTTTTTGTAAACATCATAAGGCAGGGCTATGTACAGGTATTTATTTCACAGTAAACTGGACCTGTTCAACCAGGTCAGGCTCAATGAAGCAATTTGTGACCCCAATTCAGCCAAGGGTAGACAAAACCTGGTACATAGACATTACATACAATATTGTACATAATGATGAATTTCATGAGAAAACACATGATCCGTTTTTACATAGTATTTTGCTATTAAGCACCATGTGAATTACAAAGTGACGGACAACCCCTCCCCTCCCCCCGCCCATCTATTGACTGTTGTTGAGTCAGATGAAGAACATGAATGCTACAACATTGACCTGATGTCTTCAAACATGCAGATTTCCCTCCAATTAAAACCATGGCATCAAAAGTTCTTGCACCCTTCTTGTACACAAGCAGTGCCAGTCTATTTCTCCATAGCTTGCAGTGTTTACTGCAGGACCGTGACATGTCACATCTCTGCCTTAAGCAAGCCTAAAGCTTCACAGAGATGCCATACATTTCAAGTATACCTTTTATCCCTTGTTATGTCCCATTAACACACATCGTGGTGATGTAACATGCATTTAGAGAAACACACTTTTTCTGCCAAGGACAAATAATAACAATAATAATAATAATAACAGTAGTAATAAATAAAGAAATAAATTCTTGCTGCAGCTGCACAGAAGCGAGGAATGTCTCAATGTATATGCAGGCTTATTACCAGTAATCCTTCATGTGCATGGACGCTTAGCTTAAAGGGGCATTCAAGACGATTTTCATAATTTCACATCATGTAGTACATAAATCGACAGCTCCATGTATAAATTTGTGGAATTTATTGTGGCCCTTGAGCAGAGAAACCAATAAATTGAAAATCTTACACAAATTACACTGAACAGTGTCGATGACATCAGAGCCTCATATATTTCAAAAATGTAGCAGTGTAATTCCATTACAATACCGCTTGCTCAACAAGTTCACCTGTGGAAAAATCTATGCATGCCTTCTTTTGTTCTGCTTCCTTGAGCCTCAACTTGTGCATTCTTATGGTGAGGCTGCTATGTCATCATCCTTGTTCATTGCAATTTGTTACAGACTTTGAAAACATTCTCATTCCTCATCCAAATCACTAAAAATTCTGAAACTCTGTACTCAGTTTAACTAATTTATCATTTGTTCAAATGTAAAAGTCTGAAAATCATCCAGAGGTACCCTTTAACTTTATACCAAAGTGTTTCCTCAGCATTCAATGATCCATCCAAACTTTGCCTACCACAGTACACTGTAGTTGTAAAGTTAGCAAGCCAACTCATGTGTAACAATGCACCTCAATCCAATGGACAGGCCATGGAGACACAATAGGGATTAGGGGGATTAAGTAATCTCTATCCTTTGATAATATCTGTATGTTTCAAGACATCCTGTGCCAGTTGGTGAAGAAAGGACTCCAGCATCTGGTTGTGCCAATCAGCACACATACCGAAGGGGTACTTATCCTGGAATGAACACAGTTATCATCATGAAAACCTTATCTCGGCACAGAAGGATACACTGTACTAGTTTTCTAGAAATCTGACAAAGCACCCTGTATAGAACTCGTAGCTATGCTTGAATTGCACTTTTGGATATCCACGGCATGGCATCATTTGCATTACTTGTTCCTCTAAAAAGTGTATTTCTCTGTCTTGCATTAGATAGTTGCATGTTCTTTTTTTTTGGGGGGGGGCAGTGTACTAGATTTACAATTTCTGGATATGATGTTACATATTAGTATTACCTGAGAAGAAACCCATTGTCTTACAGTCAAAAAAAAATAAATAAATAGCAACGCTTCTTAGAGGCAGTACCTCCACTTGTTTATTGCAGGTTATAAATAATTGCCACTATGACTTTAATGGCTTTCAGAACCACAATACTATCAATAATCACCTGTACTGTTTTGGGTTTTTTTTCTGTTCATTTTGTTGAGCTTTTTTCTCGAGACAAACCCCAAACTTACACATATAAATATCTTAAAAAGCAAGATATCTTGTCAACCATTATTTCTGAAATGCATTAGACCACTCTGATATTAAAGTGACCCCATCATAACAGGATATATGGAAATTTTCGCACCTTTTCCAAATTTGACTACCTGTCACTCTTTTCTTTGATGCACTGATTTAATAGGGTGACTGTTATGTTTTTGCCATAAAATAATCTGGTTTGCCAAAGAATTTTGGTGTGGATTAGTCAAATCTAGTGAGCAGTGTGACAAATGCAATCTATACCAAGACAACAGAGCAACATTCAGTGATTCAAAAGTGTGCTAGAATTTCTACCAATATCATTATTCATGATTACCTGAAAAATTTGTTTCACTAATAATATTACAGTATTACAAAGTCTTTCATCAAAATAATGCCAATGATGAGTATCAAATTTTACATATACACCAATTAAAATTCTCTTACACATACCCGGTACTTTAGTATGCACCACGTTCACTGTCCAATTTTGTAAAACATTTTGCGTAATGAACGTAGCAGCCTAAATGTGCAAAGCATTGTCACATTCCACAAAGAGCAATAGACCAACACCTTGAAATTACCAACATGATGAACACACAAGGAAAAAACATAGTCATGTTTAGTAGAAATTCAAAACTCTTATTTTTCCCCATGTGGCAGAAGATTCAAGCATTTTAAAGAAACGATAGGAAATTCCGAACAACTTATAGGGATTGTACAGTACTGGTTGAGGTGAGGATTCAGGTTTATAACATTTTTTGGTGAGATAATGAGAAACCTCTTATGAAATATGAAAAAGCATGTAATTTCAAGAAGGATTCAATGTTTATTTGATGAAAATTGGCCTTGAAATGGCTGAGATATCCAAAAAGCGATCCTATCAAAATTGACATCCCACAACTTTTATAAGGATTTCTTTATTTTTCCTTGTTTTAAGATATCTCAGTCATTTCAAAACTGATTTTCGTCAAATAAACTTTTGATTGCCCTTAGAATTGTATGCCCTTTAACATTTCATAGACTGCTTTCTAAATATCTCACAAAACATTACAAGCTGAATCCTCACCTCAACCAGTACTGTACACTCCCTTTAATGGAATATACATGTATTTGTATGCAAAGCTTCAAATTGACTGAAAAGAAAGTTCTTCTTCAATGGTCATTTTACAATGTGACCATACACTAAATGTTCTGTCTTGTTGACATGTACATGTACTTATATGAAATTATGAAAATCCCCGGAGTAGCACTGTTTTGGATTTCAAGCAGCACTTAACTTTTTCAGAAGTTTATCTACTACAAAGCTCTTCATCATGTTCTGCAAATAACACCAACTGCCTTCAAACCATCCATAATCTTCTTACGTCACAGCAAATACACCTAAAATATACCAAATACTACTAAGACTTATGAAATTATGAAAATCCCTGGAGTAGCACTGTTTAGCATCTAGTTTCTTTCTACACCTTTGTCTATAAACAAAAAACACACTCTTTCAGAAAGGAAATTTCACACTTTTTCCGTGGCCTTATAGTTCGTCGTTCACACTGGGGCCCAGTGCGGCCAATGCATTCTTCATTGCTTGCACCACTGAAAGAAAACAAAATAAAAAGAATAACATTATATTCCATTTATCTTTGTTAAAATAGTGAAACATAAAGGCATTAAAATTGATAAATTCAATTCAATTCGTTTATTTCCATTTCAAATAAAAAAAGACAACATTAAGCATCCAGTGTTACAGATGAAACATACAAACAATCACATATAAAAAACCACACAGCTTTGTTGTTGTGCACCATCCTGGTAAAGCCCTGTCACATTTTTACAGTGACTGGGCTGTGTATAGTTATCTGTGAGCAAGCTCCTCTACCTATTGTGTCTTGAAATAACTTTATACCACCCAGAAGAATTCTGCAACTGCAAACAGCAGTGCTTCATGAAAAAAAGATGAATTGCAGTGATATCTTTAGGTATAATGAGCCCTCAAAATTGTACCCTAATCTATGGCTATCTCAATCTTTAAATACTATACATGACTTTTCATCTCCAAACCAGTAGAAAGTACCCAGATAAGAATTTGAGTTTGAGTCAACTTCTGAAAGTGGATAGTTTCCCTAAAATGATAAATACTTCATGAAAATAGGACATTCCTAACCCATCAAAATCATGTTAGAAAGTTAATTACATAGGAATGAAACATTTCTTCTTTTTTTTCTTACAGAAATGTGGCTTTGAAGTTAAGGGTGTACTCAAGTACGACTCGTAGGGTTTGAGATGCACAGTCACATAGTCCTCACATGTTTTCATAGGTGGTGCCATGAAACTTGAGACGCGAATGAAACTAGAACTAGAAATGTCGCTATGGCGACTGGTATGCCTCCGCCATAATGCAAGATTCTCCTAATAGGTCTATAGTACATGTGGACAATGTGTGATTACATTTTCACAAAATTGGCAAAATATCAAAATTACACGTTTGTCACAAATGTGTTAAATATTCACCTTCCTTGACCTAGGTTTAATTGGATGAATGGGAGAGCACGCATTTGGGAAGTTTGGGACTATTACTTGACTCTGACCTCTTCATAAGTTTACGCATTGAGTAATTTTCAAGGTACGGAGAAAAGTGCAATTTGTTTGAATAGTAAATTGTTATCATTTTCATCTGGCCTTTGACCTTGACCTTTGACCCTAAAATTCATAAGAAAGTCGTTGTCAGGCAGAACATGCATAAATATGCACTAAGTTTCAAGATAACTTGAGCCACTTCCGAGATATGGAGGAAGTAAAGTTCAGCACTTCACTTGATCTTTGACCTTATGACCTTTTTGGCAAAAGAAAAAAAAAAACTTCCCAGAGAATCTCTATTGGGTTAAACACGCATACACCAAGTTTAAAAAGAAATTAATCCTGCAGGCACTGCATAAATATGAGGGAAATAGTAAAATTTTGAAGTATTACCCTTGACCTTTGACCCTGACCTTTGACCCCATGAACCCAAAATCCCCTAGATAATCACTGCCAGTCAGTACATGCATATACACTATGTTCCATGAAGATACCTTGAACCATTTCCAAGATACAATGGAGAAAAAAGTTAAATTTCAACATTTTACTTGACCTTTTGACCTTTGACCTTTAACCTCATGACCCAAAACTTTTACCAAAGAATTTTAATTGGGTAATACATGTATACACCAAGTTTCAATAAAATATCTAAAGGCATTCCATAGATATGGGGGATATACTGAAATTTTGAGCATTTGACCTTGACCTTTTGACCTTTGGCCTTGAGCATGTGCTCACAAGTTGGTAGGCACAGCACAACTTTACACCCTAATACACATACATGCCAAGTTTCATGAGGATACCTTACAAGGTTTTTTAGTTATGCTGTCCACAAAATTCATTACGGGCGGACGGAAGGACGAACAGAAGGACGGACGGACGGAAGGACGGACGGAAGGACGGACAGACGGACAACCCGAAAACATAATGCCTCCGGCACCACTTCGTGGCGGAGACATAAAAAGCACTATGAGAGCACAGACCTCCACCAGGCAGCTCCTTTCCACCGATGATCTTGCTCTTTCATAGAGATCAGTGATTTCCACCCATACACTGTGATGCATTCTGAAAAATCGCCTGATTCCCCAATATAGAAGCCTTCATTATGTCATAAACCCTCAGCGGCATGCCTCGTCCCAGCAGAAACCAGAGCATGCACTTTAATGCATGTACATGTATGAAAACCTCAACAATGCACAGCTTGAACTCCCAAGTTCATTAACTTTACCTGCCAAAGTATCAAAAATCATTCATAAAATCCATAAAATTTCCAGATCACTACCAAACTTTGTTCATGTGTTGCTTGTGTCATTCTCAAATTTTCCTGCAAGTTTTATCCAAATCCGTTAGCAACTTTTTGAGTTAAAGGGGATGGCTAGTAACTGATCTGTGGGAATCAGTGGGAATGATGGGGGTGATTGTTCCAATCCTTGTGGGATTCATTTTAGAGTACATTTTATATCTATTGTTGTGTGAAAATCATTTGCTTCAGAATGGTCTCATTTTCAAGTAATGTGCAAAGTAGCCGTTAACGATCGCCCCATCACTGTACAGGTATGCTAACCTGGAAACATTGAACTGCACATTACTTGAATATGACACTATTCTGAAGCAAATAATTTTCACACATCAATAGATATATAATGTACTCTTAAATGAATCCCACAAGGATTGGAACAATCATCCCACAGCATTCCCACTGATTCCCACTAATAAGTTACTAGCCATCCCCTTTAATTTGCACATGGACAAACAAACAAACAAACGGCAATGAAAACATAACCTCCTCCCTTGGTGGAGGTAAAAAAGCAAGAGGTCTGGATAAACAAACTAACCCATTGCGGCATTGGAGTAGAAGTACTTGTACTTGGGGTTGCCATTCTTGTTGATGAGGTCTTTCTGGACGGCACCATCAGGGTTGAGAAAGAGTATCCGTGGTATATATCCCCCGTCAGGCATGAAATCAGCACCCTGAGGCTCCTCATCATCCTGTTTGCAAAGGGCAGAGTTTCAAAATCAACATCACACTAAGAATATGATGTTGTAATCTGATGCTCCTTCACTGAGAGTGGAAAAAAATATGTGTATTGTATCCTATTACTCCACAAGTGTATTTGTTCACATAATCAAGATATTTATTCGCTTTTATCTTCACATTCCTTCTTAAGTTACAAGAATCCCACACTAAGATGCCACTAAGACCAAAAAAAAAAATCATTAAACAGCAAACAAGACTGGTGTTCCACAAAAAGGCTAATGACTTGTATGAAAATTGAGCATCTTCAAATAAAGGTGATCACTTTGTTGTTTGATACAATTGTTTGTTTTTCTGTGGTTTGTTTGTTTGTTTTTTGTTTGTTTGTGTGTGTGTGTGTGTGTGTGTGTGTGTGTGTGTTTTCACACAAAGCAAATTTCAGGCACTAGGAATGCAATTCAATACAAGAGCATAGCTGACTTCCTACCTCCACATTGACCATGACAAACTTGCTGCTCAGCTCAAGAATCTCTTCGCTGGCTGCAAATTTTGGCTTCAGTGCTGGAATGAAACACAGAGAGGAAAGGGAACTATGAAGACAATCAGGAAGTGACCAGAATACAGTGCTCTCCTGTTCCAACGAACAAGATTATCACATACTTCTCATTACAACAAAGTAAACACTCATGTCCCAAAATTATCATCTATTATGTCTTTATACACTTCACCATGGCTTAAACAAAATTTTGATGTTAAGAAAGAAAACTGCCAGTCCCACAAGGACATCGTTATAACAGGAGTGCACTGTAATCTGAACAAATATTAGCAAATATCCACATTTACAAGCTCCCGAAATGATTTGTCCATGATGCCAGGAAAAATAAAAGAACAAGAAACAAAAGACATTATCAAATTCAACAAATAGTTCATCAGAATGAGGTGAAAAGTATCTCTCTATAATTCATCATATTAAGGGTCTCATTTTGAAGAATTACATTACACCAAGGGCGGAACATTAGCAATGGCCCAGGACCACAAGAAATTGAAGTCAAGCCACCAAATTTCCAAAAAGATTATCTTCTGGTGGCCCGATTGGGCAGCTAAGATTCAAAATGGATTCTCACATTTCCTTTCATTATGGAGCAATACATTTCTCTCCTGGGCAACCAAAATTTAATTTTTTCATTTTTTTTAAATATAGATTTAATGATCCCAACAGGCAAGCACAGAAAAATGTTAGTGCTGAGCTCTGTTTCAAACCAATATTTAAAAGCAAAGTCTCTGGAAATGCCAGGAAGTGTCAAGACAGTTAAACAAACAGAGATGAGTTCTAGGTTACACAAACATCCCTGCTCACAGAAATTTTGATGAAGTCTCACACCACTCTACATTTGCACATTGTATGTCCACATTTTGAAGACAAAAGTAATCAAACAATTGCTGGATTAATACTTGTTGATCTGGAAGTAAGCCAACAGTCCTGAGTCCACTGACAAAAAGCAGTTACGATTCCAACACGTTATTGCAATATTTATGTACACATGTGAAATTAGTGCCAAATATTAAAAAGGAAAAAAAAATCCAGAAGATATCCCTCCCCCTGTAAAAACAAACAAAAACAAACATAACATAACAAAACCAAACAAAAAAAAAGAGAAAGAAAGACAGATAGCACAACTCTCTTTCCTCTCCTGAATTTCTACATACTGAATTTGTGTACCTGTAACACTATGCTGGTGTAAGACATAGTAGATTAGTGACAAAATTCAATTGATGGGGAGAGTATGCTTATCGTGATTTTGATTATAGCACTTGTAAACAGAACTTACCTTTACATGCTCCACACCAAGATTTATGTATTACAAGCATCAGTGGCTTCCCTCTGCAAAAAAGGGGAAAAATCACATAATCTCCATGTACTTCATATCTATACAGATATATTATTATAACAGCAGGGAGCTCAAGTTCAGTAACAATGAGGTAGGGATGGGGCCTCTGATGTAGTGTCAATCGATAGATGTGACACTGACGGATGTTGCTGTGTTTGCAGTAAAGACAAACATTGTAAGTTCTTGTACATGTACATACGTATGAAATGTACGGTAATTCATTTATTTCAATATTGTCAATCTGATGAAGGGTCGAGGCCTGTAACCTTATTTACTCGGGTGAATGCAAACACAGCGACAACGACTGTTTGCACATCTGGTTCTCACTACAATGTTCACATATTACATTACCAGATGTGTACGTATATATTTAGATGTATAGTGAGAGCAGATTTCATTTGTACATAGTGAACTGTTTCTCTCAATAAGCTGAAAGATGATTATGATATGAAACCACAGGGTGTTTCAAAATCACAACCCTAGTCAAATTAAAGGGTGATGAAAATCTTTGCTATGTTTGTAGTAGGGCCTTAATAGTCTTGAGTTTTTTTATAATGATTAAGCAATCATTTAGCATGCTCTGTTAACTACATCTACTAATCATATCTACATGATTAAATCCACATTCCTCTTCACAGGTAAAGGTCTGTGGTCGTGTTGAAATGATGTTTCTAATCTTCTCATCACTGTAAGCACAGAATATTTTGCAGTATGGATACCACCGCAAATTTCACTTAACATAATCAGCATTTTAAATGAATTCAACATGCAAATAATTCTTTAGAGCAAATACGAAAATAATTATGGTCATGCCTGGCTACAATGACTGTTAAAAGAAGGCATGACATGTGTGGTCCCTATTACAGACAGGTGGGTAATGTCGAAAGGCTTGATGCAGCAACCACTGATACTCGGATATTTTCCAAGTCCCATATGATTTTAAAAGTACACCATGATACTAAAAATGTATCCAAACCTATATTCAAAAGTCATTTAAGTATTAACTGACTGCCCTGCCCTTCAAAGAATTGCTGGGTTAATTTATCTGCATACATGTTTCCTGTAACAGCATTTGTTTGGTGTGTGGTGAAATTATGTCAATGTTGTGCACCTGTTGGGAGTGGTTGGTGAGTCTTTGCAGTTTTTGTGACTGCTGTAGAAATCATCTAGTCTTCAGGGGTTATGCAAATGCAAATTGATTACAACTACAAGTGTATTGGCCATAACATTCTATTTACATACAGTTGTAGACACGATGATATGTACATAATGCATACCAGGCACATGAATCGATCATTCCTCTAGTGCCTATTTTTGTTTGTGCAAAATATTGTGTGAAAACTGAACATAATGTATAATAACGAGTATGAAAGCCAAATGGGGCAGTTTGTATCCCCCATCCCCCCCACCCACCCCCTCCCCCCCCCCCAAAAAAAAGGGGGGGGGGGAATGATCCAAAAACTTCTCCCCCAAGTTGAGAGGTGTAGAGATAAGGGTCTACTTGGGTTTGTGTTGGGGTTGTACATTGTACATTGTAGTTTGGATTTTGTCAATTTTTGATACAATGACAGTCATCCAGAGTCCTCTGGTATAGGGATAGGGTTGGGGATTATGTGAGGACTTCACTATGATCTGAGTGGAGAGGGATCACACTCATTCACCCAAATGGACCATAAAAAAAAAAATTATCTAACAGGATCAGGATTAGCCTGGATTCAATCTATCCCATGTGACTCTGCTAAATGTCAGTTAGTGATACTCACGTTCTTTCAGCAACCATACGACCATCATCAAATGAAAGCCAGTCAATGTTTTCTCCAAAACCTGCAGGTGCACACAAATTATCATTCAATTTATATCGCTTACATGTAAGGACTGATGATATATCTGATATCATAAAAAGTTGATTAGT
Source organism: Diadema antillarum (assembly GCF_040938485.1). Lineage (NCBI taxonomy): Eukaryota > Metazoa > Echinodermata > Echinoidea > Diadematoida > Diadematidae > Diadema > Diadema antillarum. The sequence goes on along the minus strand of NW_027272285.1, from coordinate 283,795 downwards.
CTGATGATTTTGTATCTGTCCAGATTCAAACAGAGAAATGGAAATGCAACTGTTTAATCCCCATAGCCATTTAAAGCAACACTTGTACTGTAATTGACCGAAAGATTGGTCTGTATCTGGTCGTCGGGGATATGTTCCGCAGAGAGACTGCGTCTGACTTCACGGATCCCCTGGCCCTCGTGGCTCCTATACGGAGGAGAGCGATAACGTCAAAAAAATAAAAGACTCCTCTGGACAGACGGATCTGTCTACACTTGTAACAGAAATTGGAACAAATCTAGCTGATCTCGTTCTCTAATGCCCATCATGCGATTTGGGTCATGGCTTTGATTAACTGTGTAAAAAGAAACATGAAAGAAGTTGCGAATGAGTATGAGAGAAGTCAAGTACTAATGGCCTGGGAATGTCATCGGGCTATTCTTGGACATGGACCGGGTGGATGATGGGTTACTCTTTCAAAAGCAAAAGGTTCATATCACTATCAGTGACACTGTGGCTGTGGCCTGTGCTGGGAAAGCTCACTCAATTCAGAAGAGTTTACCCCTAAAGCCTCCTGGAACTGGAAGTAGTAAAGGACAGGTCAAGGATAGCCCAAACTTATCAACCCAGCGTCAGCGACTCAGTGAGGGAGCACGATCTCATCATCGATAATCCCACCTGTCATCACATGATCAGATGATGTACAAACAAAATATAAGTGACATAAAATTCCCTAACTTTTTTGTCTATTGACTCATTACTTATTGACTCAAAACTTCTATCATACTCATACATGTACCAGCAGGTCAGGAATTTAGTCTCTCTCTCTCTGCTTCTAATAGACTTGGCTGCACTGCACTGGATGTACTAATCAGTCGAGTGGAAAATATGTATTAATTTTAACTAAAATATGTTATTGAAGTTTTACGTTCATTAGTACATTACTAGAGGTCTACACCATTTCAGACAACATAGAATTTAGAAATCAACTTTTTTGAAAGAACCAAAAAGGACATACCTCGGCCTTTACTGTCACCTCCTAAGACCCCGTTTATAAGCAGCAAGAACGCTCCGAAAAACACTGTGAAATTGACATCCATTGTGGTGAAATACAAGCAAATGACAGCAGGAAACAATACAAACACAAGATCAGAGTTATAATAGTTAATAGGTCAAGCTACACCTTGCTGTAGCTACAACGCGAACGCCTACACGCCTACAAACAATCAGTAGAGTTTCTACTAGAATCTAGATGCGTTCGATCACACCAAGGAGCTTCAATTGATCACACACAAGCCGCACCACCGGTACACCTCCCTGCTACCCTGGTACTGGTTGTACTCGTGGACAAAGTTGCCTCCCAGCCGAGAAAGCTAGAGTAGTCACAAGTCGTTATTAATATTTTATTTTACGGAATGTCAAAAGGAGGAAGTAAGTTTATAGTTGCGTTTTAGCTAACCCCGGGACGCTCCGTATACACAGTTACACACTGTGGGAGCGTCCTGAGTCAATAGAGTGCTATATCGGTAAGCTTGAAAAACATACACAGTCTGTCACAGATTTTCGCACCTCCGTAGGTTTCGAATATCACGAGGAAAAAACGTACTTTTATAGTATACATAAGATTCTTATCTAATTAATACCCTTCGTTCACCTTGTTCTTGTTCACATTGGTCCAATGATCTTGAAAAAACGTTTTTTTTCACGGCCATATACGGGTCCGTAGTCCTAGCTCCCCATCCCATTCACCATTTTCGAAATCAGTATGCAGTACACTGCGCAACGTAAATATTCATGTGCTGGCAAAGTCGCAATGCGTTTAGCCTTCTGACAAGGCGTGCGCGCGCGCACCCACCCAGAAAGCAACGCAATATACAGCGAGAGGGTTTGCCAACAGTATGATAAGGCCTTGCCACAAAGCTACACGACTTGATGGCCAGCGCATGCGCACAAATCTCAAATCCATTTACTGTATAAGATGTAGTTCTCCCGAGTTCCTCTCGACCGAGTCGCATTTAACTCATCAAACTGAGCAGAAAGGGACTATTACCAGAACCAAAAGTTGAACGCAGTCAGTCTTCAACATTACATCTTCACCTGTAAGTCTTCATATTGCGGAATTTTTGCGATTTCATATTGATTTTTAGGCGCTATACTTCGCCTGTCATGATCATGTCTGCTACAATGCGCAGCCCCAACACTGCGTGTTGGGGCTGGTCGCAGTTACGTTTTAGCTAAGTATTCCGTTATATTTTTAGGAAAACAGTCCATATAAGAAGGCTCGTAACTGGGATTTCTATGGGAACCCCCCCCCCCCCCCCCCCCCCCCCGTTGCGGGCCTGATAAATATGCGATTTCTCTTTAATAAGTTTTAGTGAATTCCATGTGATGTGCTGCCCTCTGTAGAAGAAAACTCTACAATATTTTGTGATGTCTCAAACAAGTTTCATGATTATCAGAAAGAAAATAGGTGCTATGAGACGTACACATTTCTTTGACCATTCTCTGTCCAGAAAACCGAATTTTGTGAATTTTGAAGTTATCTTTCTACTACTGTTACCCAATGATTATTTTGGTATAAAGTCACTAGCCAATTCGGAGAGGATGGAACATGGAAATAATAATATTAATCATTTTTGCAAGTTTTTACTAATTAGTGTTTCACTAATCTTTTGAGATCATCAAATGGGGAAGCTCCAATCTTTTTGAAGAGTCCGATGCCTCGTTTATTATCACCAATTCTCTTCCTTTTCTTCCTCTTCTCCTTTTTCTCCATTTCTCTCATTCTCCATTCCTTCAATCACTTCTTCTTGTTCTCAATTCCGGATCCTTCCGCTTCATCTTGAAGTCTTCCATTTTGGTCTTTCTTCTCTCTTTCTTCTTCCATAAATGGATGTGAATCGAAGCTGTGGAAGCAGCCATAGTACCAAAATACTTAGAACCTCCAATTGATGCTATTGTTAGCATTCTTTATCCAATATATCAATCGTTCATCTGTTATTTCTCTACTTTTCCTGTTCCAGTGAAGTGATCGACATGGCCTAACTGAAATATCTCCTTGAAGACTAGTGTACGAAATTGATTTACAAGCTGACTTTGATAGACAGAGTAGAACTAAGCCAGTATAGATGTCGTACAAGATAAGAAAGATATAGTGTTCACTGTATATCAGTGATATAAAATACGATCACAATGCAATTCTAAATAAAGGAAGTGAAGTGCAATCATCCAGAAAATCTTATACAGAGAGAGAGAGAGAGAGAGAGAGAGAGAGAGAGAGAGAGAGAGACAAGCACGAATAACGTACACATATTCATTCGACTTTTTTTTTATTACTTGAATGAAATACAAGAGACAAGTTATAGACTTTGCATCACGACAAAATTTCAAGGTTGTAATCATTGGTCATCTACGGATGGTGATCTTCACGGGGGACTAGATTAAAGGGGTGGTACAGTTTTGGTTGAGATAGAGCATTAGGTTTCCAACTTTTTATGATTTTTTTTTTGAGATATCGAGAAACCTCTTATGAAATATGAAAAAGCATATAATTCTAGAAGAATTTAAAGTTTATTGAATTGATGAAAATTTCTTTTAAAATGGCTGAGATATCCAAAAACAAAGCAATCATGATTAAAGGTGGGAGGCACCATTTATTATTATTGTTTTTTTTTGTAATTTGTTTTTGGATCCCTCAGCCAATTTAAAACCAATTTGCATCAAATAAACTTTGAATTCCCCTTACAACTGTATGCTCTTTAAAATTTCATAAAGTGGTTTCTAAGTATTTCGCAAAAAGTTAAAAGCTGAATCCTCACCTCAGCCAATACTATTCGAAAATCTCTTTAATGTAGTTGCTGAATGACGGGTGGACTGACATGGAAACAGGTATTTGGCACAATTTCACAATTGGAATATAAATTTCTGAGGTAATTTCTCATCTCTGACACTTCTATCTCTTATCTGTTCATTCAATTCAATTCAATTCAATTCAAAGTTTATTTCATTTTTCGACAAAACATATAAATTACACTTCTTTTGACAACAGAGAATAAGGTAAACAGAACATTATGTATCGAAAAGAATGTAAAACAATTTAAAAGGACCTTTATAGTAATTATACATTGTAGTTAAAAAAAAAACTGAAGTGATCGAAATATAGTACATGTATAATTTTGCTTAAAGTGCGAAAATGGAGAGCCCGGACAGAGCTCGTAGAATGTGGGCCCCTCTGGAATAATAACATTAATGGAAAGATTGATTGAAGCATCATAAATACAAAAGGAGAGAAAAAAAGAGGAAGAAGTCTGGAAGCCCACTAAGAATTAGATTCACAGATAAATACACTTACTATCAAAGACGTGAACAACATAGGACAAGACTAGACAACAAAACATCTGCTGGAGAAACGGCTGCACGGGACAAAACGGAATGGACAAGACTAACAGACGCGAACAAACATCAAACAAGACTAGACAACAAAACAACTACTGAAGAAAAGGCTGTACAAAACGGAATGGAAACGATTAACAAATAGAAAACAAAATAGCAAACGAAAATGCACAACAGAGACAGCGATCTTCGACAGAAGCGTGTCAAGAGAAACAGATGATAGTTGTGGAGGGGGGGGGGGGGGGGGAAGTGATATTGTAGCGTCTGAAAGGAGAAAAGCAAGGAAATGAAGGGACGTGAAAACAGGAATAAGACAGACATTCATGTCTTTGACTCTTTTGGCGAAAGCGTAGATGGCAGCAGACATCCAAACGATTACAATTTATTCTTCAAAGAGGAAAAAGTGAGTAAGTCTGTATGTGAGAAAGAAGGACAAATGGCTAGTTGTGTCCTGCATAGTCATACGACTGCAATAGAAAGGACTTCAGTCTCCTCTTGAAAGAATGTAGGGATGGGGCGTTTTTAATATCATGATTCAGAGAATTCCAATAATTTGGGACGATATAAATAAGTGTATTTTTAGCAAGGATCGTGCGTAAGAGGGGTAATTGAAATTCATTGGAACGCCTAGTGGGATATTCATGAAATGATTGGTTTTTTAGGAACATAGAATCAAAAATAGATGGAAGCAAATTGTTACAATACTTGTACATAAATTGGCCTAAATTATACAAAAATAAATCTTTAATTTTTAAGAGCTTATTAGAGGCAAACAACGTGTTTGTATGAGAACGTACAGGGGAATGGCAGATAATGCGAGGGCTTTCTTTTGCAAGAGGGACACTCTTTCAAGTAAATTCTGATGCGTGTTGCCCCAAACTAACCATTAACCCTTCGTGTGCTTAAAGTGCCGATTGACCGGGCGAAACGCACTGTAAACCCTATGATACCGTCGTATACACTGTTCAAAGTCCTCGGCATAATATTATGGAGCGTTGTTGTAAAATTGCAATAATGTTCAGAAGATAGGCTAGCGCGAAAGAGCTTTCGGGATTTCCCCGATACCTACCCCAGTATCGTCGATTGAGTGATCGGTATCGAAAAGCGTCGAAGAGCTGCGTGACCTGCACCGAAAGCATGGAGCTAAACAACCAAGAAGAAGTTGAGTTTCGTGTAAACAAAGGTTATGCAGATAACTACAACAGGTGGAGAAGAAAGGAAGAACTCCAAAAATGTAAGCAGTAATATCTTTATGTTTAACTAGCAAATGGAAGAGTAAGATATGAATGTTGTATGTATGAGGCATGTTTCAGTTGGTCATGTTAGTCCCATGCATTGCTGAATTTGTAGGGAACATAACCTTGGGTGGGCGCTGGGCAGCATGCATGCGCATGCATGCGTAAAGTTCGTGCTGAGCCTTAGCACTTTCTTGAGAGTTGAATCTTAGTTCAGGCTTTTGATGAAAATTACTCAGTTCTAGTCCTTCCGTTGAAGAAGTCTTAATTGTCATCATCAGGTTTACAATATGAAGAAAATTGGAAGAAACGGGATATACCGGATCTACTTCAATGTTCAGTTTGTGATTGTGTTGACAACACATGAATTAAAACTAGACTAGAACTTCTTTATCGTAGTAATTTAGTAAGTTGTAAAATTTATTAATAATGGATAAATTAGGAATAAGATAGAAGAACTAGGTCTAGATCTGCATCATAGAGTCGCTAGACATCTATATGCAGAATTATTTTATAGAATAGAATTACAAGATGTAGAGTAACTGCGTCAGTAAGCGGCCGTGCAGCCGTTCGCGGCAGGCAACATACACGGTAATATACCGCTAAACACAGCATTGCACTGTTACATGCACACTACACATATGCTAACACACTAGCATTCAACAAAAACCAACCGATAAAAAGGGCACAATCTCTGACAAAAGTGAAATTTTCTCACCTAAATGACAACATATCGCATCCAAAATAAAATTTTCGGTACTTCTCAACATAACAATTAAGAAATAATGGTAGGGTGTCTGCTCGCGCACTGCTGACCCTCGACCAAAACGTGCCCCTATCTAATAACACGCAAGTCCCATAGAACGCAATGGAGCCGCGCGCCTACGCTGTTTTGACCAAGCATATTTGTGCCAAATTTCTCCTTTATTGCCAAATCCCCAGACCATGCCATTAACGAATCCTGACAAATTTGGTATCATATGAAAGAGGAAGTTTTGCTCCATATTCTATCAGAGGGGCGGTTCATGAATCCGACGATAAATTGATGTAAACATCGATAGAAGCACATCTATCCCCATATCTCAGCGTCTGCTTCGGTATTTGTATCGCCCCAAGACATGCTAGTAGTTGAGGATATGCTGAATCCGATGGCGTGGCTAGTTTTTCGCTAGCTCCACGCCTAGGTGTGGGGATATCGCCTTGAAGATACCCCTTGCAATAATTTTTTGGTCACAGCGAACGTTTTAGGCGGGGCTTCGTATGCAAGAATCCATAGTAACTTCGCGCGAAGGGGCTAATGCATATGTAAATTTGATTATGCATCGCGCGCCGTCTACCACCGGCCACATGGCCTCATCTGCGGTGTGTGTGTCACTACGTGTGTGTGTGTATGTGTTGTGTATGATGTGCATATCACGAGGCAGGAAACTGGGCTGTCGCTTGCGATAGGTCCTACAACACGCATCACACATACTAGTAGCATGCACTCTGTACTGTACATATCGGATACAGTCACACTCACAAATCACGTATGTCTTGCAAAACAACCAGACTCTACTAAATTTCTGTCTACTATTATTAGTTTACTTGTGGATTGGTTATAATCTTATCGTTGTTCATTTATATTTCGAAAGTGCGCTCGCGATGCTCGAGTCACTGGCACTAAGCCGAGAAGTCGGCTGTGAATACAATCATTTCTTCGAACCATGCTGGCCATGCCGGCTGCCCTGGCTTACAATCGCGATGCTCTCCGCAGGTAACGTTGCGCTAGCGCTCGGCTCCCCGAATTTTACCGGCGGGGCTGCCTAGCTGCTGCTAGCTAGCTAGCTGCGCCTGCATACATACGCGGGGTTCGTACGTGTTGTAGGGCGCTCAATACGTACATGTGAATCGAATGTAAACTGAATACCGAGCACGTATGTACGCACGCAGCGCACACAGGGTATGACAACACACATAGGGGGGGTGTCTTCTGCGCTTGTTACGCGTATTTTCTAACCGCTGTACGCTCATTATCTGATCGCTGGAGATCCACACGCGAATGCAGCTTTTCGGCGTTGTTTGCAAACATGATTTGGGTCACATTTTCATGCGTGCTCGTAAAAAAAAGGGGTGATATTGCTGTGATTTCAAAGTTAAATTTCTCAAGATAGAAACATCATTTCGCCATGAAATTTGAAATATGTCTTAATGATGTAATTCTCTTTCATATGAAATAATTCACAATTCGTTTCTCACAGAATTTCAAAAGTTACAAAAATGCTCCAGACACCCTAATAATGGTCCAAGAAACTTGATTTTTTGTCGTTTTCCCGATGCTCATGGATTTTGAAAACATATCCTCACATAAAATAGAACTTTCGCGAGCCGATGTGGGCCGCCATTTTTGTTCGGAAAGTGGATGTTACCATCGAAAAAATTCAGAAAAACACGAGAAACACATCAACAACACAGCTAGAATTGCGATCTTGTTTGCGGCCAATGCATGTGCGCCCGCTATTTTCACATGCTTTCGCAATGGGAATTGGCGCTTACGCAATGTTCGCGAGACATGTGAAGGCGTTCAGCTAAAGATCGCGGAGCACGCGCGTATTGCATAGGGATTGTACATCGTGCCGCAAGCAGAAATACTACGTCGCATATCGCCCTTATCGGCGAAAATTGCGCCGGGTTTTGCCCTGGTAAATCATGAAAACTGCGTTGGTCAATGGTAAATTTCTTTTATGAAAACAATTGCGTTAATGAATAATCTTGTCTATGATATATGAAATGGTTGAAAATAATTTGCCTGATTTGTTTACAAGTTGGAAAAATCCTTAACAATGCTTAAACTGCCGCAAACGGGATATTTTACTCTATAGGTCTATATTACAAGTTTCGGTAATCATGTAGAAATGCACACCCGCTATTTCCTTCCTTAATTTGTCAATGAAAACTTCTTGTGGCTATCAGAAATGTTAAGATGGACCATATCTGACAGTTTCATGAAATTTCATAGCCAATTACAGAAGGAAAGTTGCTAATTTTGACTCAAAAGTATGCCGATTGACGGTTGTATCAGCGTAGCATGATGGATGATCGATTATGTGGAAGAGGGCTAAAACGATGATAAATAATCGATCGTTGTATTCTGTGATACAGCCGCTTGTTTGGTGTTTAACCACAACAATTAGTTGGCTTGACAGTAAAAAGTGAAAGAAAGAAAGTGATCAATGATGCATTTGTTTTTTTATCCTTAATAATTTTCTCCTGCGTGTGACTGTACAAAGTGTATATCTGTCAACATTTTTTGCTGACTAAGATGGAAGGATGTGTACAAAACAGTAAAAGATATATGAAAAAAAATGAAAATTGCACAATAAAATGGACCTTACTACAAACAAAAGCAAATAGAGACCTGGGGTTTATAATTAGGCCTATCTAGATTACTAGAAACAAATCCCCTTTGAATTCTACTGCCTTCTCATCTTCTTTTCTCTCTCTTTCTTTTCTTTGGGTACCTTTTTCTTCCACTTTTCCTTCAACCTCATTCTATTCCCTTCAACACTATTCAAATTAAATTATCAACTTTTGTCAAGATAAAATCAATACTTGCCACAATTTTTTAAAGAAAGGACGTCCAAATCCTGGTATGAATAATTTGTATCAATAATTTGAATAGTGATAATCAAGATCTTGAAGATAGTGGCAATGAAAACAATGAGAAGAAAAAATATGAAAAAGAAAGTAGGGCCTACACATATTGCACGAGTCGTGTTTGATATTGTTACTTATGGCTAATTAGAGACTACCAGAATCGATTATAATCGTTGACGTCGTTCTCTGCGAAATCGATGCACTACTTACTACGTCGGAGATTATGTTCGTGACCGACGTACTTTTCAGCTCCGATTTCTCATTTTTCTTCCCTTTTCGGCTTTCTAATTTCATGCAAATCTCTGATATGGTTCAATTTAGCATCTCCAATAGCTGCACAAAATTTGATTGACAAATGGTGAAGCGAACGGTTGGTGTGCATTTCTACATGATTACCCAAGTTTCTGTCTAGTCTACACCCAACAAGAAGTCATTGCAAAATGTGATTAGAATTCAACAGACGAATGAATATTAGAATCAATAGATATACTTTTAAAGGCTTCAAAGGGCAGAATGACCAGCAGTCACCATCGACATATTTGTGAAGCCAACCTGAGAGTGATCTGTACAGTTGTCCATTGTAATCTTTTGATTTTGTTTTAATGAACAATTTAAGAGTGTAGAAGTTAAGCTAGAAGCCTAGAACCTCTTATTTTTCAACTTAATTCTGCACTGACATGGATTATTATATAAAGTTTATAGACAGTTGGAAACACTTTGTGAAAATAAGGAAATATCACCATTGATTGTCATATCTTTTGGTTATTGGTGGCATTTCTTGATTACACAACAGCTCTCACCACTCAAACAATAAGATTTATGGCATTACAATTTCAGGTTTTTACTCACAAAAAAAAAGGCGTTATAATTATTGTGCCAAGTGTCAATAAGTGCAGAATGTATCTTGCAGAAAGGATTGATGTGCAATATAAGTTATATTGACTTTTTTCCATGACATTTGTTTCATGATATCTGTAGATAAAGATAAATATGGTGCAGATATTGATGAAGAGGATTCCAGCTCATCGGAGACTGAAGATGAAGATGCAGAGGTGATTGTTTTTTATTTGTCTTTTTTTTTTAATCAAAAGTTATATAAACTTATCATTATTAACTGCTAAATTTACGATGAACTGTGTAGCGTGTTTGATATTGAAAGTGCTGCTACAATCTGGTGGTGAATACAAACATGAAGCATGTTTTTATGATTAACAAAAATGGGCATAGTTAGCTAACATATGATTACATAAAATTTCTATGCATTCATATTTATTGCATTGCAGAGCTGCTCTGAAAGACATTGAACCAGTCACTTTTATTGCCTATTACTGAGATTTGTGCAATCTATCTCCGTCAAGTAGTCAGTCTATGTAGAATTTTTAAAGACCTGCAGTATTGAGCCAAAAGTCATACTCTCTACATCTCATTTTTGCACACCTACTCCAGAAACCACTTTTGTACATCTTAAGATCAGTGGGCCCCATGAAAAGTTTTCCATGCGAGTGCAAATGAGACTACTGTATGCCATCCACATACACCACATACCGGTACTTACTTTTGATAGTGATTTTATGCCAAGCCCAGCAGAGTTAAAGGAGATTTCCTAGCAAATTCATAAGAAATCGCAATGAACAAGGATGATGACATAGCCGCTTCATGTAAAAATATGTGATTGGATGCTCAAGGAAGCAGAACAAATAAAGAAAGCATGCATAGATTTTGTACAGGTGAAGTTGTTAAGCAAGTGGTATCGTTCCAGGAATTAATCACAGCATTTGTAGACTACTTGTATGTGAGCCTCCTAATTCATCGTTCTTGTACAGTGTATTATGTTCTGGGGTTTTCAGTCTATTGCTTTATCCATTCAAGTACTACTTAACAGCAAATTCCAAAAATCTATACATGGCACTTTTGATTAATGCACTACATGATGTGGAATGAATCATTTGGAATATCCCTTTAGGTGAGGATCAGATTTACTCTAATTGCATGTTTAGGTATTTTTGAATAAGATCATATTATGTGAAAATCTTTATCCTCTTTTGACTCCGATCGATGCCTGTCTTTGTTTCCTAAAGGGCCTTACCCCTCAGATTGAGAGAGACTTCTTCAGGACACTCTCCATCGTGAAAAGTAAAGACCCCAAGATGTACCAAACAGATGTCCACTTCTATGAGGAGGAAGGTAATGTCTGAAACCATGGCAACTCTGGGTATGGATTGGGATACGGCCAAGCAACATCACTGAGATGTGAAGAAGACACTTAGTCCAACAATTTACCAAGAGCTGGCCATTTTTGTTATGTCACTGGAACTGCATGGACATTATCATGTTTTGGAATGACAACTGAGCTCGATGTAAATGAAGAATGTCATCAAAAGACAAATTTGAAAGAAAAAAAATTTTGTTTAATATGCATAAATGTTATCAAACACACAGTATGGTTTCAAAAAAAGGTTTGGTATTCAAGAGTTTATCTAATTTAATTTTCGTACTTAGAGGAGGAAACAAATTATACTTACATACATTCATCCGATAATGTCGTCGAACATTGGTTGTATTTTAATCAAAACCCTTCCAGGGGGTTTTCAGCTGAGTTCAGTACCAATGAGTGTGTGTGTGTGTTGTAGAGTTAATAATCTCCTTATCATCAAATACCATGGCAGAATCTGATGAGAGCGGTGAACATCCACAAGAGGGCAGCAGACAGAAGCAGGCGCAGAGATCCAAGGGAGATAAGCCCATGTACCTCAAGGACTACGAGAGGAAAATCATCGTGGAAAAGGAAGGCCAGTACACCGACGATAAGGGAGATGAAGACGATGACGATGAGGAGGAGGATCAGGAGGAGATTCTTAGGGCTGCATCCCCGACATACATCCAGGAGCAGCGGCAGATCAGGGAGAGGTGAGCATAGTTGAACTTTTTCCATGGACTGAATCTGAAAGAGTTGATCAGGTGCCAGTAGTGCATTTGTGCATTGCCACTAATGCGCAGCAAGTCCACATAGATAGCATGCATACATTTTAACATGAAATATGAAGTTACTCACGTAGTGGAGCATATCAAATACATGTAATATGAAGATGACATCACGTAGTGGGAATTTTGATTGACTTCTCTCCCTTTCACGGTCTAACAGCGGTATAGTAGAGAGCACACACATTGTAAAGATATGTTCCAGTAGCTGTGTTCACATGGAGCTGGATAGTGTGATATCAAATAGATTCATCCTTACTGTTTCTATAAAAATAAAAAATAAAAAAAAAGGTTAGGAAGGATGTAGATTATAAAGTAAAATTCTAGTGTGATATTGATAGGGAAAGCACTTATTTGTCTCACGTTTTTCTGCATCCATCACAGTTTCTACTCGGCAGTCCATGATGTGTCAGATGATGATGATGTTCTCAAGGTTAAACAGAAGTCAAAGGAGGAGAAGGTACAGATGAAGCCTTTCTGGTCAACCCTTCTAGTGTATAGGCCTCTTTGTTAGCCCTTTCATTCTCAGATCCTGCAAAACCCTTAGTATCCTAAAGATGCATTGTTAGCCTGCAACTGCCCAGAACTCTCTCCACGTTGCCATGCTGACATCATTGGAGACCCTTACAGTCATCACCTTTCTTTCTCTTTCTATCTTTCTATCGGTGTAGTGCAGGTATCATATCGATTTACAGACCCTTATGGGTAAGGAGTTATGATTGTTTGTATGTAAATGAGATAAGAAAGTGCCATGTACTTTTGGCACCTTTAGTAATTGTGCAAAGAGCAGAGACATCTTTTTGTTGCTGTTGTTTCTTTGTTTTGATCTTGCAGTCCCTCTTTTTTGTCAGTACAAGGTATTGTTACTTTGTTACAGTAAGTGTAAGAATATTTCTGTGAATTTGTTAAATCCTGCGCAAAGGAGTCATATTTTTGCCTGCATTTCTTTGTTTGTTTATCTGTGAGAAATATTACTTGTAAAGTTATGAATGTAAGGTTTCAGTGAAATTATCAAGGTGGGCCCATTGTAGTAAGAGAAGCAGGTAACTAGTTTTAGCTTTTGATCCAGATTATAATTCAGATCCAGGATTCTTTTAAGGATACTTGCACAGTTCTGTGATGTAAGTGACCTTTGTAAGGTTTAAGCTCCTTGGTTGTTCCTAATTTAATCATAAAATGGGATTCCCCATAAAGGTAATGGAAAACAAATGATAAGACTTGTAATTATATGTATCTTACTTATTGTAAAAAGAAAAACAAAAGGAGAATAGATTGCTATTTTCAAAAATGGAATCTGTCACCAACTTTATAGACATCACCGAAGTGGCCTTCTTTTGGAAAACAACTAGACACCAGTGTATTTCCGTATTTGAAATAGCCACAAGAATTTTATTTACTGTAGACAATGTGATACACAGTGCCGATATAGATTGGATCTTTCAGTGGTTTTGCAGAAAGGCAGCTGACAAATACAGGAAGACAAAATTATGACAAAAGAAATAAGGACATCAAATTGAGAATGTCAAAGCTGTAACACATGAGAGGAGATCTTAGATGTGATATGTTATCTTCTTGTTGTTACATTCACTCTGATTTCCCATAGGAAGAAGAAGAGAAAGACTACATAAAATGGCTGAAGGGAGAGAAGAGTGAGCCAGTCACAGATGAGACGGGAACATCAGAAATGGTAAGAGATGGGCATACATGATAAGCAGTGAGTTTGCTTTTGTTTTGATATTTTTTAATTTCTCATTCTAAATGTCTGTAAAGATGTGAATAACAGCAGTGTTATACCGGTTCGATTTGCATCCAAATTATAACTATGTGTGTTTGGTATTAACCCTCTGTGTGCTGTGAGGCCTATTGGCACAGAAAACCCAATGGTATTGTACACACTGTCCAACATCCCTGGCATTGAAAAGGTTAAGAATGTTACATCACCGAGACTTGCTTTGTTCATGGAAACTCAGTCAGCCCATCCTGATAGAGTGTGATAATATAATACGTGATTGACTACCATTCTAGGGTCTCTGCAGTGTTCCAAATCCAGGCAATTTGACACTGTACATTTCCCCAGAAATTTGAGCATAATAAACCATGATTATCGACCTTGTAAGAAAGTTCATTGCTGTCAGAAATTCTTATTGAAATATTGCTGCACTCACTTGCTGTCTCTGTGGATATTAACGAGAAAGTTTGTTCATGCACCAATTAATGACCATGTGAAAGCCAGTGTTTACCTTGATGGATTAAGCATGTGTAAAGGTTTGATTGTGTGTTGAATTTCTTGATTCAAAATTATATCCAAGCTTTGGGGCTACAATTATCAGTCCATCATTGCAAACCTCAAAAAAAAAATCTATTTATAATCCTTTTTCACACTTGATAATGATAAATCTTAAAGACACAAATATTTGGATAATATATATCCTTTTGAGAGTCCAGTAGTTTTGAATGTGATGTTTTCATGCGTAATATAGTGTTTTGATCTTTTGCTTGTTTTCCGTTTTATAGAATGCATTGAGAAAGTTTTGGAATGACCCCAAGCTTGACGAAGGAGAGAGGTTTTTGAGAGATTTCATCCTGAACAAGGGCTACATTGACAAAGATCCATCTGGCCTGTAAGTTGACATCAGAATGTTAACCCTTACACAAGGTTGATGCTCCAAATAGCCTATTTGGCTTAGTGTCTGTCTGTCTACACGTATGTGTAGTAGATTCTTACAGCTTTCAAGATGGTGTTTAAACCTTTTGATAGTGTATTTTGAGCTGATGATAAATTTTCTGTGGCACCATATCATGTAATCTGTAAAATTTTTTTAGGGCAATTTGCCTTTAATCAGTGCCAGTGCAGAGGTTATGAGAAGTAAGGATGTCAGAATACAGGTAGATGAACTAAGAGGAGAGAAATTCTTTTGCTGGAAAGTATGAGTGGCATATAATGACATCACTGGAGAAAAACTTTGGGAAGATGATATGTTGTATATAAGACTGCATAGTTCTCAGTAACGCTAAGGTGAAATGCAAAGAAAATAAGAGACAGGGAAAGGGAAATAGAGAGAGAGTTTGAGATATTTCTAATTGACGTCACTGTTTTCAGGGAAACAACAACTCTTTTCATCTTGTTGCTTCAGGAGATTGAATATAATATGAATTTTGGCTTGAAATGATTCATAGAGACATATGCTTATAATGCCCCACTGTACCATTCTTTTACTCTAATTCACATTGGGCAAATGCTTGCTTTGACAGAAGTGGATTCCACTTGGATGACGATGACGACGACGATGATGATGATGAAGATGATGATGAAGATGGTGATGGAGACGACAAAGATGCCAACCAAGAGGACTTCTCGGAAGAGGAGAGGATTCTTGAGGAGCAGGAGGAGTTTGAGAGGAAGTACAACTTTAGATTTGAGGAGCCCGATTCAGACTTTGTGAGTGAAAGGGAAAAGATGTCAGAGACTGTGCAAAGTCCAACCTATAATTTTGATGTTCCTCATACAGTGTAGTTCTGTATTGGGAGAGCCTCTTAGCTCTGTTGGTGTGTGCTGCCACACTTATTAGATTCTTTCTGGGATGAGTGCAGTCCTGAAATGCACTTTGGAATATTCATTCAGCATCTACCTGACAAAGAGTAGAAGGTACTGTATGAAGTGTCATATGGGTATGTGCTTTGCAGGACCTCAGTCAAGTTTAAAAAGAACTGCAAACCAATGGAGCTAGACTTTACTGAAGTTTCACTGTGATTTATGTTATGCAAAATAAACTGAAGACTAAGACACAGATTTTATTACATTGTATGTATCAGCCAAATAGCGTTTTGTAAATTGTATTGAAGCATTTGTGCAGTGATGAATAGGTCTGACTGGTACATTTTGTCAGTTATTATCATGTGTGGAGGTTACCATCAAATTGCATGTATATATGGCATCTTCATGCAGTTAAAGATCTGTGATGGCTTATCACCGTGATTTAGATGAAATGGTTTTGTTGTTTCCTTTATATTCTGTAGCCCTTTTTTCACCTTTTCTTTTTTTTTAATTCTCCCATGTTTTTATTTCTGTTTTGCAGATCAAACGTTATCCCAGAACTGTGGCAGACACAGTGAGAAGGAAAGATGTGAGGAGGTCGGACAAAAGGAAAGAAAAGAGAAGCAGAAAAGAAGAGGTACTTAGAGAGAGAAACACAGACAGAGTCTGACATGTAATAATAATAATAATAATAATTAACATTTATATCGCACTTAATACACAGTTTCTAAGCACCTTACATACATTGTATATCATAGTTATACCAAAATGTAATATTATATTCAACATAACTACAAAACTCTACAATAATTTACATTACATAATATACTTTTTTATTAATCAAATACTAAAAATGTTAACTTGTTAAACTCAACAGACGTATGCTAACACCAGTGTGAGAGATTGTTGTCTTTTGGAACTAACAAAACAACAAATTAGCAGCATATTCCAACCATTTAAATCAGCTTTGATGCCATCTGTCTATACAACAACAATTGAATTTGACTCTTCTTGGCAAGGTTGGTACTTGCTTTTCTGCATTTGTAGTTATATTCTGTCCAAGTAGGGCATTTATATCTTTTCTTGTTGTCTCTGTGCTGAGAGTGCCTCAGTGTAATTGCATGTGTACAATTTGTGTTCCATTTTATTCATTTGCTCATTTAACTCAAGAGGAAAACAAACCTTGAGCTTGTTGTTGTTGTTATTGTTTTTTTACTTATTTAGCATTTATCACTCCAGAAAAGAATATTTACGCCAACTCTTTATTCAAAGATAATTTTGATTCCACATAGGCATTTTTTATAAAATTTTAGGAAATAATTCATAGACATTAATCTAGACTTGTATATTATAACTGGCAGTTTCCTTCATGAGCCTCACTTTGAAAAGCGTAGTCAACTGAGTAGAATCTTCCCACTGTTAGCTCACTCACTAAGCTAATAGTCTCAATGACAGCCTTTTGTATAAATACATCTTTTGATAACAGGAAAAAGCCAAAAAGCAGGAGGAGCTGAAGCACCTCAAGAACTTGAAGAAGCAGGAGATTGTGGAGCGCCTGGACAAACTGAAAGAAGTGACTGGGAATGAGGCTGTGGGATTTGACCTCGATGACCTGGAGGGCGACTTTGACCCGGAAGAGCATGACCGTCTCATGCAGGTCAGTGAACTGTGGCCCACTGTAATTTTTCACAGTGGGAGAGTTTAGTCTTCTGCCTTGTAAATGAACTTGAAGTGGCAATACAGATGTGCACTTCATATTTGAGCTGGCTAATATGTTGTTAACCCATTCCCTATGGGAACCTGGTGGCCTGTGTATTAAGTCTATGCAGATTTCTGAATTCAGTATGGAATGGGTTAATACTGCCTCCAAGACTTGGGTTTTTCTTGTACTTCAAAAGTGAAAGCATTTAATAGTTGTCAGATCCACCTCACACAATGTTTCATGCACCCAAACTATTGAAATGTATGATAATTGCATGTGTGAATTACTGGTACGTTAATGAATATAGATGATTTGACAGAAACTGTAATGAAATTATGTTATCTGTTTTCTTTGTGTAGTTATCTTGTCAAGAAATGTTTGCATGATTTAAAGATAAAATTCTACTTTGACTTCGAAAATGAAACCATGAATATTTCAAATTTTGATAAGCGGCATCAGGCTGGATTTTATGAACTGCGCTGTAGATGCATATCTTCCAAAAAAGAAAAAAGGAAAAAAGAAAAATGCTTATCTCTGTTTTCCATGTCCTTGCAGAAAGTTTTCAATGACCAATATGATGAGCAAGAGGAGGATGTCAAACCAACATTTGATGAAGAGGATGAACCTGGAGAAGGTATGATAACGTAAAAAGTGGCTTTACACTATCACTGTAGGTTGACAGAAATGTATCGATATTGATTCAATTCCCTTTCTTGACAGGAATATGCCTGTATGTATATGCAAATAAAAGAGCTTTCTAATACAACCTGTTCGAATAATTATGTTTATCAGTTTGATGAATATATCGTGATTTGAAAACAGAAATATTTATGTTCAATGCATGGATTGTCATTCTTACTGGAAAAACAACAATAAATGACATACTAAATGAACAGTTCATAATTTGTATGTTGATTGATACACATCCTGAGTTAAAAGACATGGAATATGATACCATTGTAGCACATGTTTCCAATTTATTCACACTCAAACTTTACTGAATGTCTTTGGTTTCGAATTGAATCAAATGAGAGAGAAATATATATTCCTTTCACACTACATCCTAATGGAGCTCTCATGATTTTGTAATGAAGACATTTTCATATGGGGTCTTGTAGTTGTCAAGTTGTTAACAAAAAAAAAAACAACTAATGTGTGAAATATCTGTATGTATGAATTAATGGGATAAGTGTAAAGAATTTGGAAAAGATAGAAGGAAGTGACTTCATTGCTCATGATTTGTTTCGATAATTTTTACAGATATCACTGTTTCATAGAAACATGAGGTGCTTTACAGTTTTATCTGATTGTTGTGACGCTTTCAGTGTACAAGTTTGTATGGCTTTCTTTCCTTTAATAGAGAAACTTAACATGGTATCGTGGTCCTTTGTAGTATGATCCTCTGTAGCCATGATCTTATGTGTCAGTAACTCTTGATTCATGGCCACTCGTGACAGTTAGAGCAATCTTCTTCTGACCACTCCAGAAAACTGGGATGAGTGGAACCGGAAGGACTATGAATCTGGTAACTATGGCGATGGAGGATACTATGAAGGGTATGATGAGGAGTTTGAGGAGACAGAAGGGCTCCATTGTGAGGATGCTGACTTTGTTGTGAGTGAATTCTTTCAGTTCATATCTCTATTTTGTTTGTTTGTTTGTTTCTTGCTCCTCAAAAATATAGAATTCCTTTCAAACTGCAAGAAAGTGTCAAATTTTGTCTTGAGAATAGTTGCTAACAGCAGGATTACAAATCTGTCCTGTGTGACTTTTAGCTGAATCTGTGTATGGGTTGTTCAACTGGCTGTTCTAAACAGCTATTGAGCTTGAGATCCGCTCAGTTAGAAGGACTTTGATGAGATGTCTGAGCCAAGAGATTTTGTTCTTGCCCTATGTTGGAGGGATGCATATGATGCGGCACATTGTAACCCGGGGTACCGTCATACCCTTAGTAACGGCATTATGCAGCGTTGTTTCGTGTTTGTAAGATGCATGGTTGCACTGCTATCAGCATCCTAAACACCCCAAACCTGGTATGTGATTGGAGACAAAGAAAGAAACAGACCAAAGTGCTGTTTGTCCTTCTTGATTGGTCTCCCTAGAAATGGAACCAAGGACTTGAACACTTCTGAACTCTTAACCACTCACGGTCAGGGTCTGTTTCATAAAGATTGAGCGTAAGTTGCGATCAATCACAAATTGTACTTCATAAACAACATTGCAATTGATCGCAAGTAACGCTCAATCTACTGAAAGTTACGCTTGATTTTTATTGAAATCACACATACATTGTAAGTGTCTTTATGAAACAGCACTTCCGCTCAATATTGAACATACGTTTGATTCGCTGAGTTAAGCTCAATACATGTAAATCGAACATAAGGTCAATCACAACTCTTAATCTTAATGAAACAGGCCCCTGAGTCACGTTGTTTTCCCCCTTCTTCCTTCTCGTTTTCAGATGGATGCGGACTACGAGGAGCAGAGTGCGGCCGAGAGGCGAGAACTGTCTCAGAAGGAGCTGGCTCAGGAGATGATGGGAGCCAGCCGCAAGAAGCGCAAGAAGATGTCGAGGTTCGCCCGGTCTCTTCTCAAGAAGAAGCCCGTCTTCAACCCAGGTAGAATCATTGTGATTTCAATATATGCCTACAATGTCTTCCCTCCACACTCTGATACTCGAATTTCTTGACAACTACAGCCAAGCTTGCCTTAGTCAAATCTATTTGGACTGAAGAAATAGCTTCGACTTGGAGAATATTTTACCCATGTTGGATCAAAATCAATAGAATATAAAGTGAAGAGAACTTGAAAAAGACCTTCGACTTAGGCAATCATTCAACTTATGCGAGGTTGACTTTAAGGTTGACTGTATACAGTGCACTTCTGTTAAAACAGCCACAGTTACAGCAAAATTCTCAATACAATGGAGTAAAATTCAGGTCTTGAAATCATCATCTATATATGTGTATATACGTTACTGTTGACCTATGACAAACTTTCAATATAACAAATGAAAACTGTCAGTCCCGAGGACTTCCTTATAATGGGAATCATTGTTGGACCACAAACTTTACAACGCACGGAAATGTCGCCCATGCGCTGGTGTGATAGTGCCCTTGCGACAGCTTTGTGTCAATTTGCGAAGACAACATCTTCCAGAAATGTTTATGATCTCCTCATTCGTGAAAATACCAGTACGCGAAAATAACAGCTTATACAGTATACCATGACACGTATGTATGTGGGAGAAAGCTTGGGTAGTGGGTGCAATTCTCATTGCATTTTTCTGCACTACTGGCAATCTATCTGGAAGGGAACAATAAAATACAAGCAACCAGTATATGCAAATAATTGAGGGACGAATATAAGTGATGAAATTGTTAGAGTGGTGTACAAATCTCTTGATTTATATTGATGGAGAGTGCAGTGTGGCATTAGATGCCGCATTGCTCTCTACATAAATTTCGAGTTACGATAGCTTCCACCTCAAAACATAAAACAAACAATTTTTTTCCCTCCCTCTCCATCTAACTCTATCTCTCACTCTCCCTCCCAGCAAGGGAAAGTCCAACTTTACAATAGTTTGATTCAGTTCTTACCAGGAAAGTTGTTATGGTGGTGAGACCACATCTGCTGTGACAATAGCTCCAGTCTTATTTTCTCCAAGGACTTCGGGTCAAGGTTTCAGTTGTGATAGGATTTTAGTTACTTTGATATGAGGATTTAGGATTATGTTTGTGGGTAGAATTTGTGTTTGGCTTTATTTAATAGCATGCAGATATTTCATTTGAGCAATTGTTGCAGGAGCAAATGTCTTGGAACCCTTATGGTACATCCAAGCCCCCTTGTAGATAATGAAGATCATGCAGTGTATGGTGAAATTGACCTCATTTAGTTGATAAAAAGACAACAACTTGGATTTTTGGCCCCACAGAGGACAAGTCTTTTGAAGACTACATCGACGAGTACTACCGCCTGGACTACGAGGACACGATCGGGGACCTGGCGTGCCGCTTCAAGTACCGCACCGTCCAGGCCAACGACTTTGGCCTGTCCACGGAGGAGATCCTCAAGGCGAGGGAGAAGGAACTGAACCAGTGGGCCTCCCTCAAGAAAACTTGCCAGTACAGGTGAGGCATGGTGGCAAGTCTTGCTCCTAAACAACAAGGATTTGTTATCATCAAAGTGTTTTTTTTTTGGCTGGTGCTGTCCTCAAGTTGGATCACATATTATTCAGTCTGTATTATGATAGACCAAAATGAAAACATAGGAACCACAGTGATGCCAAGTTTCTTCACTGACTGGAAGTAAGTAACTGTAAGACAGCATACAGCTGAGGGGTGTGGGGATGGGATGTAGAAGATGGTATCCCCATTCCGTGGTAGGGAGGATTTGTTTGTTTGTTTGTTTGTTTTTTTCATACTGTAATGGGATTAGGAATTGTGCAATTTGGTGTATACCCATAATGCACTTTTACTTACATAATTCTCATCTGTTTGTGACATAGAAGATTGGTGTGAAAGACATCATTTTGAGCATTTTCCCCAGATTTTCTTGAAGTGTGAATGAGTCTTGACTTGTAGAATGTACTGTATAACTGACATGACTTGGTAGATGGCACAGTTTTAATAGAGACCTCTTGATTATTTATATAGAATAGTAAATACACGTAGTTGTAACTTGAAGAAACAGTTATGTAGGGTGTAGTTATCCTCTAACCAACCTTGAGGCATGAGAACATTATCGCTGGGCGGGCGAGCATGAGTGAGGTCACTGGGGTGTGAGACTTGGTAGGTTTAGAACCAGACTGGATTTGAACCTGTCACTTGCTACATAGTGAGTAACCACACTGCCAACAGAGCTGATATGAGTTCATGGCAGTTCATGCAAACTTTCATTTTCTCTGGTCTCATCAACAATTCATCAGTCTCCTTAAAGACTTGTTATTTGAATGAAAGGGAAGTTGCACACTATGTCTCCACAAACAGTCTTCGCTATAACAAGGATTTGGCTTGCACTGATCATAACAGGTAGTGAGCAATTGTCTGGAAATTCCCATCAAAGTACTTTATCATGATTGTGGAAAAAATTTTCTTATTAATTTTGGCTCTCTATGTACTTAGCCGTCATCTCCTTGCTTTGTGTATCTATTTTCTCTCAAAGAATTGCGGATCCCATCTATTTACCGGTAGTCATCAACTCCTTCACTGTGCTTATGTATTCTTATTGGATAGTGTAGTAGATTTTATCTATTTAGACATCAATTCATTGTTCTGTATTTTCAAACTATTCATCATGAAAACTTGTACGAATGTCATGGACCTAATTAATTTTTTACTGAATTCATGAAAGGCTGCACTGCCCGTTCTCACATAGAGGTCTGAATGTGTATCGCTTGTTTCAGAACCGAGGAAGAGGAGAAAAAGGATGTCGCCCTCTTTAGGAAGATGAGAGAGAATGCTGGCAAGAAGAAGAGAATATTCCTCAGCTTCCAGGAAAGGTGAGGATGTGTTAACATTTTTGCCCTATCCAAGTAATCCAAGTGAATATGGCTAACCCTCAACATGTCAGGTTCTTGCATGCTTGCCGTCTACAAAGTGTTCCATGCATATTGTCAGCCACATAGTGAAGCGGTCACCCAGATTTATGGTTACCGGCAGTCAACATAATCTTGGCTTATTGATCATGGCAGAATGTAACATGTCATATCCCATTTTTTTTAATCTCTCTTTTGGGGATTGTGTGTTTTTGAGGTGTCACCAAATCTCACTTGATTTTGCCTGTTAAAGAAGTATTTTGCAGGACTGGAGAGTATATTATTGAGTCTCCAAATAACTGAATGGTTAGCATCTTGGCACTACCTGAAAATTCACAGGGCACAGCAGGGTTTGAGAATATGGGACAATAATGTTTGCTTCACACTTTGCAGAGAATACTTCAAATAATTTGAGCTGCTCCATTTCATTTTGTTTTGGGTTTTTTTTTCTTGTTTTATGTGTGTACATTATAAATTGTATGTACACAGAAAGGTTAATGTCTAGATGCATTGATAAACTGCTTTTTAACTCATTTTAACGTAAGTTACTGTCTACACTAGGCACGAGTCTAACTAGCAATACTCACATACATTCATTATTGAAAAGTAAGGAATTCTTCACTAGTTTAAGCATGAACATCTTAAAGCAATGAAATTGAAGCATAGGAGTATCAAAATGGTTCAATTTATGAAATTAAGATATTGTCACTCTATAAATAGTCTTGTTAAACATGATTTCTCACTGTGAAAGTGATGTTTTAGATCCATGTCGCACCAGAGATTAAATGCACATAATATGTGACCCTGCATCACAAAACCAACAAAAAGTCGCCAAATATGGATTTTTAGTTCAGGGCAGATTCTTAAAGAGCAGACTCTAAGCCTTAAAATGATGTATAACTCAATTCAAATGGACTCCCCTAGCCTATCTAAATACTGGAAAGAATGCACACACTCTGGAAAAGTGTGAACTGAGAAAAGAGGCTCTGAAGTACAGGGTCTAATTCAAGCGCTTAATCTTTACCAAGCCGTGCTAGCTGTGCAATGAAAGGGACAAAACACAGGATGTAAACCACCCGAGCAACAACAATGAAGGGATTATCAGCTTAAGCTGAAATTGAGCATGTTTTATCAACACATTCTGTCCATGATTAATGCCAACCTTCAAAGCAGTAGAGGTATCCTTTCAAAAGTTATTAGACTTAAAAGTGAAGAGTGTAAAGGATTTCAAGAAATGAAAAGGGGACTCTAAGACATACCTGATCATTCTATTCTTCCCCCAAAATGGGTTGTAAAAAAACTGCTAAAAAACACACTTTCACATTCATGTTATGATCCCAAACTAAAGAATAATGTAGAAGAAGGATAGCTCTTTCAGAAAATATGAAAAACTCAAGATTGATTCGGTTGACCTATTTCACCTTTTTTGAGTCCTCGCGTAAAATCAAGGTGTGCGACTTTGTGTTCATTTGTGATGCACGGTCACATTATACAAATTCAATGCTCCACTACAGTAACATTCACCCATGGCTGTTTCTTCCCATGTTCAGCGACGAGGAGGAAACTACAGCCGACGACGTGCAACCCGAGACTCAGACATCCGCTTCAGCAGACAGTGAGGAACAGAGCCGTAAGAGGAAGAGATCACGCAAGAGGCAGAAAGGCGAGCCCAACACTACAGCAAAGGACGACACAGGTGTGGCATCAAAGCCTCCCTCTGGAGGAAAAGAAAACGGCACCACAGCTGATAAGCCCAGGACTAGTGAAAGAGTGGAGGAGGAGGAGGAGAAAGGGGGGACTGAAAATGCAAAGAGGGGGAAAAGTTTGGTGGAGAGTGACACAAGGACTGCACAGAAAGTGGGCGGGGCTGATGCCATACAGGGAAATGAACCACAGAGGAATGTGAGGATTGCGGTTGGGGATTCCCCCGTGGCCCCAGGAGCAGCAGCAGCAGCAGCCGGCACCCTCTCATCCAGGGAGAAGAAGAAGCAGAGGAAGCGGGAGATCCTGGCCAAACTCAAGGCGATGCGGAGGGCGAAGGGGCCCAAGCGGCTGCAGGGGGCCAGGCCCAGGGTCAGGATGGGGGACAGGAACATGTCGGAGGCACGGTTCAGGGCCTATGGACTCAACCCCAAGAAGCACAGATACAGGTTGGCCCACGAAAAAGCTGCGAGTGGCAACTGACTCAACCATGATTGACTGTATTCATCCATGCTCTCTTTAACTGAGAAGCACAATTGCAGGTTTGGCTAAGAGGAGGAGGAGGATTCTTGCAAAAAGTGGTTTGCCTGGTGGTTAACCCATTGAGGACGAGTCCCGAGTATACTCGGGCAGGTGGCTATGGAAAATGCGTGTTGTAGCAAAATCAAACCGTCCTCAACGGGTTAATGGAGGACAGCTCATCCATCATGCTTTACTCTACAGAGGCAGGATGCCAGTGGCATTTAATAGACAGACTAAGGGAAATGGATAAAGACATTGGAGAGGTATTTTACGATAGACGATTTGTGCCAAGTCTCCCTACTCTGTGTGAGTACTTCAAGCCTTGGCTCCATCTAATTTGAAATCCAAATACCAATTACACATAGGGTAGAGGGTACCATCAAACTGTTGATGTTGTTACACGACAAGAAGCCATGTAATTTGCCACCAACAATGCAGTCTTTTGTCTACTATGTAATGATTCCAAGCATGCAGCCAAGGTTTTTCGGGCTCAACAAACTGTGAATGAAATTTAAATAAGACCCTTTTTATCATACAGCCACCAGAGAACAACGTGGAGGACTTGAGGGTCGGCCCATTGCCTCATTCTATCAAGGGCCTAAAATATGCATCCTTACTTGCCAGGCTGAAGCTGGGGTTAGCCACGGCTCAGTGTGCTTATGGACTACTTGTTAGGTGATTGCCAATCCTATGCCAGCTGTTGAATATACAACTGTACCTCCAAACATGTATTCTTCATAATTGGTCATTTTTTTTTTTATGACAGTATCCATGGCTACATTTTAGCATAATTTATTTCAGTTTTTTTCCTCCCTTTGATGACCTTCATATGAAATTACCATTTCATACAAATATTTGGAGCAATCATGTTTTAATTAGCTGAGATAAAGTCCTGAAAAGATTAAGTGTCATGCAACATATTCGACAGTATTGTCTCATAAAAGTTTTCTGTTCATCTATTACATCCCGATTGAATTGTAGCAGCCATATAAACACACTCATATTTTTTTATTTATTTATTTTTTTTGCAGTATATAATTTGCAGCAAGGTCTGCAGTTTCCCCTATGGTTGGGTTTTAATTGTGAAGTATTATCAGTCGGTCAGAACAAAATTTAGAACGTCTCATTGCCAAATATATATGGAGGCCTTTTACGAGGATGTGATGAACGTAAAAAATGAACTTAACCCAATTCATTGTGTACAGTACAGACTGTGTCAACTTCACTTGGCTCTGAAGTGTAAATTGAGACCAGTGTGTATTGAGAATGAGTTGGACATCATTCTGTATTTTGTAATAAAATTGGACAAATCATTTGAAGTTTTAAACCCTGGTGTATTTTTGTCTGAATTTTGTACGTCAGATTTCTTTCTAGTGTGAAAATTCTGTAAGAAATAGTCTGATGAGCAAGAATATTAGAGAGTACTATAGACGACATGACA
Organism: Diadema antillarum; assembly: GCF_040938485.1. Classification (NCBI taxonomy): domain Eukaryota; kingdom Metazoa; phylum Echinodermata; class Echinoidea; order Diadematoida; family Diadematidae; genus Diadema; species Diadema antillarum. The sequence continues at coordinate 257,137 of NW_027272285.1, read as the reverse complement.
GACCGACATGGCGCCAAATTAAAGTTGATTTTTACATTTTGAGCAAAATCAGACAAAAGTGGCTGGGTGGATGCAGAAAAACATCAGAGAAGTCTGAGGAAAAATTAAACAATCAGTTCACATTCTATGTAGTATCAAAGTCTGGGTGAAATCCATGTGCCGTTGTCACTGGATAAAAAGAGGACTACAATAATTTGTCATGGCACAGTAGGGCAACCATACAAAGACAATATTATACAATGAACAACCAGTGTACCTACATGTATACATGTATGCCTACAGAGAATTCTACATATTTCATTTTTCTAGCATAATGAAAGAGCACTACAATGTACCTCTTTCAGAAGGCAGGAAGAATGAATTTACCCTTCCCCAGTCAAAAGGATTGTGTACTTTTCTTTAAAAAAAAAATGAAAATAAAAATAAAATTTGGTGGAATTCTCTTTTATTTATATTATTATCCTACAATGACATCTAGAACTGTTGTCTGCAAATCAAGCAATGGCAGTACCAAAATGTTGAAATTCAGCATTTTTTAATGAAATGTACGGTCTTCCTCAAACCTCACTGATGTGCCCTCAAACCTCACTGATGTGTTCTAATATTGCTGCATCCTTTCAATCCAATTGTAAATAGTCAAGGTAAATTTCCCTTTTAAAGCTTCACATTTTCACTAACTTTTGCGTAAAGTGATATCTTCACCTTTCCCACTGGTTTTTGCACAAATCCATCATAAAAATCATGGGGTTTTTTGTCGATCATTTAGAAACTGCAACCTCTTTTTCTGTGAAAGAGGAGTCATCACTAGACTGCTGCATGACTTCAGTCAGAATATGAATGATTCACATCATTTTAGGCATTTCACATCAAAAAAGGAAAATGTTATGTTTGTGGACACATCAATATGAGACATGCGAGGTGATGACATCACATCTGTCACTTTGAATACATGGTGCAGCTAATACACCACTGATTTTAAAGACATTAGAAACATTTAAATTCCATAACTTTCTTATTTTTGGTGTGATTTTGATGAAGCCTCTGCCATTCTGGTCATCTTACTTTATTCTATTTATTAGAGCTTTGCAAGATATATAGAAAACACTCTATGAAATGTTAAAGAGCATACAATTCTGCGAGGAATTGAAAGTTTATTTGATGAAAATTGGTTTTGAAATACCGAGATATCCAAAAACTGTCACATTTCATTAGGACCATTTTATTTGGATGTCTCGGCCATTTCAAGACCAATTTTCATCAAATAAACTGTGAATTCCTCTAGGAATTACATTGTGCATGTGTTTGATATTCCATGAGCTTTCTCATGAACTCACAAACACACACACACACACACACACACAAGTTGGAAACCTGCAACCCCATCTAAACCAAAACTGTATCATCCCTTTATAGATGACTTTTTAAAAAAATACCTATATCCCAAGTTCTTTTCTTCCACCTGCTTGTCAAGATACAAGTACATGTATGTGTATATATGTTATGTCATATATTACGTATGATCAACAAGTTAGCATTCCATATTTCTGTCATCTCATCACACACGTTACAATCATCTCACACACAAAAATAAAGAAAAAATAAAAAATTGCATGTGGATACCCAACACCCCCGCACACACACATTCTTGTAAAGGGTTCAGCTTGGGATATGATAGTTTACTCAAGGTAACCACGCACATTCCATCATTTGTTTTCTTCATTATATTAAACTGACCACCTGAAATTGAAAACCATCAAAAAGAATATTAAAAGTTCAGTTTTGGTGCAAGTCAAAAACTAGGTTGCATGAAGTGTAAAGGTGCTCACACAATAATCAAAGATACATGTCCCTGTAAACATTTTAGGATTTTCCCATTTGAATAGTGTGAAGTAATATTTCCAAAATGGAGCCACTAAATATGCAGAATTGGCAAGTGCATGATATACCCCTAAGGTACCCCTATGGCCTTTAGAGGGCACTTTTTCATTTGTTTTAAATACTCTGAACAAACAGGCATGTGTATCCCCAGTTACCTGGAGTGAAATACAGTGTGCTATAACTTGTACAATACCGCTAATCGAAGCCTTATACGAGAACACACACACACACACACACACACACACAAACAAACAAACACAAACACGCATTCACAAACACAAACCACAAGGTACAAGTACACGACACACAGCAGAATTTCAGCTGGTGCCAAATCAAAATCCTTGCACAACTGGTTTGATTTGACAAAAAATGTGCCACGTTTTAATCATTTTGTACAGACACACACACAGAAAATTTCTGCTGAGAACGGAAAAGAAAGAAAAAAAAAATCTGTCCAAATAAATATTGAGAGACTGTATTCAATAAATACAGATAATCAAATCACTTCTTTCCCATTATACCAAGAATCCACATAAATGAAGTAGATTTTGAAAAAAGAGGAGAGGAAAAAAAAAGAGCCATACTTGTGACAAGATAGATTTCTTACTCTACAAAATTCTACAACTGGAATAAATTACTTACAGTGAAAACAGAAGACAAGATGTACACATCTTTACAAAAAGGGGGAGAGGAATGAAATCCACAGACAATTGTGAACGATATACATGACGACAAATCATTTTCTCTTGATCATTTGCTGCAACAGCTTCTGTCAAATACAAAAGGGTTTGTTTTACCAAACCCAAACCTGAATAAGATTTTTTCTTCTTCTTCTTTTTGGACCTACACAAATAAAAAGAGGGTTTAAACATTAATATCGATAAGCATTTATACAGAAACATTATTTTTACAATGTGCCAAACCTCCAACAAAAAAAAAAAAGAGAGAAAAAAATGAGAGAGAGAGATAGAGAGAAAACAAAATTGGCAAGTTAAAATATATATCGTCAAACACAAAACAACTCATTCATTTTTGACGTATAATACATGGAGACACTTCTCCACATGTGTAAATGTACACAACTCTGTACGCTGTGCTTCTTATGATACCCAATATGTTACAAATGACGAAAATCGAATGACTTTTACACAGATCAATAACTCAACAGCCATTCAAGTCCCTCACACAAACAAGGCCCTGTGAATATCCTGACATCAACTGGAATACACATAGTTTTTTCTCTCTTTTTAAATTAAAATCCTAGAATAGAGATATCTTCAAAAACTTTTCACATGCTGTTTTTCTTTTTCATTGTCAGATGCATGAATACTGATAGTATCTCAATATAGTGCACCTTCATATTTTTTCTAAGTCACGGATTCAAGATGGACATGTTATTTTTTCCTTTCAAATGTGTCACGCATCTGATGGTTTGCATATCATTGACCTACACGTACATTCTTCTTCCACTAATAGTTACAACAGCTCACTATAGGTATCCGTGAAGATTTAATAAACTGGCTGATACGTCGTGACGATTCACCGATGATGGTGAAACCATCAACGGGATCGCAAACACGGTGGCCGCTGTCGCCAACTGCATGCCTAACCCCCAACACGGCAACCTTAATACTGAATAGACCTTATTTGGGCAGTGACGATAACAGCAAGATAGCATGCATGTTCCCGGATCCCTCCGTAACCGACAATCGGAGAAGGCGACCCAAACGGCGTGGGAAATATTCTGGCTACAACTGCACATCTGCTTCTTGTGTATACAATTTTCTATTTGTGCTCTCTCCCCCTGCAATGTAACATGCGACACGGTCAAGAGCCTACCAAAGGCGTCCATTTTTTCAGCACTGGTTTGTCATGGTGCCAACCGGTGTAATGCCAGTTTCCTCACACCCCATTATTTTGTTTTGTTTTGTTTTCGAAGGACACCATGCTGTCTGTAAACATTGCCATAAATGTTGCAGATTCCTTTTTTCTTTCTATTCAGAGGTCTATGACAGTACATCCCACCACATGAATGCAACGGCATGACATTTCGTAGATGCTGTTGCAGTTGACTAGAGCATTCATCTCTCAACCACCGATAGACTGCTGTTGTATTAGAGAATGGTTCAGAATCAATCCTCCACAGCACACAAATTTTTGTGCCAGAATATTTCTCTCTTTTCTGTAACTCGTCTATTCACCGGAGCAAAACAAATATATAATAATAATAATAATAAATCAATAACTGACATGAAGGAATGCAGGCACAAGTTAAGTGCATTGAACTGTTCAGTCTGCAGGGACATTTAATGAAAGCGCAACGAGAAATTACAGAGTTTTCTGGAAATGTTGTCCAACACACATTTTCGGTTCAATATCGTGAGTGGACAAAATGAGGTTTGGTACTCTGGCACAGAAATTTTTACCAAAATTCCCCAGGGAATCTTTGGGGGCCAGTGCAGCAGATGAGGGGATAGAAACAGTAGCTTGTGAATAAGTGTCACAAAAAAAAGAGTCCCCACATATTGTAAAAATATGCACACATGCGAGTTGCAAAGGTAGGAAGGAGGTGTATGAATACAAACTGATGTCTAATCACCTTTGTGCAGATTTGGTTCTAGAAACTGTATGTGTTTATTTGTCCTTTAAACAAAAGAACAAAATGAAACAATGGTTTGAGAATTAAAACTGAATGATCTTCTTTCTCTCATCCATTCATGCACAGATATCTTTTTACTGTATGCAACTCTAAAATTCATACTAAATGTTTGCCTTCCTTTTGAGTGTGGGCTCCTACAGCTGCAACCCCCCACCCCACACCACCCAAGCTCAAATGAAAACTAGCAAAATAGCTGTTTGCATTTGCAATGGGTAAGAGAAGGCAGCATGTTTCAATGACAACAAGCTTACTCTCAAAGCAGGACAAAATACAAAATAATTTGATGATAGATGTATCAGGAGCCTTTGTACCACAGGAAGCTAATCCTTCCTTTGCGCTGGCAACACAAAACCAAATTTGCTCGCATCCTCCAGTGGACAAGTAATAACACCTGACCACGGGTACCCACCAGCAAAACTCTGGTTTTGACGAGAAGGAGGGTGGGGGGGGGGGGGGGGGGGGGGTGGCATCCGATTCAAACAGATGCCAAACCGGTAACCATCCGTGTGAGGAATGGCCCGTGAGGGGAAAGAATATCGTCTTGTGTGAACTTCACTACCCCTTATCTCATCTGCTGCACTGGGAAATCAAAAAGAAAAAATAATAATAATAACAGTAATAAAGTTTTATTGGCAGAGTTCCCCAAATGAGTTTGGTACACACTGCTATTTTATCAATCCACTGTTGCTCTCTCTCCTCCAATATTAATATTCTAGACTATAGTTTTATTTTCTATACACAACTGATAACTACAACAAAAAAAAAGGAGAAGAGCACAAAAAAAAAAATTGTGGTGTGAGAGATTGACTGTACTTGGACGTTTTCACAATTTATATAAAAAAAGAGAGAAAGAAAGAAAACAGATGACCATGTAAAAGTTGAAATTCTCTGTACTACAAGACTGCACAAGACACAAAATATGCCATAAATAGTTATTTTCCTTATGAATTTCTCTAAACAAAGTTGTACAACATTCAATAATTCCCCTACATACACATTCTTTTTTTTCTACCAATATGCATGTACAATGTACACGTTTACAAAGAGGTGTCATTTTTTTTTTCCTGTTTTTCGTTTGTTCAAAAGTTTTGTACAGAATATCATTTAATCTTCTCCAGTCCCATCCATTCAATTTCATGACAAGAAAAGAACAAGAGATGCAGAATGTCCTCCTTTCTGAAATATAAAAACACTATGGTTACAAAGCTGCACAGGTTTTGAGTTCGAAGTCAACACGTCTTCGACCTTCTTCCTCACTTAGCCCCGTTTTTTTTTTCCTCATTTTTCGTTTTCGATATCTTTCATTTTTTTCTTTTCTTTTCTAACTAATCGTAGATAGTTCTGTACATTTGAATTTGAGACCAGTGTGAGATCCAGAGGTACTGTACAAATGTGTTTGGGGAGGTGAAAGAAGACTTGCTGCATCGGTAGCAGCAAAATACAGAAGTATATTATGATCACAGTATTTACAATATTTGCGAAAAAATGAGGCAGAGGAAGATGGGGGAGAGAAGTCGAAAAAGAAGGGGGGGGGGATTTGAGATCATCGGACGAAGAAAGAGGAAGGACGGGACAAGACAAAATATGTTCTGGGCATCTCTTCTCTAGGAAAAGGATTCCATTTTACTCTCACGGGGCGGGGGTAAAGACGTATCTGCCGGGAACTTGGCTCAAAAAACTTTCACCCTTGACGATCCACGAGTTTTGAGGATGTGCGGTCAGCCCCCTGTAACAGTCGCGCTCGTATTTGGCTCTCATTGTGTGTAATTACAGAATTCTCACAATTCCTCTTCTTAATTTGCTTGCTCCTGAGCATCTTGCCAAAGCATGTGAAGAACATATGTTGATGATTTAACAGAGTAATGTAATGATAATAGCAAAAACATGACTTAAGTATAACCTCTCTCTTTCTTTTTTTCTTTAAAGTCTTCTCTATTTCATAGACTGTCCTGAATCTTTATATAGATATTACACTCCACTGAATACAGTAAGCTGCTGGAATTGTGACAGACCCCTAAAGAAAAAGGGGGAAGAGCTACCCCAAAGAGAATTTACTTGGTATGAAAGCAGCAAAAGCAGAGCGCACAAATCAGTGAATTAAAAGGGGTAATATCACTAATACAAAACTACAGAGTCATTTGCGTTGAAAATGTCACGATTTCACCGATATACACAACTGCCCATTCAGCATGCAGGATCCTGATCATGTGACCGTGATGTCACTCGAGCTCTTTAATACGTTGATGCAAACACAGTCAATTTAGCTTCTTTTTTTTTTGTAATTAAAGAGACTTCTTTTCAATGCCAAGACTCTGTTCGTGATTGATCAGGGTACCTCCATCCTCATAGGCAGTCACTCAGGAAAATTGATATCTTGGCGTTATACCATTCCCGAGGAGAGAGTCATATTGCTCCAAGTCATGTGACCAAACGACCATGGCAGATCCTTTCCTGTGACCACAGGTTGCCAGGTTGGATGTTTCAATTTACGTCAAATAAAAAAGTCTACCCACTCTTTCCACTTCACTGATGTTTTAGCTGGATCATTATCATCTCAGCAGTCGTTCAATACAACTAGATTTCTCTTCTTTTTTTATTTTTTAAATGATCTCCGCAATCTTTTCTTGCTCTTGTCACGACAAACAATTCTTTTGGAGTGACTCATATATATTCTGTCAGCAAAGGAGGTAAAACTTGTTTTTCCTTTCCGTGGTAACATGACCAGCTGCCAATCATTTTCTCTTGGGGGGGGGGGGGGGGGGGGGGGGGAGGCAAATAAAGAGAACGAAGGCCGAACATGTCTTGTGAAGGATGGAACCACGATTGCAAACAACATTGGCCAAAATGCATGGCACGTAAGCCTGGTTAGTCTTTTACTATTAAATGGACAACATAATGGAAGGGAAAGTTTAACATATCCCTGGTGAGCAGAGAAAAATGTTGAATATAGTTCTTGCCTTGGGACCTCCCGATGAGACATTCACCAAGTATATATCTCTCTTTGGAGTAAAACATGATTTTTTTTTGGCGGGGGGGGGGGGGGGGGGTGGAAGGCGATTGAGATTGAGGATAGAAGAAGGGATATTTTCTTCCCCACTTTTCATTATGCTTTTGGTTGTTGTTGTTTTTTTAAGTATCTTTCCATGGTAGCTACAAAACTATGCTCAAACCCTGATATCCTGGGTGTGTAAACCATCGATATCTCAGTCAAGAAGAAAAAATGCTTCTGGAATGATGAGTGGTACAGTGGGCAGATTGTCATACTTTCAAGGGATTTTGTGGCAAAAAAAACTACCAACAAAATATCTTAAAACTGCACATATGCAATTGATCACAATATCTCCCCTCTGCACGCAACATGGGGGCCAATTATCTCTCGACATGTAGGCGCTACCATGCACTTTAACCTGACTGGCCAGATAGGGACAATATCGCATGCCCAAGACACCAGCGTACAAGTACATTCATACCATGATAAGTACATAGCAGTATTATCTCTTTAAAAGCGTTATGCAGTAGTAGATTGAAGTGTCAGTAGAGTGCTTTATCTACAGAGAGGTAAGGAGTTTGGATGCACATTCTCTCGACTGGAAAATGGGTGCAAATGAGCTGCCTCAAGCCTGTTTTATCTCTCCATGGAGAAAATTAAGTATGGGACACATCCGCTGTCACCTGGAGTCGGTACCAAAATTGTGATTGTCTGTAAGTCCCATCGATGAAATAATCTCCAGAAAGAGATAAGCCATATGAGAAACCCTTCTTTTGTGCCTAAATGCCAATCTGCACTTCTGCATTGACAGAATTATCTTGAAAACAACCAAAAAAAAAAAAAACCTGTCCAAAACACACATAGGCAACCCCCTGTAGAATTGATTTTCCCTCACAAAGTTAGATTTACCATTACAGCATACACTCCTTCATTAGAGGAGCAGGCCAGAACAGGAGACAAAAGAAATTACAAAATCACTACATTTTTCACATTCTTCATATGCATAAATGTACATATTAAGGGTGGCATGCATCTTCAGATGTTTGGGACAAGTCTTAAAACATTGCATAAACAAAGAAAAGTCATTCATACACTTTATGATCACAAACTGCTGCAGTGAACAATTTCTCTTCAAACAAATAAATAGACCTTAAATACAGCAGACTATGACAACATAACTCTGTCAGTTGATGGGTCAAGCACTTGGATTGCCTTAGCCCTTCCCTCCCCCCTTTTGTGCCAGTAGATTCAACCAACATGTAAGGAGTACATACACCACTGGAAGAATCCATTTAGCTGGTTGTCTTGGAGACGGGGGGTGTTTGAGAGAAATCACGGGGGACGAGTTCAGGAACCAGAGGATTCCATCAAAATGTACAGAGCACCGTTAGAAAGTAATCGAAGTCATACTTGCATATGAGTACAATACATCAACTAGGCCCAAACTGCCCCCTCCCCCAACCCAACTTATTTTTCAATTAAATCTCATTACCATAGTAACAAAACAACTAAGAATCAATGTAACATGGTATGCACGTCCCTGACATCTTGTGTGACAAAAATATGCTCACCCACCTTCAGTGGGGAACTAGAATCTGTAATATATTTTCATAACTCGATATGGATATTGACATTGTCATCAAAATCAACATTCTGATCTCCCCAGGTTTACAAATGGATTAACGTGAACAAGGCTTCCATATGAAATGTTTTGTGAAGGGGAAAGAATAACTCTGATTCGTGTGAAACGGATTTGTTTCTTTCCTCGTTTAAATCTTCCCCGATTTTCTGTCCTGAAAGATGAGGAGAGCGGGATCGACAGAAAGAGTTGAAGAGAGTTTTCCGGGAGGGAGAAAGGTGGAAATATAAATTACTATTATTGCATGAAGTATTCTGGATGATCGGGACCGGGTGTGTCTTTCTCGAACCTCTTCGCTTCCTCTTGCATCGTTTCCTTGATCTTGAGTATCGCTGCCGACTCGTTCTGATCTTGAGGACACTGTAAGATGGGAGAAGGCGGTAGGAGAGGAGGGCAGGGCAGGAGGGGGGGGGGAGACAAAATGGAGGAAGAGACAGGTGGGAGAGATAAGGACAAAGAGAGATGAGTTGAGAACAATGGTACCAAAAAAAGAACGAATGTCACATGGGGCAAATATGTAGCAGGAATAGAGGAAGAGGACGGGGTAGGAAGAACAATGATAGAAAGGACGATGACGGAGAGAAGGTATAGAGAATGAAGGGACGAGTATGGGAAGGAAAGATGTCAGGAGAGAGGATCGGCGTGACAAGGATTACGGTAGAGGAGATGAGCAGAGGAAGAAAACACGAAGGAAGAAAGGATGAAAGAAGGTAAGAAAGAATGTGGTAGAGATGAATGAGTATGGAAAGAAGGGATGTTGGGTGAAAGGATCGGTTATAGGAAGACAGATAGGTGGTAGAAATGGTACGGATGGTGAGAAAGGATCGGCATAGAATGAAATGGACATGTGGCACGTACGATAAGAGGAGTATCCACAAACAACAAAGGACAAGACGTGGGATTAACCAGGTGAAGAAAAAAAAATAGTAACCAATGAGGAATGGGTGCCCAGAGGAGAGTGACATACGATTCGCAACAGATTTCAAAAGGATATGACAGCAGACAGACCAATTAATGTTGGTAGAGGGAAGGAGAGACATAGAAGGTATGGAAGGAGAAGTGGACGGTTTCAAGAGAAAAGGAAATACAGAGATGGATGGATTTTGATGGAAAGAACGAGAGAAGTGACACACAAAGCGAGATATATGATGAGCACATCATGTAGTTGCACAGAGCAAGGTGTTGAGGATGGGGCACAGACGGAGTAAAGACCAGAAAGGTGGTCGTGGTGGTGGTGGTGGGGGTGGTAGATGATGCACATGAAAGTTTGGCAAGTCAGAGATGGGGGTGGGGCAGAGTGGATGAGAGGATGAAGGTAAGGAAAATCAAAGCAGGAGCCGGGAATGCAGAGAGGAAACAAACAAACAGAAAATAAAACAGATGGTTTAGATTAAGACAATGTGCATCGACATGGTGCTGCAACGGTGATAATCATAGATAACAACTGGCAGACAAGGCTAATTCTTCCAAATACATGCATACCCACTCATTACATTTCAGATATGTGTTCCTATCACTATCGTGCACATGTACATTTGTAATAAAATTTAAAAAAAAACCATGGTAATTTTGAATCTGAAAAAGACAGATCATAGATCATATTAAACCTCACAAAAGGCAATGCATGAGCCCTACTGCAAAAGTGGCTTTGTTTTATGAACATGTAGGACTGCGCAATACAACCTAAGACACTCATTACTCATACAATCATCTTAACAGAAGCAACTGGTGGATAGTGTAGTATACACATTGCTGAGATTTTGTCAAGACTTGTGTGAGTACTGCTCTCGTCAATTTGAGCATGTTGACCCAGTAGAGGGACACTGAATGGTACAAGATTTATTTCTGCCTTAAACAACAACCTACATTTACGTCAATAACAGACAACTCAGGGTCCCCCACGCTTTCATATTTCCTTGCAAGTAACTTTTCGGGAGGGGGGGGGGGGACAATACAACACAAAGAGGAAAGTCATGTATCACTACTGACGTCCTGAGAGGGGAAAAAAAAGTTGTTTTTTGTTTTGTTTTGCTTTTTGAGGTGGGGGGGGGGGGCTTAGTTTGTGGAACAGACATCTCTTTAAAAACAAGGAAATTTGTGATTATGTTACAAATCTCTTTCAGGGTCTAAGGGGGTGATATAAGGTACACATGTATGGGAACATCGGTGTGCATGCCTTCATACGGTAACTGATGTACTGTACAAGCTCTAAATATTCATGCAGTAAATGTACACAGATCACAGCACTGGTTTATTAAGAAGCAACAGGTACAATATACATAACTCATGATCTTTCTTCTTTCCTTTTCATATTCCGTTTTTAGCAAACAGCATCATACACTGTACATGTACGTGTAGCAAGTTTTTTGTTTTCGACAAGCAGAGACTAAATTGATCTGAACTTTCTCGACTGTAGGCCAACTCGGGGCAATTCCCTTGCGGCTTTCGCGCCCCGGGGGGCCACTGGGTGCGATAATGCAACAAGGATCAGAGGATTGAGTAACAAAAGCGAACAAACTCTGTATACAGTAGAGGTATAAACTGTAGGTTTTATCGCTGCCGTGCAAACAATGTTTACAGGAGGGTGCTTGGTCTGATCTCAAAAGGACTGATCAGACTCATGACGAAATATACAACGGGAAAAAAGCGGCTGCAGTCATGCATCTTAAAGGCAAGTGTATCAACCTGCTCAGCTAACCTACTGAACTTCTGAAAGTGTACATACAGTAGCAAAGCAAGTCCCTCCTTTGAAGTACAAAAAAAAAAAAACCCTGCACATTGCGCAATAATGGTGCCAGTGTGTGTTGAGTATCATTTGACATTGTGACACTTTATTGCAAGAAGTACTATATATTCATTCTGTAATCCAAGCTACAATAGATAGGCATCTTTTCCTCTCTCGCATCTACCAGAAGGCAAAAAAAGCACCACCAAATATATATACTGGCCAGGATTTTTGTACACTGGTGCAGTGTGTCCGTGAGTGTGTTTTAGGCATTTGATACCTTGTGTTGTTGCTGCTGTATGTGCACATTGACACTAAAAAATTATTGATCTTCTCAGTTCTAACATGTAGATTTCTGCAAGTTTAATCTGAAAAATATGTACCACTTTCTTTCATACCTGAGCCCCATACAGGCAACAGATTAGGCACTTCTAAAGAACTTTGAACACCACTTATTATACTGACACTATTACCCACATGGGGTGATCATATTGCATTTCACGATACATGAAATGTCAAAACACTGCTCAAGAGAAGGATGCCGATTCAATTTGAGTTCTGTAGATAAAGGGATTTATTTTTATCCCTTGAGGAATGAACCATGATTATTCAACGGTACCTTAGGCCCAATGAAACCCAACATCAAATACTATTCAATGACACCGACAGTTGAAAATGCTTCTCGAAGCTGAACTTTAGGGTTCTTTATTGATAGTTTGATTTCCGCTGAAATGACATCCAGACTCAGGGAAACGTATGCAACTATACAGACACTCTGTATAGGCATTCAAACAAATAAATTTAGTTTGAGAAAGGCAATTTTGTAAATCTAATCAGAGGAAAGAAACTGTAAACATATGAAGAACAACTTTGGTACTAATTTGCACAACCCCTGCCCTCCTCCCCTCCCTCCCCCCCCCCCCAAAAAAAAAAGCAGGAAAAAAAAAGAGAAAATGATTCACTAAGGTCATCACAGTGTTTCAGTGCAAAAGTGTCACTACTTTGTGTCTACTGGAAATTACTAAAGATGCCTGATGCCAAAGTGGGAAAAAAAAATGTGTTCTTATTAATTTTTCTCCCCATTGTTTCCCATCTGAACCAACTTAAACTTCTTATCATGGCACTTCAAATCTACACCAAAGATACTCACATATCCTTCAAATCCAATATTTACTTCTTTACTTTTAATGCTAGCAAACATCTCTCTAGCCTCTATAATTCTGATAAAAGAAATATATTCATATATATATATATGCTCCTTACCCTTAGAATAATTCTGATTATTATTCTACTTGTTCTACAAGTCTATTCTACCACTTTGGTGCTCTTACAGTAACAGAAATAATGGATGCTCTAGAAATAAATCGACAGGAACTAACTGACAGAGACAGAGAGAGAGATAGAGAGACGAGAAATAAGCTGTGCAGGTTGAGTGTATATGGCACTTCATCAAATAAGATTAAAACATCGATTGGATTTGGAATAAATTTGGACTGGGAGGAAAGAGGCACTCACCTATCACTTAATCCTGATTTTCAATTTAGAAGACCGCCAACTGTGAACAAAATCGTTTTGATCGGGAAGAATCTTTTAATTTCTGTTCGTCAGCTGTTAGTAGTCATTTCGTCAGATTGTTGGTTTATTTCAATTTTTTTTCTTCTTCTTCTTTTTGGTTAATATAACCATCACCAATTCCAGGGTTATAAATGCAGCGTGAGGGGTATCGGGAGTGGATGGGGTTGTGGATAAACAGTGTGTTACCAACAGCAGGGGGTAGAGTGAACGGTCTTTAATGCTTTTGAAAGATATTTTGTTGGCGAACTGGAGTGTAGTGCCCTTTGTAAATATACAGTGCCCTCGATTCGGCTCTACGTATTATGATGCAGAAATGGGTTGTAAAGGAAAGGTCTTTAGTTCAGCAGGATACAGTAGCTCTAGATAGATAGAAATTTAGTTAAACTAGACTTTGTTATTAAGCTACGAAAGAGGCAGCCTTATCTCGGTATATATGTATATAGATGAACACCAACTCACACATACCTCAACATTTGCGAAATATCATCAAAACAATTGACATATTTTCCTAATGAGATCGATGAATCATATCTAAATTCTGTTTTCAAAAACATACTATATCATAACAAGTACTGGAATCACACACTGCAATGCTAAACATCAGCCCTTGTGTCTTATCAAAATGCAACCGTGCTTACTTCTTCCTTATACTATACTCTCTTTTAACATGATACAATTGGAATATCGCAACGCATTACAACAAATATACGTGAACCCAACATGATTATTTGAAACTGCTGATTTCTCTATGTATACATTGCAGTTTAAGATACATATGAATGCTCTGTTCATCAGTCTGATATGAATACCACACTGTACTTTGCCTAAGCCTTCAACACTTTTAACTGGTCTATAACATCAAACTTTACATACATGTAACACAAGTTCTGTCACACATCGCTTTGATATATTCATGTCGTACAATATGAAACAAAGCTATATGAAATAAACATTTTGCTAGGAAGCAAGAAAGAAGGTGGGGGAGATGGGGAGGAGTTGACCCTCTCCCCATCCTAAGGGGGTGGGGGAGGGGTTGGGGGAGGACCGCGTGAGGGATGGGTTTCTAGGGGTTGGCAGGGAAGCTGTAGCACGCGTCTCCACTTACGTTTTCTGCGTATGGTGGGAACATCTGCGGGGTCATGGATCCGTTGTCTTCTCGGGGCGTGCCGGGGCCCCCCGGGCCGCCCGGCGGGTTGCTGGCGGGTGAACTCTTGGGCATACCGTCCATTTCACCGTTCATGACTGGGGGAATGTCTTGACTGCCCATTGGCATCGGACCGTCCGGCCCAGAGCCCATTGGGAAGCTCTGACGAGGGTGAAAATACAGGCTAGGATCAAAACCCACAACTCGGAATACAGCACAACAAGAGAACAGAGGAAAAAGCCTTAAGAGAATAGAAAAACACAGTAACCACTTTACTTTAATGGGTAACTTATTTTAATCCTAATATAGGCATAAGAATGGTTGGTATGCGACAAAAAGTACAACACATTTCACAAACCGATTTTTCCTTGACTGTTACCCCCTCCATGTTCTGAAAATCAACTGCAGGCACTTTATGCAGATGACAATTCTTGCCACACACGACAAAACTACAGAATATTGTCCTCAATTCGTTCCTCCCTAAAACTGAGAAGTAGGCAAGATCACACAGTGACCTGTGGGCCAGGCCTTGGGCCTGCCCAATATGGGCAACATTCATGAAACCTGTCAGTCACTGACACGGACAACTGTTTTACATTACTGAGATCCTTGCATCTGATTGGCTGAGAACAAATTTGCCACTGAAAGTCACTGACATAACAATTGATGAAATGCCCTATAGTACTCAAGTCTGCAATTTTTCTGGGTTGGGTTCAGATGGGTTCTTGACACAACACGAATTGCAGGCTGTGGTTTATTTCAATGTTGCTATTTTCCAATGGGAGTGGGAACAGGCAAGCAAGCTTTCAGTTGACCAAAAAAAACCAACAGCTTAACAATAAACATTTATCATTATTTGAAGAGAGAATGGCAGGCTGAACTCACCCCTGGCCCCATGGCACCGCCAGGAACTGGCTTCATCATGGAGAACATGCTGTCACCAGAGTTGGAGGAGTCTGCCAGAGGAAAAAAAGCAACCACAAAACAGCCATGAACACAATGTTAAAACCAAATGCTCTTAATGTAAAGAATTGAATTAAAAAAAAAAAAAGCAACAACAACAACCAACCACATTTAAGACATTACTACAACTTCTTTAAACCAGCCTTTTGAAACATTTTACGATTACGAATGCAGGGACATAGCACAACATTCATTTACACAGCACTGTGTCACTACAAAAGTACGTACTACATTGTACATTGTATGTCCACCTAATTTTAAAATACATGTACATTTTGTGAGGAGGTCACAATATCACATCACAATCAAATAGTTATCATTCCACAGTGATGAGTACTTTCAAAACAAATTTGGGAATTGACAAGACTAATTCTGGGCACAAATACACTACTGTACAATTATTGGTCAAGCCATGCATGCAACATACGTGTACATACTGCATACCTACACTTACAATCCACATAATGCAACTAATGTGCCAAACAAATCACAGAAGTGAATACTAGTTATCATACAGAGTATTTTCTACCTAAAACAGTGTGTTTCACAGGAAAAATGGAAGCTATATTGACATGGTCAAGATGCAATCTGTAGGCCTAGTTTATCTCACAAGGTGCTTGGGAGGGTGTTGGATTGAGGGTAGTTTAAATCAGTCTCTACATTATCTGGCCACATTACAACACTCGGCTCTGCATGTACACATACCAACAAGCATTTTCATACACCTTACGAACTTATAACCTGGACACTGAAATGAAAATGTGTAACAAAATTACAAAGATTTGCTGTACATCCTGAACTCAAAGGGCAACTAACATGGATGCTGGTATGTGGGACAACACAGATGACTAGGGTTTCTACCTCTTCCCTCCTCCTCCCCCCCCCCCCCCCCCCGAAAAAAAAAAAAAAAAATATATATATATATATGTCTTGCACTCTCTAGTTTTTGACAAAATTTTCCTTTCGAGCGTGCTGTGCGAAGTCTTCTTTACAGAGACATGTCCACAGAAATCTAAAAAGAAAAAAGGGGTTGGTCTACAACAAATAAAAAAATAAATGAATAAATAAAAATTCCAACGAAAGAAAAATGAAATATTTTAACTATAGAAATATTATAACAGACAAAAATGACAATATTTGAAGCACTGGCTAAGAAAGATCTACTGAGCACAAGAGGGCCAACTACTGCTGTGTGCCAGCAAAGAATTCAATCCAAATAACTTGAACAGAAAGGAAAAACGCAGGGTGTCTACCCATGAATCTGATATCACTGCCATCTACTGCTATGACTTCTAATCAACCCCTGACTATGGAAAAGACAGGGAAAATGTAAGAAAAGTAAATCAATAATGGAATCCCTCCCCCTCTGGTTTAAATTGCGACCTACAGGTGACGTGACCATGGTTGGAAAAAAAAAGTTTGGGGGCGGAAAAAATGTAAATAGTCACCTCTTCTCGCACTACCTTGCGACATTCTTCTGTCAGACGTCATGGGCTGTGACGCACCTGTCGCAAAGACATCAGCAAAGTCTCAAGACTCTTTTGGATCTCTCCCGAGCCGACGGCAATCAAATTCAGCATGGAAACACTTGCTGAAACGGTCGTTGCCATGTTGGCGCATGCCATGAAATCATATGCGTGTGCTTTTTCTTACAGATGCAGAATTTCATTTCATTTGGGAGTCACTAACGATTATTAAGGAAAATTACTGTTTTCTTTTTTTCTTTATCTTTTTTTTTTTTTTGCTATGGCATCTAGGAATATTTCATATACATTCCCCTGAATACCAAATATTGCAAATCCGAGTATTCAATGTGAAATGTCTTTTTCGTTTTTTCTTTCTTTTTCTGGACAAAGGCAGTCAAAGGTAAGCGTGGTTTGGTATGCATAATTCTTTCTGTCAGAAGTGTTTAACTTTTATACAAGTCAAAATACTTGGACACAAGAAAAGACAAGACAACTATGAGTGCCAAAATGACCGATGTGTCACAGGGACATATCTAGTTGAGTCTTTCCCTCAAGTTGCTGTCACATTTGTCAAATGCACTTTAAAAAAACAACAACAGAGAACTTTGTGTCATTTTCCATCTTGTCTTACAAATAAGATGACGGCTTTGTGCCCTTTGCATTTGTTTTTTGAGATAGATGCATCCCATCATATTCACATAAGCTGTCAAAACACCTTGCCAAATGCCTCATTCAAATTATTGATTTGTTGGATAAGCAATTTTTTGCTACTTAATCTGTCTTAAAGGCTGCCTGAATTTCACAAAAAGCCATAAAATCTAATTGCTTCTCTAAAGCAGAAAGCAAATACTGCACTGCTTCTTTCATGCGATCTTGTTTAGATATGAATACACTCGGCATGACGTGTTTCCAATCGAAAGAAACCTAATGGGACATGTCCGATCTAAGAACAATCTATACAAAAGTGACAACCATGGGCTATCAAACATTTGTTATTCCTGGAGCAGAATCAATTTTCTTTTGCTCGGCAACAGCCAGTGCGCAGCAAGCGTTTCCATCTTGGATTCGGTTGACCGTCTTCTCCCAAACGGGCAATTAGTAAGTAAATAACTTGGAATAAATCAAGCCCGAGTGAGACAGATCAGAGACAAACGGTACCAGGTATTCATCCGTCTCTCAAAGGAATCGATACCCATTAGAGAGAGAAATGATATATATATATACATATATATATATATATACATATATATATATATATATATATATATATATATATGGAATGAGAGATAAAGAATCAGCAGCCTTAATTCCCCAGTGCTTGCATTGATTAGTACAAAATGCGGCTGAATTTGTTGTTAGTTTGTGCTGGAGTAGAAGCAGCAGTAGTAATAATGATAAAAGTCTGTTGTCATAAACTTTTTGATTCCGTTAGATGTTATTTATCCCCATTCTTGTCTTTTTTTTTTGTCGTATTTTTTCAGTAAGTACATGACAGGCGAAAGCTGCAATGAGGAAAAGGGCAGATCACAGCCATTAAGCAAAGACCTCTTATTAACGAAAATGCTAGATGCCTAGTAAAGCAGTCCTTTGGTATGAGCACATCTCAAATGGTACATGTAGCATCCCTCATTTTCATGCCCACCCCACCTGCCACAGAATTTCATCCCGATGTGGCATTTGCAACTGTCACACCGCCAATCACGTGGTGGGATGAACGACGTAAAAGTCAAGGAAATCATTTCACGTCTCATTGCAGGTGTGCGTCGAGCCTTGCGCAAAGACGTTAACTTCAATAAAGATTCATTCCTTTTCTGAGGAAAAGTTGAGAAATTGCTTTAAATCACGTGGCACAACGATCACAATTGAGAGGCATTATTTTGATTTACGATGACATTAGACTGTTTTCTTGTTTTCTTCCCACAAAAGTCTTGCTGATGAGGAACACTGCACAAAATCAAGGCAGGATGGTACAGTATAGGAATGTTACAGGACATTGTACTATTATTTTTTAGTGTTAGCAGTGTTATGTAAAAACAGAGGGTTTTAGTGGCAGAAAAACTAACTACCTATGTGCGCCGGTTGAGTGGAAAGAGGCCAAAGTCCCAGTATTTAAAAATGACAGAAACTAACTTTCATTACCCTCTCTCTACCATCCATCTCCTGCATTATAATTTACTCTAGCATTACGTGCATTAATGAAGCTTGTGTATCACCCACAATATTTGTTTATCTCATTATCTAAATACCAACCACTTCCTTTCTTTTTCTAAAAAATAGAGAGATGACATATGTACAGTCTCTCACTGTTAGGAGAAAATCCTTGATAACATTTCTTCATCTTTTCGAAATGTCCATTGGGTAGAAATCTCAAAAATAAAAATAAAAAGTTTATAAGAAATTAATAAACAGACCAATTAACATGAAAATAAAGGAAAAATGAAGAATCAATTATATATATATATATATATATATATATATATATATATATAGTCCTACTCCTAGTTTCCCTCTACATCAGCATTCTCTTCTTTCTTTTAACGAAAATGCTGACATTCTCACAAGAGGCCAGAAAGAACTCACAATATAAATTAATGCCACAAAGAAGACACCAATCAGGTCTGGGTCACAATCAACACACTGAGCACTTTGCAAACACTCTTTTTTTTTGGGGGGGGGGGGGGTTGAGGAAGAGGAGTGTCATTGTAACATACTGTTAAGTATGAGTAGACAAGTCTTATAGGTAGACACAGTCAATCACAGAAGAATAGATATGGTTAGACACCAGCTATCTAGTTCCTTTGAATATTTGTATTAGCACTTGCAGAGTAATGAATAATGCTGAAATTGTAAACAACTGTTGAACATACAGTGTCCTTAACTAGGAAATGCAGGACAAAATATGTTTGCATATTTCTATTCACAAATTACTCATTGTACATTATTTTGAGGGGGAAATAGAGAAGAGTACAATGAAAATATTCCACGGGGCACTGGACAAGTATGGAGCAGTTGGATACAAGAAAAATACATGTACATGTCTGCTTGCATTACAAGTACTTCTATATTTTGCGATGTATATACATGTACTGTCACAGGAAGACAAGACATGAATTACACATTAGCAGCAACACGGAATTACACACGTTAGTTCACTGGCAAGAAAAGAATTACTGTACAACGAGGAATGTTCGGATGCATTTCAATTTCACAAATTTTGCGGGAGCCAAGATTCGCTGAAATAAAATGCACGTGAAATCTCATCTACACAACACTACAGTATGTGCATTGAATGGCAGTGACAATTCGCAAAAATATCATGCCGTGAAAAAGGCCTTCGGCTCTAATTCACAGAAAATTTCATGCCACGAAAAGATCTCGCTTTACAGTACTCTGTCTCTCTGTTACCACACAAGAAAACAACACACACACACATGGACACAGTGGCCCGAATTCACGAAGGTGGTACATGTACAATTGAAACCATGGTTTAAACCATGGACAAAGACCATAGTTTTGTATGGGGCGCAAAGTGCCGCATGGCCTATTTCGTTATGAAATCAGATATTTTGTCGATTTCGTCGACGAATTGTTCGTTTTGTTTCAAATTGTTAACATTACGTCGACTAAATGATCATTTTCATTAACGAAATGGTTATTTCGTCAACGAAATGACTGATTTCATAATGAAATAGGCCATGCGACACTTGGCGCTCCAAACAAATTGTCCATGGTTTAAACCATGGTTTCAATTGTACCACCTTCGTAAATTTGGGCCAGTAAGTTAAATTCAGATATGTAATGCATTAGCAGAGCGTTGTAAATGTCAAAAGCTTTAGTACACAAATTTGGCTGATAAAATATAGAGGTCATGAGGCAGGTCCACTAGTGTATATCCCTTTCACACAATCTAGTCAACTTTTCCCATGCCTCAAGCATGGCGACATTACAATGATAACGCCAAACTCGACAACAAGAGATAAAACTGATTTGACAAGCATGCATCGTTGAAACGTTGGTTGCAGGTTTGCAAGGACCAAGCGACGCACTGGTCACTATTTAAGAAATAATATTTCAAACATGAAGAACATTTGTTGGTCTATACGATCCTTGCTGAGAAATTTCCAGAATTCAGCTGGGAGCGGTGGGCTTTTCTCGGGCATCATGATGAAAACGATGGCATTGAGTAATTCACTTTTCCGCATGATGGGTCCAAAGAAAGTTTTTCCATCACAGGTAATACCCTATCCCCGAAAGAATTAGCTGACAAAGTACATGTATCTAGGGTTGTGTATAGCATCAGTAAGCATGTTAATGTCAACTTTGCCATGCTACCATAAATTGGCAGCAGTTACGAGGGAGAAGACAAAAGAGTGTGTGTCAGAGTTACAGTTTCGTACCAGCCTACTTCTTCTCGTTAACATTTCTCATGAACAATTACACCATGCAGAAACTAGCCATTTGTTTAGCGTAATCACATGTATGGTTATCGATCGTACAACTATATACAATGAGGACGAGTAGGCGGATCTAAAAGCACACAACCAACAAGCATGCAATTATTGGCAATGATAGCACGAATGATACATGCACAGGTAACAACAGATATCCACACCACATACAGTCTGTATATTCAATACAGACGAATGAACAGGAATCAAAAATGTAATCTTTCAAGAGATCTCCCACTGCAATATAAGTTTAGAGAGATTTTTACCTACCAAACTGTTATTCTGAGAAATAATCACTTTCCACAGTTGGGTACGAAATTGAGAAAATCCATTGTCCCCTCTGGTTGCATTTACACTCGGGACACATAGCTAAATTTTGCAATTTTTCCAAAGTTTACCTTACGTTATTCCGAAAATGAAAGCATTTGCTCTCCAGCTTGCCACTTTTACAGACCTGATACCAATTCACACCAGGGGGGTGTTTCATCAACGTTTACAAAATCCTTGGTTTTGATTGGCTGAGATGCTCTGGTCACTGACTGTTACTATGGTGATTCAAGTTGTCAGCACTGACAAATGTTGATGAAACACCCCCCAGGGCACTGTTTCATGAAAGTTGTCAGACTCTAACAATTACCACAGTAACAGTTAGTGATGAGACCTTCTCAGCCAATCAAAACCAAGGATTTTACCGGAATTATCAGAGACTGACATCTTGTCAGGGCTGACAACTTTCATGAAACGGTGCCCTGGATTCATTTTAGTTTCTGCTCACAGAATGAAGGCAGAAATACATATTTCACATATTCTGCACACATTCATCAAGTTCTTAACACAGAGATGGGGGACAAGTTCCCTAAAATCACTTGCAAGGAAATGTTCTACAAATCAAAGGCAACATATTTCGTTTGAATTTCCTGAAAGGCCTTTCCCTTAACCACATTTAACCCTGTGATTTCTATGGGTGACCTATATGTGCGCACAATGCTGTGGCACTATAAGATGATGGCTCTGTGGGGGTTAAGTGGGCATACCTTGTGGGCTAGGCATGATGGGAGTTCCTGGAGGCCCTCCACCTGGACCGCCGGGTGGACCCTGGAAGCGAGGGACAGACAGACAGACAGACACACAGAGGCAGAGACAAAAGAAAAAGATGAGAATTGTTAAGTATGCAATAGTCCAAACACTACGATATCAAAAAGCACAGTCACTGAAATTAGACTCTTATTAGCTCTGTTCCAAACTGTAGACGGTGCATTCAGTGCCTGTAATATTACATTCATGAAGAGCTTATGACTACTGCTTGTGACAATCATTATGGATTCTTGCCAGTTCACAAAAACATCAGGTTTAAAACTGATTTGTTGAATTTTGTGCCAATGATTTGCTATCTTTAAGTATTACGCTTGATGTCAAAATTTCATGATTAGTGCAATACCAATACCAAACATTCAAAGCAAACAAACAACAAAGGTTAATTAGACAACTTTTCCAATCTTGCCCATCAAGACACAGCTATGCAGATTTACATGTAGAACAGAAAAAAAAAAATTGTCACAAATTTCAGGTAACATCCAAAGCAAAAAAATTAACATGAGTGAATTAGAAAAATAAAAGTGAATCTTAGCCATGAAGACAATTATGCAGATTTTGATCATATATTGTGTCATACAAAACAATGGGATGAATGCTCAAATTACAAGATTTGCAGTTGCAGACAAAAAATGCATACTGAATGAAACAGAGCCGAACCAACATTGCTGTGGTCACGAACAATGAAGTAATAACAGAAGTAGGGAATTTTCAACTTCCTCGCTTCTGCTTCAATGGAAATTGAAAGCAAAGAGTCATTTCTGGAGGATGAAGTACTAAAACCGACTTAGACTGGAAAAAAAAAATACAGAGTCAGCACAGGTTCCGTTATTTTTAAAACATCTATTAGATAGAAAATATAGATTTTTTTTTAATTCGTGTGCGACACTTTGTTTCCAATGAACAATTAAAAAGGTTTTAAATACAATTTGCATCTTTGAGGCACGGTTCTTTGCTATGAATAGCTTTATGAATTCATACCTCCCTATTCCAATGGGGAGCAAAACGAGAGAAATAAAATGCTTAATTTATCTACATGTATGAGAGCAAAGTGATTTGGCCAACACATCAACTCTGTCGTACCTCACACGACTATGGTATAAATGTGTCTGCTTTTCCACAAGATTAGACTTGATCCCACGTTATAGAACATGCTATAGTGTACATGAATCAGAATCACCGTCAACGGACACAGAAATCTGTCTACAGCACACTGTACCACAGGTATTCCCGAAGGACTAGATTTTTTCTCCACACATTATGGGACACCTCTAACGAACATGAATATCAGAATCACCATCTACGGACACAGAAATTCCTCCACAGCACACTGTACTACAGGCATTCCCACGTACGTGAAACGAAGCATGCATCTGACCACATTGTGCACAAAATCCACTTCCAGTTACAAAGACTTCACCAAAGACAACTAAGATCCTGCTGTACATCTATACCATATTGTTTTCAAGAGGAGGCCGCGACAGATAAAGTATGCACCATCACCACTGAACATACGCTGATAAACCAATATGAATGGTCCTGCAAACTTTTTTTTTGCGTGTATTTGTGTGTGTGTTAGAACGCCACCTATCTGTCTAAATGATGGGAACATCAGGTTACTCTCTGTGACTCCATATTTAATGACTTCTTGAGTAATCATCTTCACACTACTGGATTTTATACTAACATCTTGCCACTGATTGACAAATTGCCCTACATCGATGTGATGTAAACAAATTATTCAATGTTTTAGTCATAGCCAAGTATCATGAGCACATGATACTCATGTTGGACTCAAACTTGAACAACCTCCTGATTGCTAGACAGGCAACATATGCACTAGACTACAACGCTCTTTTCCAATAGCAAGTGATGGTTCCGATCCCTTACAGCAGCAGGTATTGCGCATCTATTCAAACTAATGATTTCTGCATCGAGCTATATTAATTGATTAATGATTTATAATTCTAATCAATCAAAAGATTGATTTTAATACTTATATCTTCTTCCCATGGCAGCAGGGCTTTCAAAGTTTAATCACATACAACCGTACAGGATTCTTAGGTGGGCCTGGAATCATGACATAGCTCGCTTCTAAAATCAATGTTTGAACATTCTACATCTGGCTTTCACGCATTCATCAACATAAAATTACATTGGCTTATCCTTGTGAACTGAAAACTCGAGGCTACCAGCTTGTACGTCATTCAATTCAAAGTGCTTTATATCTAATATTATTTTTCTCATCTTGCTTTCCTGTTGCGCCCATTCTTACCTAATCCATCCGAGTATGATCAGTAACTGTACATCTATCTCACTTCTCTTATGCAATGCCAGATGCAGATGTGATGAATAGATAAGCTCAAAAGCCTCAATCATGGTATCATTACTCTCATTTTGAAGCCACACACACGGAACAAGTGGCAATTCCCTTCAGCTCAGGATTTGGTAAAAACGAATCCTAGACTATCAAGAATTGACAAAGGTTGACATGACCACATCTGATATCAATACATTCAACATCACTTCTACTTGAGAGCTATCATGATAACATCAACATCATTCTGAATTCCATCCTAAAATCTGTCTCATCGCTGTGTAATGAAGCGTTTCAATGAATGCTCTTTTTGCATGAATGCAATGGCTCTCAAAGCCTTGATTTACTAATGACAATCACAAATACACCCTATATTTCTCCTCTTGCATTTAAGCATTCTCCTAGCTTTTATAAGTGAAAGGACATACAGTTGAGCATGATTTCATGAGACTGTGATCACGGCTATCTTGGATGTGAGTTTGTGCATGAATTTATCTGCCTTTTTTTATGTTTCTGTTTTTTTTTTTCAAAGTAGTAATGTAGATCAACAAGCAATAGCAAATGCGTAATGAAAACTGATATACGAGATGACTGATGGGTTTTCAGTATTCACGCTCCTACGAGCTGAATTTACAGTACAGGACTAGGAAAAAGGAGTCGCATAAGCAAAAAAAAAAAAAAAATGCTACTCTCTTTTTTCGGAAATGTCCGAACGTTTCTGTCATTGTCTTCTTTTTTATATGCTTCGGTACATGGAAAATCTACAACATGAAACATAGAGACGTGAAACCTCGTACACGGCAACTCAAACTGTAACAACTGACACACAACACAGGCCTCTGAAAGCCATCACGATTTGGGGCTCTGGGCTCCAAAGTGAACTGACACCAAGCTACATCTAGGGACGATCCATTCTCGTGGAGGGGAGGAACAACAAGACACACGGCACTGTGGATCGGACTGGACGGCATACGACAAGACAGCCGGACCTAACTATGGTGAGTAACGCA
Organism: Diadema antillarum; assembly: GCF_040938485.1. Lineage (NCBI taxonomy): Eukaryota > Metazoa > Echinodermata > Echinoidea > Diadematoida > Diadematidae > Diadema > Diadema antillarum. The sequence continues at coordinate 231,232 of NW_027272285.1, read as the reverse complement.
TGCACTTGAGGGCTACCACATACACGGCTTATCATGGAAAAAATGACACAATTTTCACGAAATACTGAGATACATTTGGAGATATATATATATGTTTGACGGGGGATGGGGTGGTAGGGAAATGCCTGAAATGATGCAGAGAAACACTGTGAAATGCTGAGAACTTACTGGAAAGCTTCCCGGCGAAGCCTGGGAATAGTTTATCTAGCATTGACGGAAGAAAATCCAATTCAGATTCGGTATTAGACATAGCATTCTCACCACTCAAACATCAGTCTCGGTTTTTATACTTATAAGTGGAATATATATATGTGGAGAACACTTTAAAAAAAAAAGGAAAAAATGAAACTGTGCAGAGATGTAAAACACTGCATGCCTGTAATCTTCCAGCCTTTTAGGCCAAAAAAAAAAAATTGTTGCATTGGCGTAACATGAGATTTTCAAATAGGGTCGGTCGGGCGGATTTTTTTTTTTTTTTTTTTTTTTTTTTGCTACCTGCATTTTACGTGTAAAACTCGTGCTCAGCTCAGTAAACAGTTACAACTGCTGCACCGAATGTGCTGTGTTCATCTATTCTACAAATCATTTATGAGGCCGATATTACTGGAATTATACCCCTTCACAGAATTTAAAGATATAAAGATGTTGAAATCCCTATCCTGAATGTTTTCACTTCATATTTTACTATTTTGACTTAGATAAGATAGATGCAAATTGACCCATATGTACAATCTTTTCATCGCACACGGCGATTTCTATTACAGTCCCACATATACAGATTCGTGTAAGTTCTCCACACAAGAAAGAAACCTATGGCAAAACTGTGCACAATACATCGCAGTCTGAATGCTTCGTATACACTGAATAAATCTTGTTAGAGTACGTGTCCGTGTTGGAAACAGATGACGTACTGATCAAGGAAGGCTTATGCGAGGCGCTAGATCTCTCCCTCGTACATCCAATATCCCCAGAGCCGTTTCCACTTCCGGGTTTGTGCGATCGCGATCGCAATCAACAAGATATTTGATATCGATAGCAAAAAAAAATAATAAAAAAACATGGGGTCGGCGGAATTTTTAGGGTCGGGCGGGTTACGCCAATGCAACAATTTTTTTTTTTTTTGCGTTAGTATCACGGCTTGTGTTTGATTGCGTTTAAAGTGTGCATTCATGCAAATTAATGCACACTTTAAAAGCTTCTTCTGTACATTTGTATCAGTAATTAAGCCTGTAAGAAGACTTCAGCAATGTGACCTGAAAGCCAACACAGGGAATAACTTAAGAATGAACCTAACCTACTTTCAAAGAAGAAATAAAAACACATGGGGCTTATGCAATATACACATAGAGAAAAAAAAAAAGACAATTAAGGGAGAGCTTATCGTTCAGAACAAAATAACCCACATTTAGATCACGCTACTGACTGCACAAGTCCTATGCTACTAACCAATCGTATTTTGATTTCAGTTTTTCTTTTTGGTTGATGTTGTTTCCTAAAACAATTCTGTGCCACTGCAAGACACAACGTAAAGCCAAAGGCACTATCTTTCAGTCAAACTGTTATGCCAGTTATTCTCTCAACTGCCTACTAATGGCACCGTAGAGATAATTTACATGTTAACCGATCCTTAAGCCTATACAGACAAGGGATGCAGAGCTGTAATGGAATATACAAATCCACACCAACCTCCAAAGATTGTACATAAAGTACTTCAGGGTATCAAATCCCATTATATCATGGCATTTGTCTTTCAAAGCCGATGAAAGTTAAGCCGTGGAAATTACACAGTGGATGAAATTACTTCTGGTGATGATATTTTCATCATCTTCCTCCATAGCTTTCAAAGCAATTCCCACTGACATATCTCCCCCATTCTTGCCCGTGATTATCCCAATACATCCCTTCCCCCTCCCCCCGCCATAAAAAGAAGGGAAGAAGTACAGTAAACTAGGCCAGTTCGCAATTTGTGATGATTCAAATGACCCCAAATTACAGATGATCAAATCAAAACAGCTGTGAAGCAAGATATTACCCACTTATGTAATCCAACTTCTTTTTATGTTGACAAGCTCCCTTGAATGATAAGAAATGCTCTTCGACTACAATCTTAAAAAAACAATAACAACATTCAGGTACTGTCCGTGACATTGCTTAGTCTGTGTGGCATTTATATCTGGGTTTTTTCCCTTAAAACTTCCTTTACCTGCTAATGTGCAGAATTCAACTCAGACCTGGCTTACTCACTCCTTAATATGTCATATTTACAAACAGATTTTAAAAAAAAAACTTTTGTGGAGAGGACAAGTTAATTGTACTCCTTCATGTCAAAGGAAAAGAACATAAAGCCTCCAGCACCACTTTGTGGCAGAGGCATAGAAACTGATGTCAAGACGTGGAAGCTGGAAACCTACCGACGATGTGTTGGGGTTCCACGGCCTTCCTCCTGGACTGTGGTGGGAAAAAAAAAAACGAGATATGAGAATTGGAAGCTTACATCAGTTACTGTAAAACATGAAATTTTAGCGGCATGAAATTTTTGCAAATTGGAGCCGACAGCCTTTTTCACGGCATGAACTTTTTGCGAAGTGCCTCTGGCAATCATTGCATATAGTGTAGACAAGAGCCTTTGCGTGCATTTTAATTTTGCGAATCTTGGCTCTCGCGAAATTCACGAAATTAAAATGCACACCAACATTCCTCATTTTACAGTATACACTTTGGCACTTGGTATGGCTGAATGAACGAGCGCAACAATTCGGTATCTACAGCTTATTTCATACTAGTGTAATTGCTGCTGTGTGCACACTCTGTATATGATTATGATAAGTTTACTAATTGTACAATGTGACAAGATATTCGATCTGAATAATTTGCATCCTCTTTTACACACATCTTCAAGACATGAAGTTCGACAGAAAACACAAAACACCAGACTAATTTGGAACTGATATAAGTTAAAAAAACAACAACAAAGAAACAATTACTTACTCTATAAATGATGTTACAAGAGTCATTGCTATTCCCCTGATAAAGTAAAACTCCCTTTTCTTGTCTGTTTTCACTTCACCTTTAACCTTTTTCACTGCTTATTACGAACCCTGCAATTACATATTTCCACAAACTTCATTACACTATGATCTTCATCCTGATCTCTATACACATTTGACCTCTGACCTTTACCAACTTACATTGACATAGGCATTCCTCCTGGCATTGAGTTTAAGGGAGCCCTCATGCTTGGGCCGCCGTAGTTCTGCAAGAGGAGGGGGAAACAAGAAGAAGAAGAAGAAGAGATTAAAACATATATCTTGGCAAGATATATTGACTCAAAAAATAAAAGCAATGTGGTGATTCTTACCACTGGCTCCTTGAGAAGATTCAGCATGCAGAGAAGCATAATGGACAGTTGGTGGTTTTTTGTTTTCGATTTTTCAATCAGAGAACAGATCATACAAGCAAATCTTTGAAGGCTTCCTTGGAAGTACAATGTTGGGTGGTAGAAGGCTTAACTGTGCACCACGTATATTCTTTCTTGGGTAAGTATGTGGCCAGACCTAGTTGCTTTGTGGAAGAGACATGGCATTAGGATTTCACAATCATTGCCACCAGTTCTTGGCTTTCCTGCTGTCAAGGAAACAGGGAAGATCCAGTACAGAATGCAGACTCATAGTTACGACTTCCCCTTTTCACTGAAATTACTCAGTTATCAATTTTCTTTCCTACATTTCATTACATTTTGGAATGCAATGTGACTGCCCAAAATACTTGTGTGCTAACACACACGCTCACTCACACGCCAACACAACAAAAACAACAACCAATTATTATGATCATCATTATGATACAAAAATCAGTCTGTGTAGGCAATCTTTTTAAATAAACCATCACAAAAATCTGCCTTAAGCTGTCTGCATGGACAGCATATGAATAAAAAATCATTTTTTTTTTTTTAAATCCTGTGATCCAACCTACCACTGTATGCCCATGTTGAGGGTATGCTAGGGTCATATCCTGGTCATTGTGAAGTCGTGACTGTGCAATTTGAGGATGTAAAGAGGTTCACATGCAGCTGAGTGAGGGTTTTCAACCCGTTGAGGACGAGTCTGGAGTATACTCGGGCAAGTGTCTATGGGAAATGCGTGTTGAAGCAAAATGAGTCCGTCCTCAACGGGTTAACTTTTTGGCCAATCTGTGAACGGCAGCAAATAAAATTTGGCTTTTGCATCGCGATATAGAAACAGATACATCTTGTCTGCAAATGGAACCAGTCAGAGTTAAAAAAAAAAGAGCTGATAATCCTTTGCGATCTCTGTGAAAGTTTGAAGTGAAGCCAACAACTATCGTCCACGAGCTTCATGGCAGTAAGGGGAGGAAGAGGTACAGTACGGTAAAAGTTTTCCGGGACTTACTGGGTTCATGGGCATCCTTGGGTGATTCATTCTGGGTCCCATTATGCTTGGATGACCTGGAGAAGAGACAACAGAAAAACACACAAACACGTAATGATATAGCAGCATAAGTTTCCAGCCTATTAAGCTTCTCCCTAATTGCTGTATACACCATAATGAGTCTTAATTTTTTGGCAAATCAAGCCTTCCCGATAATTTTATGATTGGCTAAATTTGTGATCATAGAGTAAAACAATTTCAATGAACAGAGAAATTCTTATCATTCAAAATGCATTCCTTAAATTATTCCAAGATCATTCAAATGAAGCAGACATTTACAGCATTTGTACTAGTTATAATAGAGTTCATATTTTCAGCTATTGTTCAATTTGTCAATACTGACTCAAAAAATTTGCAAAAATAAAAACTCTCCAAAATATAAGGTACAAATGATATGTTCATCATGCATCATCAGGAGATATTGCAAAGTAATCATAAAAAGCATTATTTCATAAATAGTATGAATTGCATTTTCTCTTTAACGCTGGTTCATACCTTTAATTCATTACCAAACACTTGCTTGACAATGCATCGTAATCATAAAGGGTAGACTTTTTGTTCAATTTCATGACATTTCACAACTTTCCAAACACACGACATCACAACAACAACAAAAAATCAAGTTTAAATCCTTTCTGCAACTCGGATCTTCACGCAAACAGATGTAGTCTCTCAACCACTCCCTCCACTGTAAAGAGGTTATGCAGTCTCGTGGGATGGATGTGTCTACAAACAAAATTTATTTCTTCCTCTTTTTTTAAGGCTGAACTGGTTTCTGGTGAAAGTGCTTAACCTCAATCCCTAGCTCTCTTACATTCTTTCCTTCTTTCTCTTATCCCTCTCACTCTCTCTTTCTTTCTCACATTCAAAAATTTTGTTTCGCCAAGCTTTCCATCAATTGAGGATGTCCATGGTTCTGATGGAGAAGTGGATATATGAAAGACATTTGACTTGATTCGAGGAACATAAATATTGATTTGGACAGGCAGTGTGAACCGGCCAAAAGCCCATGCCTCTTGATATCATTCAAAGAGAGGCATTTATACAATGGAGATTGATTTACAGGTTTGTGTTCAACTCCAAAATCTAGACCACTCTGTTGGAGCCAGCGCAGATTAATCACGCTTTGTGGCTTTTCGAGACTCTCGTGCGTGCGCAAATTGGTCGGATGCAAAAACGCATTCTGGGAGAAAAGTAGTCCACTGTCCCGAATCCACCATTATTCGAATTCAACACTTGAGCCACAGAAATAAACATTCCCGATGACGGGGCCTCTCTCCTACGAGGGGGTAGCGGGGGAAAACCGAATTTCTGGATTGGGTTACAATCAACACTGAAATAACTGCTAGTTTCATCCTGCAATAGCTGCAGGGTCAAGTATTGAATGTGGTCTGAAGCAAGACGTCAATTGCACGGCCAATCCAATGAATTTGCCAATTTGCATGTGGTAAATTGAGTCCTGTTTGTTCAGATGTCAGATGGTTGCAAGATGGACGCCTTAGGCGATCAATCACTGACATCTCGCATTTGTCTTTCCCCATTTCCAAATCTTATGCCCACTTCCCTTCTTTCCCTCCCGTCTATAATTTCACCCACTTTACAAACCCAACAAGCTGTTAAGTGCATTTGCAAAGCTCTAACTTCACACTGCTTTATCAGTATCATTCTTTTGACGACTGACGGCACACTTTCCCTGACGCAATGAAGCGATGCTTCCAAAAAATATGATCTGGTATTTTAGAGTTAAATTCTTCCCATGTTTTCAGCTGTCAAACCCCAATGTCCAATTATACACCCCAACATAACTTGAAGATGACTAATTTCAACAGGGATTCAAACAAACATTTGATAAGATATCAAAGTATTGGATTTTTGAGCTGAAATGGTCGCCCTCCTGGTCTAAGTAGCATTTTGTCACTTTTCTCGCAGGGAGATTTTCCATTGGATGCAGGTTGCAATGACTGCTGCTAGACAACAGCAACACATGCATGCTTACAACTATTAAAACAGGTTGTAGAACTTGTTGCATTGTTGCTGAAATTACTCCCATTCGATGCAAACTGTATGTTGTGTTCCTAAAAGACCGGGGAGCCCTCTGGCTTGCCTGTCATGGTAAGGAATAAGGCATCTCATCCATCTTACTACTACAGTTTCCTTCAGACTGTTTTACAGCCAAGAACACTACATACATTGTACACATTATGTATTCCCTTGTAGAGACAATATAGTATTATTATGTCTCCGGTAGATCTTGTATACAATTACAGACAAAAACACACGGGGAAAAGAGAGCTGTTAGAGCTACATGTATGTACATCCATGTATCTCATTTGCTGAGTAGTGAAGAATAGCTCACCTGTAGCCTACATTTAACAAATTTCCTACTTACTTTTTTTTCAGGATGATTGATTGGCTAGGACATGGAAGCATAACACTTAGAAACAGCCATTTATCACACTTCATCTATAGGGGATGGCAGATTTTGGTTGCCATGGGAAACCACCTGCATCTGCCCAAGTCCCACCAGTTGTATGCTTTCTGTCAAGGCGATGAAATCATTCTTAAAAAGAAAAAAAGGAGGGTAAAAGAATACCCCCTTCAAGCACTGTGGGGGTGGGGACTCTTCAAACACGTTTAGCGCATCAATCAATTCACATAGGGAGATCATCCTTACAATGATATTTGTGGGAGTGATAAAAAAAAACAACAACATAGAGACCAACAATCTCTGTCATAGCTCTCCAATCGCCCTATTGAGGTTTCAACACCACTCATGTTGGGGCAATAAAGGGCAGTGCATAGAAGGTGGCTCCAAGAAAAATACTGTAATCCCAAGGAGAAAGGGTGTACAATGATTGATAGTCCTGACTGAGTTGTCTCATTAGATGCGTTTTGGGACATGTCTTTGAGGTCAAAGGTCTTCTCAGTCCTACTGCATGTACAGATTTCAAAAGGTATTTCTTTCGTAAAGTGTCATATGAAAGAAAAACTTTTGAAGGTCAACAGCAATAAGAAACGTACTGTATATGCCATATATTCGGGGAGTATTTAGGGAGTCAAATTTGTGTGAATCAGGACTTTATAACATTAGCAAGTCAATTTCTTTTTGTGAATCAGGACATTACAACAATTTTGTGAGTGGTTAAATTTTTTATCGTAGAGTACAGTAATGGAAGGGAGACATGTATGTGTGCACGTCGCATTCATGTGAAGGTCATAGATAATCATTTCACATGTTGTTAAATTTGCAAATGGCACACGATTTGCAAAATTCGCTATGATGAAAACTTTGCAAAACATATGGCGTATACAGTAATCACACTGATTTTTTCTTAAATCCAAATATTATTTTGTATGCACCTCATCACAATAAGCTGGTAACACTGACAGCTGACAAGCTCTTCAGAGCCCTATGTCTGTTTTTGTCAATCCGAAATATTGCTACAACCTTCAAAAATGTTGTTGTTAACCGAATAAAAACCATTCTAGAGGCCTTGTTTCTCGTCATGAGGGGCCTAGTATGGTGCAGGCCTATTTGAAAGGATCATGCCATATTAATAGTGTGATGGTAGTGCTTCTTCTTCCATAGCTTCTTCCCATGTCATTTTGATTCCTTTACTGTCAAAAATTACAGACAACAACAATCAACAACAACAGTAGCGACCACAATCCTCAAACATACAGTATCTCTTTTCTTAAGTTTAATTGGGAGGGGATTTCCTCGGGGGCAGAAAAGTTGCTTCTTACTCGACCTTTTTCTCATCCCGCTGAATAAATTACCTGATGAGCATCAGAGATGGTACAATGCCCACAATACTGGTAACTTCTAATAGAGGAGTTATTAGCTGGAATTGGGATCATTTATCCCTGCCCAGACAGATCTGATATCAGCAACGTAATAAATTACCTCTTGTCAATCTGCTTGGAAAAAACGGGGAAGGAAGAAAAATGGTGCGATTCATCATGTGTGATTTATGGCCTTGGGCAGAGAGACAGGGCAGTCATGTTCTTTCAGCCTGCCCTCCTGATTTTGGCAGTGACAGGTCTTTTCTAGTGACAGATCCTTTTCTAGTGACAGGTCCTTCTCCAGTGACAGGTCCTTCTCCAGTGACAGGTTCTTTTCCAGCTGACAGACAGCCTGACTGACAGACCTGACACACCTTCCATGTTTAGCCTTGACTTGTACAGTCACCATTCACATGAGTGATTCTCTATTCAGACAGTCTCCACTCACATGGCAGGGAACCAAAGCAGGGATGAAAGGGGGGGGGGGGGGATCCATGACTTCATGGACCCAAGACATCTTGCCCTCCATTAGTGTCAATTTGTCTCTTCCACATCACTTCTCATGTACCATTTTTGCCCCCACTATTTATACATAAACAAGATGTGTTGATATGCTATCTGAGAAGGATGCTTACCTCCATTGCTAATACCCTTGCTCCTCAATGAGGATTCGTCTGTTATCAACACACACTGATCCATGGAATGGGAGAGTCCATCCTCATGTTTATGCATGAGCCACCCAGAAATGGGTGAATGACCCACCCATCATTGATGCTGCTTTTCAATTGGATGTTGGACGTATATGAAGTCATGTTTATGCATGACTGAAGTGGGGGGGGGGGGAGAAGATATACAATACTACACACACACACATACACACACTCAGTCACCAAAAAAAAAAAAAAAAACAGTGTAGAGTAGAATTTCAGATAGGGCTGTGAATAGTGAGTGCTGAGGAATTGTGTGATTCATAGATCTATATTGGATTCAGCTGCTATGGCAACATCAGCATCACCAATGCATGCACCATTTAGCATCAACTTGACGCTGTCAGGATTTGCACTGAAAATATACCGCCTCATAATACTTCTTTTACAGCTCTGAATTCATGCATAAGCACTCAAGGATTGTCAAATCCTCCATTCTCTGACTCCGTATCTTTCCCAGTCAGCCATTATTGCGGCAGTCTGTGAGTATCTCCAATCTTCATGTATATGCATGAACCCCGAGCAGTCATCGGCCATTGGTAAACATGTTTCCCCCCCTGCTTCATGTTTATTCATGAGCGGAGCCAGACAGATGGGATGTCAGAGCCAACATTGGTGGCACTTACCAGCGCTGATGAATGACAAATAGCAGCCGAGCCCCTCCACACAGCCAGGAGGCTAAATAGCTATCGAGATAGTGACCATGTTTCATTCAAGACGCCGTGGGCCGCTGGAGTCGGACGGCAATCCCAACTCTTTGCCCTCCTCTGTTGGATACTTACCCTCTCTCGTTTCTCTCCTTCTCTCTTCACCTACTCAATGCTTTCTTCTTCTTCTCCTCGTCTTTTTTCCCCCCCTCTCCTTTCCGAAGTGAACTCCTAACATTCCTCATCCGCTGGGAAACACGATCAGTTAATGGGTTTACTTCCCCAGCTGCCAGGGAGCTTAATATTATGGATTTACCTCAACCAAATCCTGAAGTGAGAGCAGAAAAGGGAAAAGCCTCCTGCTTGGAGAGAGACCGGGAGAACATGACAGCAAAGAGTTTTTATCGTGATTTGCCCATGCCGGCTTCACAAGTTTTATTGCTCCGTGGAGTGCATGCATACAGAGAGAGTGGGAGAGAGAGGGCCCCCGGAGGTAATTTCACCGCAATATTTCACGACGACAACTCTTGTCGGCCGCGGAACAACTGTCAAACGCTCTCTGCTCACTGCTTCATCAGCCAGCCCCGGCTCTCCCGCCGTCATTTCGTCCGTTTCCAATTTCCAACCTGCATCGCTGCGCAGAGAAACCGCCTCGACAGGCCCGACCGCTAGATCTCTACCCACTCTGTGAATACATGGTTATTCTAAATTACGTGTTTGTCTGTCTCGCTGTCCGCATCGTACCGTGTGCTCGGGCAGCTCAGCCTCCTTACTTGTGTTTAACAACACCTTATCCACTTGTTTTCACAACTTCAGGACTTTACTCCGCACAATCTGCTTGGGCGCTGCGAATCCTCCGGAGAGCCAACGGAGTGTGCGTCACACGCACTCCAAAGGTAAGTTCTCGTCGTAAACATACATTTGCGCTTCGTGCGTGGTCTCCTTTGTCAGCAGTGATTAGCAATGCTGGTTCTCCTCGCCAGGCCTGGCGAGGTTGTGAATCTTTATATATCGATGTCGGCACAGTAAATGTTCCAACGTGATAATGACGACATCGTAGGCATATCGTGTATAAGTGTATATTAGCTGACACAAGAGTTATCAAACATTTAGAAAGCATGTTCTCAAAACAAATGGAATTCTTCACAGAGGTCACATAAACTGAGATCGGTTGGTTAAAGTTAAATATGCCGTAAAGCCACCCAATTTCCCTATGTAAGTGGCATTCAATCAGAGAAATGGAAAAAAGTCATGAATGATTCACCAGGTGGAATTCACCACCGAAACCTTTGATGGATTCTCTGTATGGATCAGCTGCAAATCCCATACACCTGATATGTGTGCGATTTCGACAGGACGTGCATTTTTCAAGATGTAATGTATGCGTTTATAAGCCAGTGGACAAACATTCACTTCATGGGATAATAGTTAACTGGATATCTGCATAAATGTTTACGCTCATACATTTATGGGGAATATATTCTAGCAAAACGGAAAAAAAAGTGACATTTTTTTTTCCATCAGGGAAAAGTGGGAGGGGCAGGGCATCGTTCAGCAATGTTTTTTTTGTTTTGTTTTTTCTTGTCTCGCTTTTTCTTAACAATGCAAAAGAGCTTGGGTTCCTCCACTGAGTAAGATCTTTGTAGAGGTGCTGCTTTATTTTCCTGTTTTACTTTTCTTAATAACACTTAGGTTTTAAATACTCAGATATGCACTGACTAAGATCTCTGTAGTGTAAAGTTGCTGAAACACATCAACTGAATGTCCCCCGAGACTACAGCCCAAACGTTAAGGCACAAAACATGTTCCTGTGGTGTAATAAACATGTGGCAAGTCGTGCTCCTTTCCTTTGAACGCAGTTCAACCCGTTCCAAACGAAAAGCAACATTAAGCACTACATCTAGGTTGAGAAATCCAGGCACTTAAAAGAAACGAAGTCATTCAACTTTCAGCCTCTCCCCTACAGCAGCTATGAGGGAAATATTTTCATTCCATCCACGTAATTCATTACGAGTCCTGTCATGTCCTTGTACACAGTAAGAAGTGACAGGGACATGATAATGTGTTCCTGCTTGAAAAAGCTCAATGCTTTTATGCAAGAGGGTGAAGTAAACTGTATTTCAAATCACCTGAAATAAGTTTGTGATGTGAATTTTCTCTTAGCATTACACTCTACTGTGGTGATGAGAAATCCTTCAGTAGTCTTGACAATTAATCTTGTGACGATTGCAATGTACTTAGAGATGTGATTGCTACTTAGCACGGCTCAGAATCCGCCTTTACCAGTGATCACAAATTTTTTTAAAAAGGGTATTCATAAAGACCTTACGACAGTACCATTACGGAGTTACCATAACTGTATTGCCAATGTGATGATTGCAGGGAAAATCTAATTAACTTTGGTCCAAAACTTATATCCTACTTTCATACTGTTGCATGAAGCATGGTTCCAATTTCTCACCAAATCAACAACAATAAGAACAACAACAACAAAAATGGCCCTTTTTCTTTTCACTTGAGATAGACAATGTCTTTGTACGTTAGTGTTACTCGTCAATGAGCAACACTTGACAATCTCACAGACAATTCATCCTCCGATCTGAAAGATAGATATGTCAGGGAAAATTATTCCACATTCTTCATTCACCGATACAAGACTGTTGCCGATGACCGATGTGCCACTAACCCACAAGGCTGTGTGGAGAATGGTGTCACCGGGATGCGGGAGTGAAACACTAATTGCTCATTATTGTGGCCACCAACAAATCCTCGAGTAAACACATCTACTTCACTCACTTTCAAATCATACATCAATGCACACACTTACAACTAAACTTCCGTTGTTATCATCTCAATCATGTTGCCATGGGAACAACTGATGATCGATGTGTCACAGAATGTGTAATTCAGAAAAATTTGGGCTTGCCCTGATAACAACTTCTAAGCCAAGAAACAATGGTCACGCAGCTGCTCAAGCTTACAGTGATTTCCATTTTCACTGGGCACGGGGTATTTTTCTTTCTGCTGATGTCACGAAATCCATTTTCTCCATTCCGTCTTCACCCGAGTGAAGCACTTCTACTACAAATCTATCTGTGCCACGAACCCCGGTCTGGCTCTATTGACGTGCATTTGTCAAGATCTCCTGTCTGAATTGCTTGCACTATTTCAGCATTATCTGCCGGAGACCTTGTCCAATTTATCCATTTAGGTGAAAAATATCGAGGGCGACTCCCGCAGTCTCCCCCCATCAATCACAACCCTTCACGGGGAGCCCAAAGTGGATTGACAAAATGTTTGTGGAGGGAAGGTAGGTTTGGGTAAACATCCCACCCTCCGCCATTCTCTCTGCCAACTCTGCTGGGGCTACACCGGGCAGCATACACCTGCTCCGCCCTTCTAGAAGCTAGCAAGAAGAATCCGACACCTCCTCGCCCGTGCCATCTATCCCTCTCGATGAATTTCATGAGTAAACGGATGGACGCCTGACCAGACTGACTGACCCGCCCATCCATCGCACCCAGGACGTCGGTGAGGAGAATGACACCAATGAGCGGCATCTTTGAGGTAAATCACTCTTAAATTGTGTCTTCAGTTTCTCTTCATCCCTCCGTCTCCCATCCCCCCCCCCACCTTTCTCTCTCTCTCTCTCTCGCGTCAGGTAGAGAGTTTGTGTGTGATATGGCAAGAGAGGCCTGTTTGTGTGTGTTCGATGTGCGACAGTCAAGCTACTGATGCATTTGGTTATGGGTAATAGTGCGGTGATAGTGCAATTGATGCGCTTGATTAGGATGATAGCACAACTGATAAGTCTGAGTCGGGGGAATACCACAACTGATGAGCTCGAGTACGATATTAGTTTGATTGATGAGTTTAGCGTGTACTAAACAGCTCAACTGAAGAGAGTGGCCACGTACGTGTTATGGGCAAGCTGACATTCCCCCGAGGGAAACATGGAACGATACATCAGACCTTTAAGATTAGTGTCCTTCTGGTTGCTTAACAATGAGCACTGACAGTAGCAGTCATCATATTTTCAATGGAAAATACATTTGAATGGAATATCTCAGGTGGTCAAATACTGAACATAGTTCTATAACTGTAGTATTGTTAAAATCACATTAACTGCATTGCCATGGAAACAAGCATACACATGTATACCTGAAATAAAAAAGAACGAAAAAAAAACCTTTCTAAATAAATAGTATAGAAAGAGAACCCCAAATTGCATCTCCTGTTACCGTCACAACAAGTCTCACAATTTGGTTTCGGGAGAAGGATGCTAAGCCTAAAGTAGGCAAGAAGTACTGTAATTACAGAGGGCATTACTTCCCATGGCTTGGAGGAGAAAATAGTCTTAAATGTCAGCGGCTAATGGCAGCCACTTTTGTGTATTGACACAATGACAGGGCTTCTAGTCCAATAAATAGCAGCGTGAGGGGAATTCTTGGGTGGTCATTATTGTCTGGAGAACTGATGTAGCCATTGCAAGCGACAATAAAAAAAAATACATAAATAAATATATATCTTTACATGAATGCATACATCAGTGAAATCATTTGTAATGTGTATAATACAATATTTCTTGGCAGATCCTGGCCATCATTCAGTGAGAAGATTTATCATTTGACATTAGACTTTGCTTGCAAGCCTAGCAAAGAAGCTCTATTTTGAAAGTGACTGTTAATACAAGGGAAGTAAGGGGGGTGGGGGGAATCAACAGATCAGTTAAATGCAAGCAAAATTAGATCAATATCAATAACATCAATAACTTTATATCTGTTTTGAACATCACAAAGTCACCTGACAATGCATCCCACTGGGCACATCAACAGTCTGATCTCTTGCACAACTGAGATCCATCTCTCTCGTAACTCTCACCTAACAAGCTTACAAGTTGCAGACATGCTCTCCCTTTTCCTCCTAAAAGCAAAACTTAATGTCCCTTTTAAATCGCAGCATATCAACTCCTTTGCAAAATAAACCAGGAAACATACTTTTTAAAAGCTCCAAAGTTAGACATGGTGGAACAACCTGAGTGGTTTTTAAAAAACAAAAAACAAAACAAAACCTGAAGGAGCACCTCTTTATTTGACAAAAATTTTATACATCCCTTCTGATACTCCACTACAAAACAGTACAAGCCATCTTTTATAATCCCACAGTATGTTGCATGTCTGAAACTGACAAATGCGCTTATATTTCTTTCATTCAGAGATTTCACCCCCTCCCCCCCCCCAAAAAAAAAAGAAAAAAATCACTTAAGAGTATTTCTCTTCCTAGCAAATGAGCTATTCCACATGGATATATATTATTCAGGAGTAATATCAACAATGTATCCATGCATTTAAGAAATAACATTGTTAAATTACCATCAAAAGAAAGCTTCATCGACTTCAAAAGCCCAACATTCAAATCAAGTACATACAAGTTTAAATTCAATAAATTACAACACAGGGTCATATTTGCACTCCGCATACCATTAAGCGCAAAAGCAATAATAAGACAATCCGAAATTGAGACGGATGGGCAACACATTTCAGATTGCCACACGGATAATCGCTTTGCCAGTAAATTGTTTGTAACTAGGTCATCCTGTCAGTATGATTAATTTTGACAATCTGGCAGCACTGAACAAGAAAGGGGGGTGGGGCAAAGAAGAACCCTTGAGATATTCCTTGAGTGACAATTCAATTTGTTGAAAGGCCTCGTTTTTCTTTTCCTTTTTTTCCACACTGGGTAAAAAAGAAACGGAAAAGAAAGGAAGATTGCTGCCTTGTATAGGGCAGGATGCCTTTTAAATGAAATCCTGTTGCTAAATGGCAGTGAGCGTTTTTAATACAAACTCAAATCATCGCGTCATTCCTGCTGTGACAGTGATGCATCTTACGTGGTATTCAGTGCTCTGCTTGATGTAGAGGGGGCCAAATTACATTTTGTACTCTGAACGGCCATGGGGTGATTAACTATTGATTCCATCAGAACTTAGATCTCATAATATGCGTGCCTTTGCTCCTCCTTTTGGCAGCTTTCTCCATTACATGACTTGTGAATAGACGCGCTCTACACCTATTCTTTTGTCCGCGAGATGAGATGGCACAGGTTACGGCGGGCAAGGAGCATATAGATGGGCTTAAATCAGATGAAAATTGATCAGTGTGGCTTCTGCGACTGTAACAACGTACATATCCGTAGCTGCCATGAAACCCACAGAAGTGGGCAAGCATGAACAGCACATAAATCTACCTTGTAACATGTGATGTACACAACATGGTATCATCTTACCATCACAGTGTATTGCATTCACCATCACAGACCTACATTAGAAGAACAGATGACATCTTGGCTAAGAAGAATTTCCAAAAAAAATCAAGTTTTTCTAAATGCTGTATAAACTTGGCACTGACGGCATTGACATTTAAAATATAAACAAGCAAGATAATGTAGGTACAGGTAGTACTAATGGTAAGGTATCATCAAGACTCATGGTATCAGTTGCTTGTCTCATGGGAGAGGGAAAACACTATTCTGAAGGTTGGAAGGGGAAAAAATGAAGTCTGCCCATGAAGACTAGCATGACCACAGACAGAAAAGAGCATTATGCTTCCATAAATCCATCAATTGGGAGAGATAATTCCGGGATGGGGCCCCTGCTAATAAACCACGATGAATCCATGTGTCACAATTAATTTAAGACCCATTCTCCCCGCAAGAGAATGAGAGCTCAATATCTAAATCCCAGTGAGTAATGCCAAGTCAAAAACTGACAGCCAAATTTGGATTAAAATCTACATTCTTCTGATTGTTTTTTTCTTTCCTGCACTTCTTCCTTTTCTCTATAAACATCAACATGACAAGATTGAACACAGAATGCTGCTTTGTCTCTTATTGAGGCATTTCTTTGCTTCTAAAGCAATGTTGATGCTTTCCCAAGATCACTGGTAATAAACTCATCACTCGCTGCATGCTGCACTTAAGTTCCGTCGTCTGACATTCTGAGCAGATCAAGCAATATATTCATTTCCTTCGCGTCTACACCATATCACTACAGTCACCTAATCTGCAGTAAAATTCCCTACTGAACTTTAACCATAATTCACAATGATAAAAAGCACAACCTGTTTTGATACCCTGGTACATTGGCATCTATTGGGACAGTGTAAACTATTGAACTTCAGCTGCTGATCGCAGAGTGAATACAATTCCAATGCTAATAATTTGTGCTTTCACCAAAATATGAAAAAAAGACGGTTCTAAGCTTAAAAATCAATGATCTCATGGGCATTGTTGTGACTATATATTCTTCATCTCACAAACACAACTAGTTCATATCATCTACTTTAGAATAACTCTGGTTTAATCAGAATCTTTGAAAGCATAACAAAATGCCGATAGCACTTGAGCACTTTAAAACACCTTCACTGGAAGGGAAAAAAATATAATCATCTCATTTTTCACAATTTAACAGCGAGATTGGCCTCTCTAAATCACTGCTACCTTAAAACAACAAAAAACAAAAATACTAAAAGTTGAGGGTGGAAAACAATGGAGTCACAGACATTCTAATCTCTTTTTCCAAGCTTCGCACAAGTCTGATCTCTCTGCCGCCACCACTGGAAGTGAACCCGCCTTTGGTATCCCCGCGAAATGCATATTTACAATACGGATAATTGCACCTAGGCGGATCAATGAATCTGCACCTGCCCTCACCAGCGTGCGGGTCAAGTGTGGCGACTCTAACTGTGATTTTCTTTTTTTTCGCACTTGCAAATGACAAGAAGCTTAATGGTTGCTACAGGTGACACTTAGCCTGGCAAACCTTCAACCCTCAGCTATATGCTAAAGGACCAACAGGTGACAATGCATTTATGGCAACATTTTTAACATTTTTGGGCCCAAGTTTCAAGTAGTATATAGATTGCCTTGTTAAAGGAAAGAAGATATTATTGTCTTGACATACAAGAAACACACTGTATATACACTATATAAACACTGCATATTTAACAAAGATACTTTCTAGCAATGTGGAACTTGCAAAACAATTTAATGAGTAGTTATATTTATGATTGAGAACCACAGAGGTAGGATGAGAAGCATAAAAAAAAATATTCTCTTTTCAAGATACACTGCAATTCTGCTCTGGTATCTTCACAACTTGTTAATTTCACAGTAACAGTACACTTGATGAAATAAAAAAAAGAATGAAATATTTATATGCCATTCACAATGTCGTATTCCTTGGAATGCCTGTATATTAATTTTTTATTTTGCGTCTTTTGGTATTGTTATCTATTTTAAGGCAGCATGTTACTGGCATTGCAATAGATGGGTACATACAAGTGCTTCTCTGCATGTCATACAGTACGTGAGGGTCAATTTCTGCTATTTTCCACATTTACAGTGCACTCTACGAGCGCGTGTCCCCACGCGTAATGTGACCATTATATATCGATGTGACATACTTGACTCCAGAGGGCAAGAACAGAAACAGTACAACAGCAAACCTCTCAAAGTCGTCTCGTATAACATCGCATACCCCACAAATACCCACCACTCATGCTTTCCGGGTTTGCACAGCACCAATGTACCATTTGGAAAAGGAAGAATGGTGGCGTGACAAATCCGTCTGATCACCACTACCTTTTTTGTTGTGCAAGAGGGAAGGAAAAACAAAGGTATGAATTCCAGGCTTGCCATTGCTCCATTCTTCAAGAATGAAATAATCAGGGGTGGGGGAGAAGGGTATGGCAGCCTCTTATTTGACTCGGGTTCATCTTAAGAAGCTTTCATCCCCACTCAGCCACAAACATTTCTGTCCATCCTTCTGCTTCAAGTCCAAAGACGATGATATTCTGATGGCAAGTGATACGCCCCGGTGCCCAGGGGCAGCTCATTACAGCGCACTCGCTGAAAAACAAGTCAATAAGTTTGTCAGCATCAGATTTCATATTAACCTAAATAATTCACTGCGGCATTAAACGTTATTACTGAAACTGTTGGGATATTCTTTTTCTCCTTCCTCTTCTTCCTCTCTCTTGAAGACTGTGGGCAGGGTATATGACTTATCTCCCTCGTTCATATACCTGCCATGGCATGAAGAATGTAGGCAGTGTCAATAGACCATGATGAGGGTACGCTTCTCAACGAGATATAAAGTTGAACTGTAGCAAATTGGCATTCTAGCAGCATGCGCTGTGCAGGTAATGTTCCATCATGTGCAACACCACAGGGGTGTGGAGGAACAGTGTTGGGTTGTGTATTGATAACTTTGCTGTGGCTTAGGGACTGTCGACCACAGGTAATAAAGTGTGACATCCCGTGCGCAAAAGGGTATCGTGCAATTTTGTTTCCCCTCTCGCTGTTGTCGCTTTGCGGGACCACATATGCTTTAAGTTACTTGAGAAGCAGAAGGAATTAAACTCCATACACTTTGCGCAGCAATAATGCCCTCCTGCATCTGAACTGGTACCACACCTGTGCATGCAATGACTTGAAACCTTTTGGTCCGTATAGGTGTACACTGTTTCTGGCAAATTGATTCCGGAAAACGTGTAAATGCTGTCTTAAAACAGACAAATACAGTGATAATAAGAAACATTGACCAGTTTAGAATTTCTATGTCTACTGAACACTCACATAATTTTTGTGCCCATGTCCCTCAGGATAGGAAATTGAATCAGGTCTGTGTTTGGGTGAGGCACAGCCCACATGTCTGTAGGGGATCCCATTTCATTTCTCATAATCAGCAGAGCAATAAACCCACACCAGTAATCAGCTATAGACACAACCTGGGAACAAAATAGACCGATTCCTCTGTGACCACCCCCCCCCCCTCCACACACACACACACACACACACACACACACACACAGACACACACACACACACACACACACACACACACACAGACACACACACAAACACACACACACACACACAGTAGGTGGATCTTCATCAGCTCGAGCTTGAAGAATAGCACGCTCATGGGGGATCAGAGAAATAAGCCCGAAGTCAGCTGAAATGTGCGATCGCATCTTCACCAGCTCGAGCCTCAGGCACGGTCGCGTTTATAAGCTCGATGCTTGTGCATGCCCACTTAAACGGACGGTACCGGCGCGAACACACTCCGACCCGACTGCCTACGTTCTCACATGGTGTACAACGCATGCAGTGCCAATGTTTAAGCTCGAGCTGATGAAGACGTGTTTATTAAGATTAGCGCGCTATTTTGCAAATTAGCTGGTTATTCTGCAAATAAATCCAAGATTTCGGTGGTTTATTTTCGGATCGGAATAGCGCGCTATTTCAGTCTTCATTGCAAAATTAGCGGGTTATTTTCTAGTCGGGCTAATTCTTTGGATCAGAAATAGCAGGCTATTCTTCAAGCTCAAGCTGATGAAGACCCACCTACAGAGGTTAAGTGTTGGCAAGAGGAAAAAAATTACAATTGCCTGCACCACCAAATAACATTTGTGTTCAGTTCTTAAAAACAATAATTCTTGTGGCAGCAGAAACTCCTTCTCAGCAACAAACTGGCAAGCCATTCTTTGCCGAAAATCGCAGAGATTCGCTCTAGTTTGAAAGGAGGCAAAAAGAGCTGCAAGCGATGACGCTTCAAGAAATCTGTGCTACTCAATCTCTATGATAAGCACAAACCATGCTGACTGTATGTATTTGGATTGGTTTTTCTAACTCTTTGCCTCGTACAAATAAACTGCTTTTCAGCATCACATCGGATCTTTAAGAGAGAGAAGATGAGTTTGGGGAATTGAAGACGCTGCATCCATCACACCAGATGACACAAAGCCACGCTGTCATGACATTAAATAATAGTCCCAACAGCTAATCCCTCCAATCCGCTTGATTCATGGAGAAGACAGAGGATATCCAAGTGTCTGGTTCCTTAAGAACCATCCACCCCTCCAACCTCCTCCCTTACTCCTCCCCTCCACCCAGGTCAGGGTAAAGTACCCACAAAATGGGGGCAAGAGGACACTCCACCCATCACCGATTTAATGACATAGTCGAGTCCAAAGATCTGGTACAGACATGCAGCTAAAACAATAGGATGGGGTTGTAAAATGCACCCCATTATAACAAACACTTGTTAAAACGAAACTCTCATTACAACAAAGTAAAAATTAGGTCCTTAAATTATCATCTATATCTTTACATACTTCATAGTTCAGTTATAACAAAAATTCGAGAAAATTGCCATACCCAATGACTTTGTTATAATGGAAGTCACCTTTAGTACAGTGGAACCTCGTCATTAAGAGGTTGGCTATAATAAAAACCCTTTTATAACAAGGAGGTGTTACAGGTCCCAACTTCTTAAATTCCTCTGTTTTTGTACCATGATATACTGAGAAACCTGATAAAATGAGGTAATTGTCATGGTTTTGGGGTCCTCATTACAGAGAGGTTCCCCTTCACATATTAAGTGCAACCGCATCAGGGTGATGGAGGAACTTGATGTTCAAGTACTATACTGACTATGAGATCTATAATCAAAACATCCAATTAGGAAAAAGAAACTTAACTGCACAAATAGAGACAATGCGCAAGTATCATGTATCAGTCAAATCCCCATTGCCAGAATGGTTCGAACCACGAAGATTTGGCCAGGCTTAAACTTTGCTGCACTGCACTTTCAAACTTGAACCAGCTTTTCTCAAAGTTCACACTAAATCAGTCAGAAGTTCAATACAGCCAAATACAGCCACTTCTTAACATAAAGAGTGAGCAAATGTTTTCTCAGATTCACATGAGGCCAATCTCGATACCATGTGTGACATTCACTGCCAATGTGTTTCACGTTTTGCAAGAAACAAACAAATTACAAAAATACAGCTAGAACATGGTACTTCTCCACTTCTGAGGGGACCACAAATGTCTCATCAGCCCGAGTTCCATGTCAGAGTAAGTTTCATCCCACTTTGGGAAGAAATTTCTCTCGACATGCCACGTGCAGAGGAGAAATTGCAATAGAGGATGAAATGTGACACTCGACCAGATCAATTGTCTCCTTTGGACATCATATTTCTCTGTGAATTGTAAATTTTTCCTCTCTTGATTTTTCACATTCCGCCAAACCCATTCCGGCAAGAAAGATGACATGAGCCATCTTCATGTGTAATTTACAGCACACTTTTTTTTTTTCTCTCTCTCTCTGTGCAGATGTTCGCTAGGATGTTGGCTTTATTATGCCTGGGAGCTATTTATGCCAGCCACAGAAAGTTTCCTCCTGTAAATCACTGGAAGAAGCTGATTCTTTCTCCCCCCTCGCCGCGCGCCATGTCAGCGGCCTGAGAAATGGGGCATTTCATTTAATGACTTGCAGTCAGGTGATGATGGCAGCGGGGGTTTTAAAGAGGTGCGTGTCATCCATGCTGGCGGAATAGAACTGCTCAGGGAATAACGGATAGGGAGGCAGAACCCCTGGTATTAAAACACACACCCCTCCACCCGATATATCCCGGTACAGACCCCTTCCCCTCACATGCATACACACCTACACACATGAATGCAGGACCCCATCCACCCAATATTTGGCATCTACTACACTTCCAACGATTACCAAAATGGCAACAAGGTGGTGTGTTTAAGCACATACGGCACAGATAAGAAAAGGAGAGGGCCACTTTAATTCATGTTGCCACACATTGCACCACACTGACCTGAAACTTAACCCTATCTCTGTCACATAGACGAAGCCAGAATGTTCAGACATTTTGCAGTGCGGAGACATGGGATTGTTGTTGGCCAGTTCTGATTGTTATTATTGACATTAATGTGTCATGTTATACATCATTTGAAAGCTTATGGTCTATACTTTCATATTACATAATAATCTGAGTGAGGGCGCCCTCACATTTTAAGTAGGACGCCCTCTTATGTCACATAATTATCTTTGCAGACTTACTTGTACATGTTACCACCTCATTTTCTCACACAATATGCTCTTATACCCCAAAAAGGTCTATACAAATGTTGTAGAGAATTTATTCAGCTTTCAGATGATGTGATTATTTTGTCAGTAGCATTAGTACTTTTCATTTTATGAACAAAAGTGTGTGGCAAGTACAACCTACATTTTACACACTTAGCACAATTTCTGGTTTTATGAATGAAATGTTGGCATGAAAGTAGATAAAGCATGCTGACATCTAGTCAGGATGAAAATATTAATTGATTATACGACTTTTACTTGTAGTTTAGATTATTCTTGTCCTATAATATTGCCATGTATGGTAAGATAATCTAAGGGTAAAAATTGTCACTGAAAATATTCAGTCTTCAGAGTGTCCATTCCTGTTGAGTATGCTAGACTCCTTTGCACTCTCCTCATTGAACAGAATTGAACCATCAATGTAGTCATTTGCTTTATGATAAACCTACATTGAACATAAGTTTCATAAAGTAACGGTTTATTAGATAATAATGATCGACAGTCAAACATACCTCAGCTTCTAAGCTTCGAGACCGAGACTGTCCAGCTGCGGGTAGGAGGCTACTGTACCCTTATTGCTCCTAGCACCCTGCCCCGCTAGCCCCGGCTAACTAGAGACCCATTGCACCGCTGTTAGTGCTGAGTAAACAGCTACAACTGCTGCACTGAATGTGCAGTGTTCATTTATTCTACAGTTCATTTATGAGGCCGATATCACGAAAACCATACCCCTTCACAGAATTCAAAGATGTTGAAATCCCTATCCTGAATGTTTTCACTTCATATTTTACTATATTGACTTAGATAAAATGGATGAAAATTGACCCATGTGTATGATCTTTTCATCGCACACGGCGATCTTATTACAGTCCCACATATACAGATTCGTGTAAGTTCTCCACACAAGAAACCTATAGCAAAACTGTACACAATACATTGCAGTCTGAATGCAAATAAACATGGGCGGGGCCACCACAATTCTTTTGACTTTGAGAAGGCTTTCCTGATTGGTTGAAGGTGGGGAAGCTTTTTTGCACTTTGGATATCGTTTCCTTACACTGTCAGCCAATCACAAATGAGTTTAGAGAGTGGTAGTGTCATAGCCATTGAAGTAATCTGTCAATCAAAATAGGGCAGATTTAATCGGCCTAAGCATTTACATGGCAGGTTTTGGGCCGATTTAATCGGCCCGTGACACAGATAGGGTTAAAAGACCCCGGTAATAGCGTGGGGAGAGCATGGAGTGGAAGGCTGGCCCAGCTCAGATGTATAAAAGAATCCCCCAAACAATTGTGCAGGTCCTACATCTATAACACTGATCTCTCTGTAATTGCACACACAGCCGCAGAATCTTGATTGGAGTCGACCGTTACTGACGAGCATACACTTCAATGCACATATTCGCTGATCGGTGCTATTTGTGGTTTCCGATTGTACCCCGGTGGGCAGTGAATGAATCGCGCCCCTGATCAATCTCCAGTGCCACTGTGTCTTTAAGATACCCTCCTCTGGATAACTCTGAATATTGAGAGGATAAGTTATGACCCTTTGCCAGTCTTCTCATCTTCCAAGGAGTGATTTGTTTTAGTAGACCATATTACCATTCTCCTTTGTGACAGCCATGAGGTGCCAACAGCACCATTTTTTTTTTTCAAGAAACATTCCTTCTTCACTCTCTTCTCATGAAAGGCTATTGACATCGCCGTGTCAAAAAACAAAACAAAAACAAAGACCGATTTCATTACACCATTCTTTTTATAACATTTCTTATGTCTTTTCGGGTGAAAAAAAAAAAAAAATTCAGGAATTGTATGCAAGCCAGCAATGCCAGGGTCACACTGTAACAATGGCGACTTTAAAGTCTCATTAGAATACCATATTCAATGACAGCCTCATTTATCTTCACCATCTTCGCATTGTCCAACTTCGCTTCGGTTTGCCGATTTCGGCTCTTCATGATACAGGCACCGTTCTACGGTACTTGCAGTTTTTCTCAAGAAAGATTTTCATTGGGGGAACTACGTTAGGGGGCTTTAATTCCGCTGTTCCCTCCGAACCAGAGAGCATTTTGTCATACATGTTTTGATACTTGATTATGCAAACACAAGGAGAGGGGACGGACAGGTTGATCAATTACATCTGTCGCCATAGCTTTCCTCTCCAGGCAACATGGGATGCTCTGTGGTTGCCAATTTGACAACCGACATCAGTCACCAGATGATCATATTGCGAATAAATGACATTTTGCCACGAGAAATGATCTCTGAGCCAATTCAAAGCTGATGCACTTTCTCCCCCCCCCCCATTCTCCTCCTTCCTCAAAACCAGCCAACTCCCCGAGTCGTCTGGAACACTCCTGCTCTCCTTTTTTGCGGAGGAAGGAAGACCTTTAATTGCTTGAGTGCCCTGTGGGCAATCCGAAGCAATCAGCAGTCAAATTTACTATGCAATCAAATTGGCAACAGCCATGTGCTTGACTGAAGTAGTGGTAATAATGAACGTCAACTTCAGGGATGTGTACATGCACGATTGGGAAGCGAAGCCTGGGCGAGGGAGCAAGCTAGTTCTTTTTTTTTCTTTTTTCTCCCATTTTCTTTTTTTTTTTAGACGCAAGCCGGGGAATGTCTGCACACGCATGGCAACCACTTGGAAGTGCATTTGAGGAGAGGTAAAGCAGACAGCGGAGCAGTAATCTATTCTCATTTCTGCCGCAGCTGCCCCCTTCAAGCTCTTTCTCCAAACACACTCACTTGCTCCGTTTCTACGTCTACAAGGCGCTCATTCAAAATCATGGATGCAGGCAAGCTCGTCTGTTGTATATATATATATATATATATATCTACTCTGCATGCCCTGACCATCTCGTTACGTGGCCCCGGTGATTGAATGCAAGCAGCTGATCAACGCTCGCTTCTCCCCTTACCAAGGACCTCTTCAGAGCTACCTCCCTCTCCTCTCCTCCAATCGCTCCTGCAGGACGGCAAGAGAGTTGGTAAGTGCGACTTGGTAACACGTATTGGCACTCGCTTGGGAATCGTATCGTAGTATCCAGCCCAACATTGTGTTTTTTGCAAATTTTGTTCGGCAGTCAGTGAAAAGGGCAAAAAAAGGCACAAGGCGTTAAAAGGAGCCTGACTACAAATGCCATATCCATGGGTGTATACACCTCATATATCATTGGCTGAGGACCAGAAGGCCATAATGGCAATTTGGGGGGGGGGGCATTCAATTATTGGTATCACTCTGTAGAGCTTGATCTCCTCTTCATCACGGCATCAATTTTATATCATCTTCATTTTCAGTATTAAAATGGTAAAAATCAAAACCACAAGGGTGTCCAATATTTGGGACAATGCTGATAAATCTACCTAGCGCTTGACAACTGCTGCCGCCAATTAGTCAAACAATAAGCTTGATGATGCTCACTGAAAGAGCAGTAGCGATATGTAAGAGCTTTGGTACTATAAAACACTTTAACACAATAGAATCCCACAAAGACTTGACTTTCTGACATGCTAGTATCTATGGCAGCAATTTCTCGCAGTTGGAAGTGTTTCCTATGTGGGTGCCACGAATGTGCACATTGTACAGCTGAGCGAAAGATGAGCTATAATTCAAATAATTACAGCATTGTAACAATGTCAACATCACTTTTGAGATGTAGGTAGGCCTAACTAATTCTTTTGTGCAGGTTGACTAGCTGTATGTAAGAGGTCGGGTTCAAGATTTGGTTAACTGCCTGTCACAATAGATGTCACTCAAAGGCAGGTTTCTCTTGTCATAAAAACATCCAGCGCCAGCAGTTAAGGCGTAAAGGTGGTCGCGAGGGAAGTGAGAAAGTCTTCCTTCAAAAAAAAAAAAAAAAAGGCCATTACGCTGACAAACATCGGGGTGTTCGCCCCGGCTAATGACGCCCATAATAATCTTGTCACAGGGCCCGTCATCCGACAAGTTACAGCCCTCCGCGGGCATTTCACCGTTGCTCAGCAACGTAGCTAACCACCAAAAGCTTGCAGGGTATCCCTCTCGTTCACTCTTTACCCCTAACTCTGTCCACCTCTCCCTTTTTTTCCCCCTCTGTTCATCCCTTTCCCCTCTTCTCTATATTCTCTATCTATATCATATATTTCAGTCTATCCATCTTTCTCTCACTCTTGCCATCCTATTCCCATACGCCTTTTGTCAGATCTGTCATCCACATCACTTAAAATATTGCACGAGATCCAGTTCCCCTAAACAGGGTGCATCTGATGAAGTTTATCTCATCTGCCGTGACAAATGATACAAGATGCATGCATGTATCAATGTTCTCCCATCGCCTCTGACAATAACAAATGCTCAATGGCATCTCCTCTTCAACACTTAGAATAATTTGTTCTGGTGTATACCACAAAGACATTAATATTTTTCGCCCCTGGCTATGCTAGCATTTCAGCCTTTCTGCACACTCTGTAGAGTAAGCCCGTCACATTACTTTCACCTTTACAATATGTGGTCAGCAGATGATAGACCTAAGCAAAGAAAAGGGGAGGACTTTCAGAAGTCAGAGTATACGTTCATAAATGAGAGATTTTATCGCGGACCTCAGTTTCAAGTACCTGTGCACTTGAGAAAATTTTTAATCCTTGCAGTGGTTCAGCTTATCTCTGGCTTGACTCTCCAATCAAAAACGGAAATTTCAAAACAACAGAAATACACGTATCTATCATTCAAAAAAAGCCATAGGCCCATCGACTTTTGCCTGTGAAATAAGTAACATTTTAACAAAAAGCTATGAAGAGTTCAAATCTATCTATATTGCATATTATACATATAAGATGAATTGGGGGACAAAGCTACTTCCAATGGATTTTTCTAGTTTTAGCTCACAGGATATTCCTCTCAAATCTACATGGATACACCAATTTTTTTGTTAGCTGTGAATGAAGAGATTTTGCAACCTTTCTACAAACTTGCCACAAACACAGTCGCTATGAGATCTACTGCTCATAAAGGGTTTCAGAGTTCACAAAAAAAAAGGCACAAAAAACATTTGTTTGTAAATGTGTTTAGAAATGTGTTTCACGCTAAATCAAATCATTCTTTTGTACAAATATCATACATTTGACAGCAAAGTGGAACAAGTGTTTCTTCAAAACACGTTCACCACTTGGGGCCTGGAGATGTTTCCAAATAAATTGAGTTCAGCCGAGTCTAGGATAGGAATTTGCAGTCCAAAAAGTCTGACCCCTACAAGTTTAATAATAGATTGTCCTCATTTCACTGCCACTGTAGGAGGGAGAACACACGTTCCATTCTGGCATATAAATATATACATATGTCTATATCATATATATATATATATTTATGCATATCTATTATTAAGCATATATGCATTAGGCATTACTTGTTTGATTAACAGGCTATACTTTATGGCACAGCTGTTGCATGGCATGTCATCTGCAATTAGGGGGTCTGCCAGGAGACCTGGCTCAGTGTCTGAACAGCTCGTAACTCCAAACATGGTGAGATGCAGAGTTTTGACAGTGCAATCACAAATTAGAAATTCTCATAGTCTGAAAAGCCCCCACATCAAATGCAACCCGTGGGTCTGATGTTACACTGGCAATCTGGTGTATATCTGATAAGATTTGGAAAGATAAATACGCATCAACAGACACATCATTCCATGTCACGCCCATATGACCCGACACACTTTAAAAGAAATACCATTAAACAATGATGGGATACATTAATGCAGGCTGGAGGAACCTTGATTTTAATTCCGCATTAAGTTGCTCTAAGGTGACATCTTAAAAACCTGTTATGTCTATTCGGCAAGTCATTATGGTAAACCACAGCTATCCATCTTCTGAACCCCTGGGCCTCTCCTACCGCTTCCCCCCCCCCCCCCTCTCAACTAGTTCTTCCTACATGCACCCCTCCAAATGATGGATCGACCCACATTAGCGCCTTGTCTCGGCAGCCCTCCATCGTTGATCATCAGAAGTAATGCTTTCCTAAGCCTCTGGCTCCAACGAAACCACGTACGGTACATCACTTTCATCCAGAACACCTAGTTTATCCAGCACATCCAAAGGGGGTTACCCTAAACCAAAACAAACGGTCCGTGGTTCCAAATATATAAGGTGTGACACTATTCCTTACACTATCTTGCATGAGAAACCTCAGGTGAGCTCAATATTCGAGCATCTGACACACAAGGGCTACACAGGAGAAAAAGTCTAACCTTTGCAGCAGTCCCATTTTCTGAAATCCATATCGAAATGATTTACCCTGAACTTGTGCAAAATATCGATGCACAACTTCTTCGCCCACCCCTGTGGCCATGGCCTACTTTTCCTGGCCAAAATATCCAACCCCTGGAATGCTGCCACAAAGAAGGCTATGAAGTCACGTCCGTGCGAAATGGAAAGAAACTGAGCTGGACAGTGACCAAACGTATAACTGTGTCTTGACAGATAGCAGAGAGAAAGATAGAGAGAGAAATAGAAATATAGAGAGATAGGGATTATAGAGAGAGAGAGGGAGAGAGAGGGGAGAAGAAACAGGATGCGTAATGGGCGAGATTTCGTCAATTTATCATCCATATTCTGAGATCAGAGTCGTGGCAATTACCCCACCGTGCCTGTGATCCCTACGTTCAGTGAGACGCCGCAGTAATAATTTAGCCATCTCACCTTCCCCGTTTACCTCTCTCTCTCTCCACCTCTATTTGGAGGGGGGAGGTGGAGGGGGAACTATCGGCAAATGGGATTCTATTCCATAAAATCCAGCATTAGGGAATTGCATCTATTAGCCTGAGCGATACGGCTCTGCAGATGATTTTTCATCAAAGTCGAGCACGATTAAGTCTTTGTCGTTTCAATATTCTCCCGACTGGGCAACACAAGGCTACAGTTGTATTACAAGCAATTACATAACCTTGCCCCTACTCTGCTAAATATGAAACCTCAATAACACAGCTCTGTTTCGCACCAAAGGCATATTAACTATGGGTCCTTAGCGCAGGTGCAATTATGCTTCCAGTGACACGCAGAATTCAAATCAGATTCTGTGCTACAAAATTTCATGAATACATCTTTCATTTATAGCCATAATGAAGATATGCCCAGGTTTTCTCTGCCCACGCAATCGCTCTCCCCTTCCAAATGCATTTAATGATTAATTGTGCATTTATGGACTTTCACATGCCCTCCACGCGGTCATGCGAATAAAACGTATGAGCTCATCATTGATCAAATTAATTTAGATTTGATACTTGAGTGACCCTCAGTGGCAATCACAGCCTAGTTCTTAATCTTCATCATTGAGAAGTGAATGCTTCAAGCGATCACAAAGTCTGTTTTGTTATGATAATTTGTTCAAGTATGTTCCTATTCAGTTTATTCAGAAACTTCTGCTTTCATTTCCATACACAATGGTTGATCAATTGAACAATTTCATCTTTCTTCTTTCTTTAGGTTAGAGATCGCTGAAAGCAGAATCAAGTTTCAGTGATCAAATAATTCTTTTGAAATGATTTTTGTTGGATTTACTTGTATATACCTTACGCTTCAGGTATGTCACATCGTATTTGTAAGCATATATGCTCATGCATACTGTATTGTACAGTTAAGGTTCTTTCTATTTTTAAAAACATATAACCAATAGCAAGTTTGTAAATATGCTAGTTGACACAGCCCACAACAAACAGAACTTTGCATGACTGAACATTTATAACGGAGTTTGGGCAACTTTTATTGAAATGTTGTTCCATTGCTAACACCTTAATGGGGCACTGATGTACCCTTCTGCTGCATACAGTGACATCATCCGCAGACGGGAAGTATGTCCCTTGCTATCACAAATTGCCTTTGTCCATACTTGGATAAGAGCTTTTCTGCACTTACACGAATCCCCTTCAAGGTATTACACATCGAGGGACCACTCGAAGTAGACCCATATTCCCCATGCACCGACATTAAGCAGTCCCCATCTCTGAAAAACGCTCACATCCCCGGTCCGCTGAAAGTCAACGCACTCCCCCCGCCAAATATCAAATATCAGAATGGGCAAAGTTGTCCAGGGTTTATGAGGGTAAATATGCTCTGAACTCGACGGCGTCCAACGAAACCGAAGAGACACGGATCAGCTGTGCAAATCGTGACGCGGAAGCCAAACAGTTGCCAGCGAGGTGTATCATTCCAAGCTAATTACCACTTGCCCATGTTAACTCCATCAAACACGCTGGGCATATCTGACGAGTGCGAGGAATAACCATGGTGTTATCTTTATAAAACGATGTAAAGGGGAAAAAATAAACAAAACTCACACACAAAAGGATGGGTAAAGAGAGGGGAAAGACCCATATTAAAGGCATCATTTACCATATATGCAGATGAAACAGAAACGCAGCTTTAGTGCTTCAAAATAGTTCTAAAAAGTGAGTTAGGGATAGAAACAACCAATGTAAAAATTTTAATCAGGACAATCAATGTTTAGTAAATGTGAACAATAGTTATAATAAAATTGTTTCTAGAATAAACTGTCTACAGTTATGGTTTAGCGAGAAAAATAGTGAGATCTTCTCATATTTTAGGTTTCATTGCAAAATTTTTATATGGTAGGATGTTTTGTGACACAACTGACCTACACGTATGCATCAAATGTGATAACTCGAACATTTCTAAAATCACTGCTCCCAATGGTAAACTATACCTTTAATGCAGTTCATGATTACATGCAATCCATGGCTACTCTGTGTTGTGTCCTTGTCCAGTTCCAATGAACAAAGGTGTGTACATCAATCAAGATGACTTCATTAACAATAGATATTGACGGCAGTTATGGAGTTTGGGCTGGCTGTAAATGTGCATGAAGAGAGGAAGAGATGAAACTTGATGGCAAGATGTTTTTTGGTCTTTTACCCATCAATCAATCAACTTGTCACCATAAGTGGCCAGCTCATATAACTGTATGCCCCCCCCCCCCCAATAATGCTTCTGCACATTCCTTTGACTCCATAATCTCACAGGCAATACACAAGTGATGTGGACTTCTGAATCTTATGGAAACATTCACTGACTCTCTCCTTTTTTTTTTCTCTCTCTCTCTATCCGAGGTCTGTCTAGGAGCAGCAGAACCTTGGCAAGAGCCAATACTCTATACCTCTCGCAATAAAAAAAAAAAGAAAAGAAAAAACGGAACAAATATGCAATGTTATCATATCAAGTTAAGTTCATATTCTTGTGGCTCTCACCTTTTTCCCCCCACCCCAAAAATTTGTGTCCCCACATTGCGGAGAACATGGCAGTCTGCCTAACCTATTTTCAAATGAATGCTCTGCCTCAGAATAAAACACAACAGATAGCTGAAATAACATGTATACAGGGACAACAACTTCAGAGACATACAGCGATGAAAAAGAATGACATGTACAGTTAGCACGTGTCCTTGGGCAAGAAGAGACTTCGAACAACGAGAAATAAAAAACGGAAGAAGGGGGAAAAAAGGAGGACAGAAAATGCTGATAAAGTTTGTCCTGCCATCAAATTAAGGCAGTTTGATTGATGGGGATTTTAGCTTCTTCCTGCGGACATCTCAGTGGTTGGGTGACAGCTCGCAGGAGACAACGCGAGGGCTCGTCAATGCCAGACTAACGCAGCAGTCAGAGAATTAGCCAAAGTTGCGAAGGAGGAAAAGGGGAGAAAGAAAAGAAATGTCTAATCATGGTTCAGCAGAGGAAACGAAGTGCAAGTCAATCAGAGTTACACGCTCTCTTAAGTTCAGCGATGCTGCAAGCAGGAAAAAAAAAATCTCCGTTGGATGCGGAGGCGCAAACATGCCAACGAGTCCCCCCACAGATAGCAGGACGGCTGCTGCAGCCAATCCCAATCTATCTCTATGCACATTACTGGATACATCTTGGCTTTTTCTCAGTCTTCCACACCAGGCACTATCCGCAACAAGTGTTTTCAAAGTGCATCTGCCACTTTTGTATCAGACTCTGTGTCCTTTTATTTTAAATGTTGTATCTACTTGATATTCTTGGGAAGCAAATATGTACACAAAACTGAAGACATGCATACTTCTTGCATTTTGACAATAGAAGTGGGCAGGGAAAGGATATACACTATGTAGATTCAAACTCATCAAATAGAGTGTATGTCTGGAGAATAATCATTTCTGTATCGGCTAATTCTATGGAGCTGGGTTAAATCAATAACATTCTCTTTTCATCATCTAGTTATTGTTTTTTTAAATCTCTTATATTTGTGTATTGTAAATCTTCATAGTGTGATTCATGCCATATCTCTCTGCTACAATCTGTAAGTACTCATATTTTGTGCTTAGAAATGCAATACAGTAACAAACTATATTTTGTAACAAATGAGGGAAACAAATCGCAAGAGAATATGAATTTTACATCACATAGAAAGAGATATACGGGAATGTTTCAGTGCCATCAATATCACAATGTTCCTTACAGCTGGTAATACAGAACCCTTCAATATGAAGCAGGCAAATGGTTTTTGATTTACGGTCACATTAGGGAGGGGTTGAGGGTTGAGGGCCCCCAAAGTCCTCTTCTGTTTTTATCGCTGTTGAGTGATTGAACATTTCTCAAGAATAATGCTTACGAAAACATACGCGCGAGACCTCCGTAGTTCCCCATGAATCAATTACATGCGGATAGATGGCAAAATACAGAACCCTGGCCAAAAAACTAAACGTGGATGACAGGACATTATTCCGTTGACATTATGAAAATATACAAACACAGCACCTCCCATCTGGCAGCAATTAATAATACATCGTTTGTTTTTTCTCCTTTGTACAATATTCTCCCCCACCCCATGTGATCATATCACAAGAGGGTTATAAATTGTGTTTAATAAGGGATGCATCACCCAAAGAGCTTCTGAAGGGGGTGGAGAGGGGGGGGGGGAAATTTGATTAATAAATTATACAGGAAATCGGTTTCTCTTTTACCATCCTTTGAGATGAATTGGTTCCCATATACACTGAATGATATAAGAGAGAGAGATGGAAAGAGAGGAGGGAGAGAGAGACCTTTGTGCCTGGCCAGGTGTTGTGAACATTATTTGCTGGGGCCAACTCGGTCATTTATTGCACTAACACGAAAATGCAGAGTATTAG
This sequence comes from Diadema antillarum, assembly GCF_040938485.1. Lineage (NCBI taxonomy): Eukaryota > Metazoa > Echinodermata > Echinoidea > Diadematoida > Diadematidae > Diadema > Diadema antillarum. The sequence goes on along the minus strand of NW_027272285.1, from coordinate 197,550 downwards.
CCACGCAACTTTCCCCGGGGCATAGAAATACATTATGAATAAATGGCTTTTACAGGGACTAAATGGAACCTACATGTATTTGGCATTGGGGGGGGGGGGGGAGTATACAAACTCTCATATATATAGTTGGCTCTCTTAACAAAACAAACTGAAAATATGCTCATACCTACTAAAATCACAATGTACCGGATAAAATGACAGCTAAAATTGCCAAAGTTTCAAAATGGTCAAAGTAATGTCAAATCCAGCTTTAAAAAGATCTCATCTCAAACGGTTGATAGCCTCAACAACAAGTTTAGCTACTGAAAAGAAAGAAGTGAAGAGCAGAATGACTTCTTGCAAGAAATTGTACAGTATGGATGGACCAATCAATTTGTGTACAAGCTAATATGGTGGGTGTGTTTTACAACTTACAATCTTCATACAATTAAAGTATAATTTACTAATATTAACTAATGGTGAAAAACACTACCAACAGGTACAAAACCCCAGTTTTAGTTCACTTTTGCGGGTTGCTTCAGGTTTGACCTTTCTTTGACCATTACTGAGCTGACATGCCATGTCCTATCTCCCTTTTATTTGCCCAAAGAAGCATATTACTTGCCAGGGGCCACCAATCGAATGCATATAGCGGCCTAACCTTTTACTCCATGGAGCACACAAAGTACTGAAGGAAGAATCATCTCACTCCCAGCAAAGGAGCTTCCAAAACTCCTCGCTCCTAGAAACTAGCCGCCCGGTGCGTGTAGCACAGATACACGGGGACCCAAGGTGGGAGGTCATTACAGGTCCTCCTGAAAGTAGGTCAATAACCAATCAAGATGGTGATGAAAAGAAGAGGCTGAAGCCTATTGTGCCTGTCCTCTGAGGTAACCAGATCGTACTGCTTGCATCACAGCGAGGTAAAAGAGAGAGATACGATGTGTAGAAAGATAGAGAGAGATAGAATGAGATGCAATGTCTAGAAAGAAAAAGAGAGATAGAGCTAGGGAGGGAGGAAGCACTGGAGGTACAGTAGTTATCTGTGATAAAGCTTGTGATATTTGAAGAGCAGCACCGTATACCACTTTGGATGAGCAATTTGTTTGTGTTGAACGTGTGGAAAGAAGGGGTGGACTCTTTCACATCATTCTTTCTGTTTCTGAACCAGAAGTGTTTTCCATTTTTTATGGATGCAAATGCGACACACTTTAAAGAAAATGTAGCACTCATTTGTGATATCAGTGTAGACAAAGATATTCCTTGTCATTTTAACGCACCAGTCCTCTTATTATTATCTTTCTGCCATGTTTATTCTACGGAAAGTATTGACCAATACAATAGCATCTTGAAATGCTTGAAGTGTCCAAATGTTATCCCCTGAGCAGAAGGAAGAGTAATAAGAAGTGCCATATTCATGACCATGAATTGAATCCTGTTATGGTATTCATCTCACAAGACATCAATCAAACCTCACATGCATTTATGTCTGCATCTGCAATGCATTATGGGATTCCCAAGATGCATTGCAAAGCCCCCCCCCCCCACCAACAGTAATCATGCTACAAACACCTCTTCAACTTTCCATTAAACTTTAAAGTAGCTGGCTTTATAAACAGATACATCAATGGGTGGATGAATGGATGGATGGATAGGCAGATTGGCATGTACGGAGGGTAAAAGACTTCTCCAATCCTTGAAGTTTCACAGAGAAACCGACTGTTTGAAAAGTCAAAAAGCGGAACTTGGCCACCTGTGGCTGTACAGCATTGACATATGTTGGAAACCTGTTATACTATTTGCTTCACAGTCAGGAGATAATGCTAACTGGGGAAAAAATGAAATGCACAAGTTTTAAACTTACTGAAGACTAGGAGATGCTCTTTAGAAGTACACAAAAGGACCAAAACAAAAGTCTAAAAAATACTGAATATTTTAATTCAACTTTGTAATACACAGTGGTGACTAGACCTGACATTTTCCAGCAAAATTATTTGCTACATCAATAACATGTGCAAAGTCGTAGAGGTAGTTCTCAAATGAAAATAAAAAAGTAGTCTCGTAGTTCATGATCTTTCCGTATGCAAAAATTCAGCCAGAATGTGCAAAGCTAAATAGAAGACCAAAAAAAAAAAAAATGAAGGAGAGGGTGTACCTTTAAAACTGACTCCGCAAATTATCCGCAACTGATCTTCATCAAGATTTCTCAAAAGCTACCCTTACATATCCTCTGAGGGGAGGGTAGAACTTAATCACGCATTTGGTCCGGCACAAATTAAAAATGACTTGTTGACACGGCGAGGAATCCCGCTCCCATCGGCCAGTGGGCCCAGCGTTAACCGAACCCGACGTAAAATCCAATTTATCTAGATTGCAATCGACTCTTTGTGAAGAAGGCAAAATGAAGTGTGATGGGGAAGAAGGGGAGAGAAAGGAAAAGATAGAGGGGGGGGGGGGAGAGGAAGGACGACCCACATACATGACTCCTTTGCCTCAGATACTCTACACTGTATTGATACTGAAAATATTCCAATGCTATTGAGTATGAGGATGAATTGATTTTGATGACATACCGGGTGGTATTATTGACTTCATATGTTTCATCCATCTTTATCAAATTGACAGACAGGATCACTTTCTCGGATCTGTGATTCTTTTTTTTTTCCCATGTTAATGCACCTGTACGTTTTGATTCATCACAATAGGAACCACACATTGCTATGTTGTAGAATTGTGCTATGAATGCCCGATTACATCCTCACCTGACTTGTCTACTTTCCTTTGTCAATATTGACAATTCTCATCTACAAACAAATTGGACACATTTAGCATTATCATTATATATGTGCATTTACAAACATGCAACTACAATGCACATGTCAATATGTTCACACACAGATGATGAAGGCCTGTTCATACCTGTATTTTGTTGGTTTTATAAGCATGTTTTGGCTTGGTTTGTTGTCATCTATCATATTTGTTGTGTTCTGGCAGGAGCTATAAAGCGAGATTCCATGGACCATGAATGGTAGATAAGAGACACTGGTCCCTGTGTGCAATAACCTACAGCTGTCTTCCTCACCGGTTCTCCCTGGTCACTTCAACTGCTGATGCCTTCCAAGCACTACCAAGCACTACCAACAGGTAACCACAACCTTTCATTTCCTTTCTTGTTTAAAGTTCTACCAAAAAAAAGACAATACCTGAATTTATCTTCAACCCCCTCCCCCAAAAAAGAAAAATTGCCTCTTTTGCATTTGGTTGGTTTGCTGTACTATCTCTCTTTGCTACTTGCATAACTCTGATGTATGTTTCGATTGACATTTATCTGTTAGTATTCATAGATTTTTCAATTCCTACATCAAAAGAGTGTAAGTCTTGTTCCATGCAACTGGGACAGGTTACATCCAAATCTTTCTCTCGCCTGGCAATTTTTAGCAGTGGGATCGGGTATGTTTGTGCTGACAGGCTTTCAAGATCACAATGTTGACGGCTTCCAACACCCAAACAGGCACTCCGTGTGGTGATATCCCTGCAAGATCAACTCAGCACGAAGCACATCCCATCGTCCCTCCGTCCCCCATCACATCGTTAGGTGTTTCAATCCCAACAAACTCGCTGTCGACCCCAAACGCCGCATGAGATACACATAACACCGTCTCAGATCTCCCCCTGAAACAATCCTCACATCCCCTGCAGCCGGTTACCGTCTCACCACCCAAACAAACCCCTCCACAAGGGCGTGTGCTATCATCCCGGGAGGTAATCTCCCTTTCCGAGACGAGACACAAATTGCTAACAAAATAACCCATTTCGCAGCGCAACTTGTCATTTTTCCACCTCTGCTTCTCCTGCGTGGAGCGACTTGATTTATTTCCCATCGCCAGATTTATTTTGTTAAGTCTCACCAGCCTTTCTGATGGCATAAACACTGCTTCATCTTCGGGCCACGCCACAGCTTTTGCAAAAACTGTCTCCCATTACCAAACCAACATGTGATTTCTACATAAACACAAACCTCTTTGCCATGTTAAAAGGGCAAATCAGAGTACAATTTCCCGTATGATGGCATGCCTACCTCTTCATATCAACATACACCCAGCTCACTGAACTTTCTCGCTGCTGTTGCAATTAGTTTTGATGACTGATGAGACTTCTGTTCTGAAATCCAATTCACTTTCACTAACATGCAGTCATTATTTATTTCAGTTTTTATCCGGCAGCACTAGAAACCTGCTGGAAAAGTTGGAAAAATAGCACCTGCTTCTTCTGTGTAATTCAATACCTGGGACTAATACTTGGCGAGTGAGGCAAAAATTGCATTGCAAATCTTGATGTCTGTTAATGTGTTAATGTTGATATGTTTGATGGGAAATTCAAGCCCAAAGAGCAATTGGGAGTGATTTGAGGGCAATTTACATCAATATTCTTTTTTAACCTTTGTATTGTTTTGATACTGTTCTTATCTTGCTATCTTTTTTCTTTTCACATTGCTTGCATAACTGTAAATTTAATGAAATATCCAGTAGAAAGACATTTGTGCAGCAATAACAATGGCTATTCTTGTAATCTCAAGCACATTGACTGCTGCTTGTAATACCAGCCCAACAATGTACTTCCAACTATCCAAACTTTTAATATGGTATCATCCTCCCTTCCCCCCTCACCTTCCAAAAATCCCTTCCCCCTCCCCAACATTATACATCTCCCCTCTCACCCATCTCCCTCATGACTGGCAACACTATTTCCTAGTTATCGTTTCCCTTCCACCTATCATACCCCTCCCATCCCTTTACCCCCTCCCCCCTAGCCCCACCCATTACCCCTCTCCCTTGCCCTTCATGGATGACAAACTTCCAAATATCCCCTGCTCTACCCTCTGCAGCGGAGCTGCAGCCAACCCCAGTGCCGGTCATTCATCTCTGCCTATCCACTGTCATCATTCTGCTATTAAAGCCTCCAAGTGACCATTCGAAAAACAAAATACCAGCGGCAAGGCAGCGGCTGCAACAATGATGGTAGAGTGCGTGGGGGATCTTGCTGGATATCAGCTAGGCCTTGGCTTCCAGTGACAGCATAGCAGCAGACCTACTACCGGCCACTCCTTCTTCCCCTCCTACCGGCTCCAAATCTCACCCATACATCAGCGACTGGAAGATCCGCTGACAGGGTAAGCAAACCCCCAGCCTACATCTTTCTTGTTGTTGTCGTCTTTTCCAATGTGTCTTCTCTGTCTTAGCATCTCCCGATTCGTGCAAAAACCCAGAGTCTTTAAAGCCATTTTGTCTGATGATTTGGACTAGAGGCTATCTGTCGTCCCATTTCTTCTGATCTGCCCTTTTGTCATCACTCGCCCCTCCCTAGGCTCCGACCTAGTTATGTGCGAGAATAATTGGCTTTATCAGGGACTGATGATGCTACGACTGAGGCAAAGTTCTATCGAAAGAGAGGCATCCCCATGTACTTTAACCCTGCATGTTCCAAGAAAAGCACGGAGGTTAACATTTTCCCGGTGATAAGTCAAATTTGGAGGCCATAAGCAACGAAGGGGTTGGTGAGCAGTAAGATGATCACTCCCTATTTGTCCAGCATAAAACTAGAGAGGAAAATATCCCACTAATGGCCACATATCATATGCATGATGAAATCTGCAAAATACAACAGGCATTAAAACCACTGTAAGGCATATTTCTAAACACACAATGTACCATGGGAGTAGAGCACTGTGTATGGTGGTCTAATTAGAATGATCATGGCAGATAAAAGGTTAACCTGAGAATTAGCATTCAAGCCTCATTTTTGGGCATACAAGAGAAGTCTAGAAAAAACGCTGTTTACTTTAATAGCGTGAAGGGCTACAGAAACAAATGTATCCATGTGTGCCCATTTATCAACGTTCGCCATCAATTTGACAATTTCCATGCGCCGCCGTGACAACTGCCCTGAGGAATGCAGAGTATTTTGTTGTCAACAACCCTCTCTATCAAATCCCTGTAACACACTCCCTGTCAAATGCCTCCTCATCCAAAACAATCAATCCAACAAAACGAGATCTCGACTAGCTACAAATCTCTGGAGTCAGGGCAAAAAAAGAGAAACACTAGAAGAAATTGCATCAAGAATGAGAGCTGCTACACCTACAGAGAGAAAGGACAACACAAGATATTCGAAGCACTTACAAATATGAAAAGATCATTTTTCTCTCCTGCCCGGCAAACGAGACGTGCTCAGTTTGCATCACGCAGATATTACATGTCGTGCATGGACACTCAAGAGCATTCATCCCCACCGGACGAAAACTTGTGGGTGGAAAGGGGAATGCGATACAGCTGTATCATTCACACGGAAAATTTCATACGAGGACAACTGATTCGGTGTACTTATTGGGACCGGTTTATCACTCCAGAGGAGTTGGAATGTACCTAGGCTGGGCAAGAACATTTTGCAAAGAACTAATCCTCCCATTTGTTAAGGCAAACATTCACTAATTCAGCAGATGGAATAATAGCCATTAGTCTTGATTTTAAAATCTCACAATCAAAGGATTTTTAAAGACCAGACTGAGTGGAATAATACCCCTTTAACATTATGCATCCCCCAATCATATGCATAATAATGTGAACAATTCTATAAAAAATTGTGTTCGTCCGCATCATTTTGGAACTTACAGTATGTTCACAAACTCCAAGCCTGGTTTGTGACGTGGAAACATGAATTAAGCAGACAATAGCAGCATTGAAACAATGCAGATTACTCTGGTCCTGCCCCCATTTTACAACCAAATAATGTGGATATTATCCAAACAACTGAATTCATGAAAAGGGTAAAGATATAACAGGGTTCATAATCAAATACATTGTAGGCAAGAGTATAATGGAAAATCTTCAGTTCCATGAAGGGGTGACCTGTCATGTCATGATAATGTTTTATAATCCCAGGCACGCTTCACACTTCTGAGTTACGATTTGATATTATCAATCTGCAGTCCCAGTTCGCTGAAGTAACAAATGGCCTCCATTGATGTAAGTTATATCTCAGACTACCCACTGCAAATGTGTGAAATCAACACTTCTGAGAAATGTTCTTTTCACAAACCTTAAATATTTGAGTGCACACTGTTCTCAATACTTTTCTCCCAGAGCGCTCCCGGAAAAAAAACAAAAACACAACAACAACAACACCATTCCTTCTTTCACAGCTAAAACTGGCTCACGCACACACACACGCAAGTACACACACGCACGTACACACACACACACACACACACACACACACACATACATACAACTCTTGATTGACGACACCAGGCCCTACTCCATTTACAAAGTGGACGTGTTGTGTCGCATGAATAGCCGCATTGATAAGGAGCCTGGGAAGAATGAGAGGGGCCGCCGGGCTAACGAACATACAACATGATACCAGTGTGTAAATCAGAACGGCTTGTTGCATTTTTCATTCCCTCCTCATTTTTCTCAGTTTCCATCCAAGCCCAGACCACCCCTCTCCCCATCCCCCCCCCCCCCCCCACCCCATTTAATAGAGCAGACATCTGTTTTGTTTTGCTGGAAGAACAAGCTCATCACCATGTACTGGGATGGGATAAGATGCTGAAAGAAATAGGTACTCTCAATTCACCTTCACTACAAAAACCTTACTCCCGATGTGTTCTTTTCCACATATCTGACAAAAAAAACAACAACAACAACAAACACTTTATTCTTTCTGGATGTTGTGACATATTTAATATATATATATATATATATATATATAATTATAAGATGGAAAGAAAAACAAAATGTGCTACGCTCAAACCACATGAGATACTAAGATGACAACAATACTCTGCATTATTTCTCACCCAGCAAAATGCATGCCTTTTAAACCTTGAAGTCTAATTAAAGGAAACGAATGGACAAAAAAATATGAATGATTGAAAAAATTTGAATCCTCACTCATATAGAACACATCGGTATCACAACATGAATTCGTGACACCATTTTGACTTTCAACCTTTTGACAAATGCCAAGCTACGTTTGTAAATGTCTACAGCAGAACGTGTTACTAAAGACACATTCAGCACACATTCCTGTGCCAATTCAAAAACTCAGGGTCAATTCAAAACAGTTACCCCCCCCCCCCCAAAAAAAAAAAAAAATAATAATAATAATTCATCAACAGAATAGATTTGAGACTTGAATGTCTCATGGATAGCAATGTCGAATTATGCAATATGTACATGGCCAATTTGAAGAATTTTTTTTTATATGGTCACTGCTTGACGCTATATTACCTTTAATACTGGTGTAAATGCCAAGACATCAATCAAAGCTCCACCTCACATACACAGGCACACACAGAGTAGCGACATTTTACAGCCTATCCATCCACACACAAACTGACACACAAACTAACACACACACACACACACACACACACACACACACACACACAGGCCCAGACTCCCTGATGTGAAATTAATATCCTCAAATTAATCACATCGGGAATGGCAGGCATTTGAGAGTGATGTAATAAATTCTGATTCGGGCGAATTCGAACGGGGGAGGCATTAGTCTCACAGCTGCGTGGTGTCCCTGGTAAACGCATGATAGGGACCCTACCAAGAGAGTACTTGATGTCCCTTGTTTCACTAGCTAATACTCATTCCAACTTCGACTTTTAACCTAATGCCAATCTCTGTTAATGTCCTCCCAGGTTCCCCCCTCCCCCCCCCCCAAAAAAAAAAAAAAAAACAACAACAACAACAACAACAACAACACACACACAAAAAAAAAAACTTTTCCACTGCCTTGGGACATTCCCTTTTTGTTTCAGCTAGTAATCTGAGATATGATACGTGGGTCACTGTGTCGCTAAAAAAAAAAAAAGGAAGAAAAGCCGAATCTCATTCAGTCTGAGTCAACAGTTCATCAGTTCTGACACATTTTCGGCCGCAGAAATCTAAGCAATTTATTGGCCTACGACTGATGGGAGGGCTCTATTCTCAGTGCTCCAGAGGTGGGAAATTCCCTAAAATGGAGCGTGACACGCTCGAGTTCAAGCGAGCGCAAAGATGGATTCATTCTGGGTCATCCCGTCTTGGCATTTCTCTCACCTTCTTCTCCAGGCTCTGTGTTCGTTTGTTTGTTGTTTGTTTGTTTGTTTGTTTGTTTGTTTGTTTGTTTGTTTGTTTGTTTGTTTGTTTGTTTGTTTGTTTGTTTGTTTGTTTGTTTGTTTGTTTGTTTGTATGTTTGTTTGTTTGGTTTGGGGTTGCTTTTTTTTTTGGGGGGGGGGGAAGGGGGTAGAATCCTGACTCCATGAACCAACAGCATGGGACGGTAAGGACTAATGTCAAGGTCAGAATACCCCCCATCAGAAGATCTCCTCACATTGGGGATATTTTGTCTCGCTGTTGTTTCTCGGTCTGTCCAGACAATTAGACAATTCAGGAAGATGTACATTGGAGATCAGCAAGCCTACGTACAGTCACATAAGGGGAATAATTGCCCAGGTCAAAAGTCTTTTCAAGTCCTCTTCTCTTTACATTCTATTGATTTTAACCCCTCATAAGTCATATTTTCTCTAAGTCGAAGCTATTTCTACAGTCCAAATAGATTCGACTTAGGCAAGGTTGACTTTATATTTCTTCAACACTGACTACCCACTTTCGGTTATGCTGACATGAATCTGGAAGCAACAAGCCCAAATCACACCGGCACTGCTATCCCACTAGAAGTTAGCACATTTAGATAAGCATTACATATAGTTGAGGAATACTCTTAAAAATCCACAAATTTACATAACAAATTATCTGTGAGGAGAATAAATTTCCAAAACGGGAGCTGTCTGAGAGAGATTAAGAGATCAAGAGATATGATACAATCAACTACTAATATGTCTTTCAATACCCAAATACATGTTACAGAGCCGTCGTGAATATGGATCGATTCTGTGCTTTCAACAACAGATACTACATATATGATAGACAAACATCGGGTCCTTTTGTCTACTGGTAGTGAAAAGTGAATCCACACTTATCAGAGTTAATATTTCACTAATTCCACCCTCCGTGTCATTTGATCACTGACGACTTATCCAGGTGCACAGCGATTTATCAGCGCATCTCTCTCTGCCGCGTTCTCTCCGTCCTACCGGGCTGCGCACCAACGGATGACGGGGCGGCCGGGAGATAAGATGGAGGGAGGGGATCGATAACTCCGCGTCTCATCACAGGAGGTTGATGGCAGAGGAGATCATCTCTGACTGGACTTCCCTCCTTGCAGTCACACATCATTACAACATCCTCCCCTCCCCCCCCCCCCTTCCTCCTCCCATGCCAGCATCTCTACTTGCTGCAGCATATTAACCTCATCGTGAGGTCACCGTGGCAACGTTCATCTGCATCATGGGGGCTTCTGGGCCCCGTCTCAGCGGCCCACCAAGATGGTAAGTCTCCACTGCGAGTAGATCAGATCAGATCAGCTCAAATTGGCAGCTTCTGTACATAACTTCACTCCCCGACCCCAAGAGTCTCGGCTAACAGCACATGCAATACAGCTGATGAATCTTGATTCCTTTGTTTGAAATCATACTACTGAGTATCCCATATTGCACTCGTAATTAAATCAAATACACCTCCTAATCCTGGCTTGTGGCACGCACTTCCTTAAATCAAGCACCCATTGTACATCATTCCTTATCCACACATCTTGCTGCGCTGGCGATATTTTCATCAAACATTCATCAAAGATTCCGGGGATGATGTCAGGGCCCCCAAACCATCGAGTGTTGCCATCTATTGTGTCACGTTTCAATGTTCAAGGAATTAGCCACATAAATATGATCAATATTGTGCTTATTATAAACTGCAACTAATTTGCACAGAGGCACTTAACAATTTTGTGAGGACTTCTGTCCTTTAAATGATATTAAAAAGACAAAGCAAGAGGCAAAAATACTTGGTCTTTTGATGTAGCACATTCCATTCTTGTTTGTTTTGTTTTTTTTCTTTATTTTGCTGAAATGCTGATACAGCAAAGACAAAAACTGCTTAGGTTTGTCAAATTTTTCTACACTACGCAATGCCATAAGTTTCATTCTACATTCCTCTCATTTCCCCCCAAAAAATCCGTGCCTATTTTTCCCCTCACAGAAATACGATTCTGAATTCCATTTCAGTCTAAGAAAGAAGGTAGATATATCCCCGTCGTCCATTTCTGTATGGTACGGATGAATCATTTGTCCCCAGGACGAGATTATTTGGGCTATCGAATCAACAGGCACTAAAAAATGAGACAGCCCCGCCCTGCACTAAAAGCCTTGTCAATCCCGCAAACTCCTGCTCCAAGTGACTGCATAAAGCACGCACCCAAACACACACACACACACAAAAAAAAAAAACATACATACACAGTGCAAACATATGCGCATATGCACTTACACACATACAGACATACACACACACACACACACACACACACACACTTAGCAAGAAATCTAGGCAAACCCATTTCTCTTTTCATGCCCAATTCCAGCAATGTTCCTCTCTCCCTCTCCCTCTCTCTCCTTTTCACATTTTAGTATACACTTCTTTCTGTTTTCTCGCTAATACCGGTAGTCTCCCACAAGCAAGCTGACGGGAGAAATTTCTAGTCAGGAAGAGGAAGGCAGGTGCTTTCCGATGGCTGACGAAATATTCAGATTAAACACACAAAACAACACGGAGAAGGAATATTATAAAAAAAAAACAAAAAAACACCATACACACACACACACACACACACACACACAAACACACACACACACGCACACACACACAAAAAAACCAACCCTCTTACCCGGCTGCCTGGATGGGTCCATTGATTGCATCATGGCTTGTGAATTGGGTGCTCCTACTGGGGGCTGTAAAAGGGGGGGGGGGAGGGAGTAAGGGGGGGGGGGGCGAGAGAGAGAAATGGAGAGATGATGTTAGAAGTAACAATGAAATATACATACATACAGGCATGAACAACATTTTCAGGTACATCGTGTTTCACCTGCCTGAACAGATTAATCACTCTACATAGATGAATATGTATTACGTCCCCACGGCAAAACACACTGTATGTACACGTGTACACACACACACACACAAGCAACATGCACGTTTGTCTGTACAATTTAATAATCTTTCACTGCACGATGATCCAGCATTTTGGTATATTCACTACAAGGCGTTAACAGTTTGCGTAACGGACCGTAATGTATAAAGCACTCCCTTGTGCCCCTACATTCACATTGTGGGAAAAGCAATGTCACAACGCAAGTGGATGCATTTCAGTTGATTTACCGTAAAACCATAAATTTTTGCATGTATTTTAGTTTTGCGCATTACGTGAGATCCAAAATTCGCGAAATCGAAATGCACGCGAAAGTTCTTGTCTGCACTATATGCATTGAATGCCAGTGACAATTCATGAAAATTTCATGCTGCTAAAAAAAGCCACCAGCTGTTATTAGCAAAAAAAAAAACATTTCGTGAAATTTCTTGCTTTACAATAGTCAGTCTCGATTACCTCTTGGTAAACTGCACTTCCAATTTACTACCCATCGTGCAATCGCATACATAACTACTCAAACTCTTCATTCAAAAGTCTGCTGCTCAATTTCACTGCAGACGAGTTTATACCAGATATATCTAATGTTTCATTAAATGCAATATACCTGAAATTACCTGAAAAAAAAAAATCTAAAAGTAAGCTTTGGAGATATGTACCTCGAAAGTTGCACTGTAGTGCACTCAATACGAAACATGACCAAAAATGCAAATAAGTATGATACAAAAAGAAAAGCAAGGCATCAACGGTTGTATTTGTACCAACACACCTCAAGGCTAAAACATCTAGTGAAATTTCTTGTACAAAAATCTCAACCGTTATAACTCAACACAGGTCCAAATTTGTTCCATTTGTCTGAAAACTCCTGATAAATGTGAGTGAACCAAGACTAAACCTGACCTTCTGTATACTTTATAACATTTAATACAAACTCACATGCAGGTTGCACAGAATTTTCCACTCTCTTTTTTTTTTTCGTAACACACAAGAGGCATTATGGCCATCCTGTTGAACATGTTGCATGGAAGGGAGAAATAGACTGTATGTTTTACATGAATTAACTCCCACAATTTCGACAAATCTAATATCAGGCTGATCCACAAAGGCAGTTCGTTAGCGGAGAGCCATTTCAGCCCCGCATCCAGCATCTAATATCTGGTATCCCCCATCTCTCCTATCATCTACACCCTACATATTTTGCTTATGCTTTTTTGTGAGTGTTTTTTTCTTTCTTTTTTTCTTTCTTTTTGCCATATGAATTGTTGGGGGAAATATGTTGGCATGATAATGCTTGATGGCCCCAAACTCTTTTGATGGCTTTGCTTTAATAGCTTGGGTAATTTACCCATCTCCAGCCCTTCTATATTATGTCTGTCCATAATTTGGAACCACGAAAAGGCACTTAGCAGTCAGCTCTCCCATTACTACTAATGGTGCATACTCCGAAGGGCCTAATCTACTTTCCACATAAGAAGCTCATATATTTCACTTGAAATCCTTTAAATAGCTCTCTCCAGCTCACTGTAAGTTTCAACAAACATATGTATGGTGCACAGGCTTTTTTTTTTTTTTTTTGCAACAAGAAAAGCCCACAAGAAAAACAACTTTTGTCTTACGATAACTACCCATCTTCCACAGTAATTGATCAAAGCTGTAATTGTCTGTTTTTTTTTCTCTCTTCTTTTTTTGCTTGATACAAAGAAAAAAAAAAGTAGCAAACGAAACTTTGTGCATTGGAATACCTGAATAAATCAATTGGCATATTCTCTACATAGCCCGCTCTCTACAAATACCTTGAGCTCTATAGTGATCAGTTGAAACACTTAAACCTTTTGACAAAAAAGGTTGGTTATGGCAAATGGCCTTGAAAATGTATTCTAGGTTTGTTTGTCTTTTTCTAATATCTTTCAAAACATTCTAGTTGCACAACGGAGGAAACTTTTTGGCTCGAGACTGGCAAAGCAAGATTGCAATCAAATCAATATATGATTCGCTTTCAATTGCTGTGAGGTGCTCCATGCTGGCTTGAAGCCCCCCCCCCCCCCCCCCCAATCCCTGGCTTATACCAAACCTCCAGACCCTAGAGAAATGATTGGCTGATGAGAGTCATCTCCTAATAGTGCACTCTGCATGGTGTATACACTGCTGTCAAAGCATCCTGGAAGACACTTGTTGTACAAGAGTACGTTGTAAACGAAGTTTCATCTCAGCTCCCCCCCCCCCCAAAAAAAGAGAAAGATTGTGGGGATGGGCTCCCTCAGCAGAAAACCTCACCCCTCCCATTCACTAACCCTTGCAGGACCTCCATCCTCAAATCCCATTGACATTGTGTATAGATATGCTGCTCTTGAGAGTGACAGAGCAAGTGGTCACGTGATCAGTTGCAGGTGAATTGCAAGCGACACTCATCCCCCACGTGACTTTATGTCAACTCAAACTTTTTGCTACAATAGAAACTCTCCTCCTTCCCTTATACCCTAACTTGCAAAAGTGGCATACCGACATTATATACCGTACGCATTTTTGGGTAACTCTTAGAGTTAAAGTCTGCTATCCAAATGACTATATCTGTGTAAATATATATGCTCATTTATATGTTTGTAAGTGTTTCTGTCTGTGTTGATCTCATTCTTTTCTCTATATATTCATATAGCTGTCTAATATATCTAACTATCCATATATCTGTCCATCGATATATCTATTTATCCATATATCTCTCCATCGAATAATGTACATATTCATGTCAAGATAAATCTTTATTGCATATTGGGTTCTGAAAAAAAAAAAAAAAAGTTTAAGATCCACCTTCTCAAAACACTTTCTGTGACTTTGAAAATGTGAAGAAAGGGTGATGATTCATCTCTTCCCTAAAAGGGCTAACAATATCTCTCCTAAAGAGCAACTCACTTTTCTTCTCTGAAGCCTTAATGATGTACCACAAAAGAGAGTACACACACAGACACGCACACACACACACACACACACACACACACACACACACACACACACAAACATATCAAAAGAAAAAAAAATGCAGACACCAAAAGGGAGCTACAACAGCTCAAAGGCTCAAAAGCTGCAAAGCTACACTAATGATTGATGCTGAATGGATACACTGTGAAATGGAACCTCCTTTATCATGTCCGGACAAATAGGAAAACGGGCCATTCAAATATCCTGCCACAGTCTGCCGGGATGC
Source organism: Diadema antillarum (assembly GCF_040938485.1). Classification (NCBI taxonomy): domain Eukaryota; kingdom Metazoa; phylum Echinodermata; class Echinoidea; order Diadematoida; family Diadematidae; genus Diadema; species Diadema antillarum. The sequence continues at coordinate 182,279 of NW_027272285.1, read as the reverse complement.
AAAAAAAAAAAAAAAAAAACAAGAAAGAAAAGAAGAAGAAAAAAAAGAAATGTGCCGGTAATCGACGGTCATGCATCTCCAGCATGATTATCTCCTAAAATGCACTGCCTTGAATACGAGTTTCTCAATCCCGTCGTCTTAAAGTTTTCACTCCCAGAGACGAGAATATGGGGGAAGGGGGGAGGGAGGGGGGCTTGGCCAAAATTGGAACGATTCCCCAAGGTGCTGGTGAAATGCACTACTGACAGAGCAGCTCACTGATCGATCTTTGCCAAGGTAATAAGAGGATGCATTATTCAAAAGCTTTATGATTTAAAGATAACCAAGGGAAAGAGGAGAAAAAAGAGGAGAAAATAAATCAAATCAAATCAAAATAAAAGTCCCTTTACTGGCAAAGCAGACAAAATACCACTCCATTTGGCAAAACAATTGCCTAACTATTGGGATGACTGCATGCACTTCTCTTCATACATAATATGTTTATTTGCAACAACCTGAGTTACTGTGTAAGCTGTTGTTTTCGTGAAGGTTTCATTTTCACAAATTTTGCAAATTACTGTTGAACCGCAAATTTAAGAACACACGAAAATGTCAAGGATAATATTTCACTTATGCTAGCCTCGGTGTCAATTTGGAAAACAACATCTCACGAAAATGTCTGTGAACTCCCCATTTGCAAAAAATATATATATATCTATATCTGTATTTCAGCGACAGTAACAGCTTACAGTATGCCAGGTTTGCACATGTTGCTGTATGAAGCTCTAGCTAGAAGCTAACCCATACACTGCACTCTCCTTCAATTCTAGGACAATCATCTCTGCATGTTCTAATACTCTAAAATCATCAGTCAAAGATTTCTTTGTGTGTGTGTGTGAAAGAAAACCAAATGGCATTGAGCACAATGTGCAGATGTGATAATTTCAAACTGCTCAGCCTATTTTTATTCATAATATACTTATCTAAAACACTTTCTTTTTGTTCGATATTAATCGAGTAATAATTTAGCAATTTTCATTTAGCCTGATGCTCCTTGCAAAATGATGAAACTCGAGTGCTTTAGAGCAAGCAGGCAAATCTAAAGGGAGTAGAAGTTACAGTGTAAGCTCCAAAATGGGAATTAGCAGCATAACAACAGCGTTGTCACCAAAATGTCTTGAGTACAATAATAAACATGCAATAATATGCTAGGAATGTTGGAAAAGTCTCAATTTTTCTTTCTTTTTTGATCAGTTTTACTGGAAATCAGTTATTGGGGCAGATCTCATAATAATATACTTATATATTTGTGCGGTACAGAATGCTAAATATACAAGACCCAGGAAGGACAGACTGAGGATTGGAAGGGAAAGGGGGGAGGGGTGGGGTTGGAGATCGCAATGGAACTTGAAACGTGTGCCTCATTTTCTTCCATCAATAATGGTTAGCTTAATCAAATAACTCCCCACTTCAATTATTTGCCGGTTCTGATTGATTGCAATCTCAAGCAAATTCGATCCGCAGCAATGGGGTTAGATTTACTTTTCCCCTCCGCGCACGGTATTCCCCCCCTTTTGTCCTGCTCTCTCCTCTTTGCGAGAGGTATCCGTTTCCAGCACGAGTCTACTCATTATTCTAACCTGCTCCCCTTAACGGTGACTCCGTATCCTTCATCCAGCCCATGGATCGCTAATGCCCAAGTACTAACTGTTTTCATCATTTGTTCCTTTTTTTTCTTTGAGTGGTTACCACGGTGATGCATCCTTCCAGCCTCTTATTGCAGTTTCTCTTCGTTTCATTTTCTCAGAAGTTTATGCTTCCATAGTATTTACTTAAACAATGTGTGGTGCTGATGCCAAGATGGCTTAACATTTCTGTTTCCATATACTGCAAATACAAATCACAATATATGATTATGCACTGTACACTCAATCAAATTTCTTTAATAGCATGTATTATTCATCAACTAAGAGCTGTCCAGGATGTGCAGATTTTCAGAGGAATTTGCAGATAAGAAGATTTAGTTCATACCTGGAATTGCTGAAAATTTTGAAATTCTTTCCTAGATAGATGATTTATTTGTGACTGAATTCATTCATTCACTCGTTCATCTATGCATTTTGTTCATTTATCCACTGTTTCAAACAGGCTTTACGGGACCAGAGAGTCACCTCAGACGATACATTTCCTCAGCATCTGTCACTATCCAGGAGTACACGGCTCGAACGGGAAAACGTGTAGGTATCAATCACGACTCGGCCGGAGAATGTCTCTGCCATGTTTTGAAGGAATGAGGCCGGTACTGCCTTTGGTTTTTTTTTCTTTTCCTTTCTTCGTAGCCTCTACCGAGGCTTGCCCAATGCAACTCACCTCTCTGACAGTTTAATTTGTCTGCCCGACCATCGCCTAGCACCAGCTCACATGATCAATGTTGCCTGTCTCACTGAAATTGGTTTCAGTCACGGACCCTAATATTGCATATTAGCAGCCGGTCACATGATCAACCCCCGTAATCGGAGAGGAAAGTTTATACGCCTCTTCGGTGCCGACCATTACCGGATATGAGCAGAGCTCAAAAGCATGTTCTTCTCATATGACCTTTGGTTGATATCACTCTAAAATACAACTAAGATGTGTCCACTGCCCATCTTCACTTTCACTTATCTTTGGAAATGACTCGGTCACTAATAGAATTTTTCTCAGCCCACAATGTTTGATGGGTTATCAAATTCCCCCTTTTCAATCTGATCTCATTCCATACTGAAGTAATGATTGTGGTGCTCGGAGTCAAACTGGATCATCATCATCATCATCATCATCATAACGAAACACTCCAGAGTTCTATCTAGACACAGGTCACTCTGTGCAGTACTTAGTCAGTCACAGCTTTTCAGGTTGCGTCATTGCAGCATAACTGTCATCCTAAAGCAAAAATTGCATTCATAATCACTGTAGAAATTGTTCAAAATTACATGATTCATCTCCCGGACAACAGAGACGTAAGTTATACAAAGTTCCTCCATTGTTTTCTGATCATTCGCTCATCTCCCACCTAGTTTCATATACCATAATGCCAAGAGGTATTTATCAATTACAGCAGCTTTCTTACAAGTTACTTACTGTATGCCCCATGTATTTTGAACATATAATATTTTGCTAATCAGTACTGAAAGACTATTCTGTGAGTATCTTTGTGAACACAAACCATAGTGGCAAAATTACAAAACTTTACAATGACCTCCATTTGCAGCTCTTGTCATTGCATTTATCTGTAAACAAGGCAGTGTATTTTGCCAGAAGTAAATTTCAAAACAGCAAGTCTCTAAACTCACAAAAAACAAGCCTGGCAAAATATATCATGGGGTGTATTGCAGCTCACTAGATTTGTATGTATCAATTTCACATTTCCCCCCCCCCCCCCTTCCATCATGAGGGGTTATTAGTTGTATGGTTTTGGGGGAATGCAGTTAAACATCTCACCACAGGAAGGGCACAATTTGAAATCCATACAGATGTGAAGCCCAGTAATGCACTCCTATAAACCTCTCCATTGTTTATATTTTTGAGCAACAGACAGGGATGGCATACGCCCTACCATGATTGACTGCAAGGCGTCCCTCACCGCTCCGCTCTAATTGCATTCACCGACTGCGAAGACGAGGAGTGCGGGAGGTGCTACAAGGCTCCGGACGGATGGAGGGGGTGGCCTCTGCGCCTCCTCCTCCCATGCCATCATCCACTCTGGTTGTTTGTGTGTTTCTGGACGCTGCCCTCCCACGCTCCACCTTAAAGAAGCCATTCTTGAGGGTAATAGCCCCAATGTGCATGTCATCCACTCCCCTGGCGTTCCCCCAACTTTCTGTTATCATCCCGTGGCTATTTCGAGTTTAAATGTTGTAGCTTCATCATATTTCATGAAAACCACTTTGCAAATGACAGCAGCTGAGATGAAAAATCATTACAGATGGAAGGGGGGAGAAGGAGGAGAAACAAAAAAGAGCAAAGGGGTGCAGGCTACTGGTAAAATGTAAACAACAAAATAATAATAATGATAAAATAGAATAATTAAAGGACCTTTTTTTAAGTGGTATCAATGAACAGCTGGCATATGGTTGATCATCAGGAAATGGACCAAAAGATGTCACATTTCATCATCTGAATTATCACCCCTGAAAATCAACTCTTACAAATGTTCCTTTTCAATCACTTCTATCATCATGGGGAGGGGTATCCTTTACAGCAAACTGTTTCACTATCCCCTCAGAGTGACAACCAGAATAGACTCTTATCCTGTAATCATGCTGCATCATTCTACTGATAATAATGATAACCTTTGTTGTCTATCAGTTACCTTTACATATACATAACTCCCTTAAGTTATGACCATTTACAAACTAGGGCTGCACTGCATTAAAAGGTACCCATTCATGGAGGCAACCTTCTTCTTTGATAGGCAGGAGTGGATATTGGGAGATCGAAGCTCATGGTGGCTTAAGATGATGGTACACTGTACAATGGGGCTTGGTTATACAGTTGGATATAACAAAACCCTTTTTAATAGCAAAGTCATTTTTGCGGGTCCCCAACTCTTTGAATCTATTTGTTTTTGTACCCCGATATGATGACAAACCTGATATAACGAGGTACTTGTTACAGTTTGTAGGTACTTAAAATAATGAGGATCTCCAGTATGTGTCGTGTGAATGGGCAATTTGTGGTGCCCACGCAGTTTGTGTTACTCTTCAATGCAGCACAAAACAAAAAAAGAAACAAAAATGATTAAGGCACAATATGTTTGTTTAAAAGAGAATGAAGATGGCTTTGGTGTCACATGGGAAAAAGGCAGGATCCTCACTTTCATTTTCTGTTCTCACTCTCACACACAGAGGTACACCATATATTTTGGCTCGGACTTCAATCTCCACACAGAATTTTGGCTGCAACTCAAGAGGGCCTCCCCCGAGTAAGAGAAATACAGACTACCTCCTTTAGCTTAGCGTGAGTGACGTGGATGAAGCACACCAAAAAGGTCCAGTAATGACCTGAAGGTAAGAACAAACATTTACTGCCCTCCAGAGAACGCCATCTCTAAATTTCAGCAGTCTCCATCCCGTGATTCTAACCCCCCCCCCCCCCCAATCCTATCCCATCCCTTCCCTTTCCTCCAAAATGTCGATGTGGTGCTTGCCGGAGAACGGATCCGGCAATTACGCTTTACAACTACACTGTATCTTGATTGATAGATACAAGGAAGATTAGGCAGGGCAGGGGCACAATCATGAGCACTCATCTTCCGGGCGGAGTCCATCCTTATTACCCCTCTCCCCCTCCCCCCCCCCCCTTACTCCTTGCCCGCCAGCAATGACGGCAAGGATTGTGCATCCGTGCACCTGTTTGCCTGCCCGCATCCCTTCCCTTCACCTCCTACATTATGCATGCCTCCATATCCCACTGTTTTGATTATGTTGTCACATTGAGATGTCACCGGGTTGCCATGGCTCAGCGGATGCATGAATGCATTCTCGACACGCCAGATCTTCACCTCCCCCATCTCTCCCTCTCCCCCTCCCCTGCCACTCACCCATCAACTCCCAACCTAACCCTTTCCTGTCTCGTTCCATCCCCTTCTTGGTGCTCAGAAATCCCAAATTCAAGTCCACGCATAGGCACACTGCATATTTTTACAAATGGCAACAGTATGTTACAGTACTACGTCTTCAAGACCAAAATATGTCTACCCTCCATGGCATAATCCTCGGCCCATTGTCATTTCCCCTCTACCGTAATTGCGCTCATTCTCATTCCTCCTATTCTTCCCCCTATTTGAATGTAAATTGTTGCAGATGACATTTAAAAGAATGATGAATTTCTCCGCCTCCTCTACATCTTCTTCTTCTCTTTTTTTTCCCCTTAACCAACAATTTTAGGCACTTAAAGAGATCATGTGTAGTATTCTGCAGTAGTCTAATACTTTATAGTTGAAGGGCTCGGGGGAAATCCATAATTCTAGTGCCTAGATCTCGCCCTGCGATGCTCTTAGATCCACAACGAAAACGAAACAGAACAAAATCCTTCTACACATCTCCAATCAAAACCCGGCAAAATAGACTCAAAGAGATGGAGATCTAGGCATTTCAATCAGATTTACAATCCTCCATAATTCACCCTCTTCGAGATGGTAAGTACACTTACAAATAATGGCCATATGCTTCAATCAAATTCTATTCTTTTTTTATCATCCTGACCAACTCTCAAATCAATTTCCCATTACCCGCCTATCAAATCAGCTGCACCCATTTAATTCGTGCCAAATGCGGCTGCCCTATCCAAGATTTCTGTGGATCTATCGATCCTTCCCCGACTTACAAAAAAAACCCAAAGGATAGAAGGTCCACAATATTAAATTGCACAGAACTATGCATTGCTAGTATGTCAAGAACTTTTTGAGCATGAAGTGCATGTAGGAGCACTGCAATAGACTACTGTAATACCACGTTATTACTAAAACATAATAATTTCCCCTCCCATCTCCCCCATCTCTTTTCTATGTGCCCAATTCTTGCTATATCTCCTCTTCTCCCACCCCCCACCCCCTTTCCTTTCATCTTTTTCTCTCTCTGAATACATGTACGAAACATGTTATGATCCAAACTTCTGACGATTGATATAAATGATCCCCTAACAGCCGGCGAGTCCATCAGAATTTGGAGCCATTCTCTCTGACAACATGTTGATGTTGTCTGGCAGACAAAGTAGACGACCTACCCCGCTGTGACGGCAGCAGAGCACAATCAAATTGACCAAGGAAACAGATCTATGCATAATGACATCTTACATATCTCTGAAGCTTGAAATATATTCCTTGAAGTATTATTATGCCATACCAATTGAAATGGAGAATATGACAATTTTGATGAATATATATACAAACACGCCCAGATAAATATCAAAGAGGGTCTCTGAAGATAGGACAGAACAGGGATCACTGATAAGAATATTAAATTCACTGCACTCAAGAGTAAAATCTACCTGATTATCTAGTAGTGGGTCTTGTGAGAAGGGAGGACTAGTAAGGATCACTGATAAGACTCTTAGATTCACTGCGCTCGGTAGTAAAACCGCACTTATAATTTGGTATGATAAACATCTGAAGTATTATCCCCTCATATTTCTTCAAGTTGACCTCCAGTAGTTTCTCCGCTCACATTTTAATTCATCATTCTGTTAATTGCATGGATTCATTTTTACCATACATATCAAAGTACTTGCTTCCAGTCCATTTTCCAGTAATGCACCAGTATTTTAAGAGAGATAATCACTCCTGATGTCTCAGGGGAATTGCAAAAAGTTCCATGAATCTTAATTTGTATGGACGAGTATCAATGAAGCAAAATCAAATAAACCGTCTCCTTTCTAAATCCTAACCCAAATTGCCAAATGCATAAAGGAATATCAGAATCGATGTACAGTGTAGGTGTGTATTAAACATTATTAATCACAGAAACTAAGTTTAATGTAAAATTGTATTAATATTGCTGCTATTTTCCTTTACGGTATTACATACACAGCATGCTTTAATTCCATCATTTTGGGACTAAGACACAGAAAATCTGTGTCTTTTCTGGATTTGTATGTAAAGGCACGGCTAGGAATATTGAACATTTCTTGTTATATCTTGACACTTGACTCACGATATGAAATTTTGCATTCATTGTCTCATCAAATGTTACCTAATTCTAATTTACTTCTTTTCCTCCATTCTGTTTTACAACTTCCCAACACCTTTCCCATTCACTTGTAAGCTGATACAATCATTTAATACAGGTACTGTAGCGGAAGGGGAATAAAACCTGTAGCTGTTATTTCAAATCTAGTGTCATTCGCTCTGATTTGTTTAGGATTTGATTCATTTATATTCAAGCTCCTACCAAAGGAGAGCGAGAATAATATTGATGTCTGTACCTATTCGCAATAACATTGCCATCTTGACATAGATTTCATGTGAAAACAGTGCTTCTCTTGGGCACGATATGCAACGAGTTATGAAGTATAGGCAGATATTTTGGGCGAAGATTCTTCTGCACATCTACACTAACTAAGCACACATCTTGAGAAATAATAACATTGCTCTATTCAACATCAATAACCAATTTCATTTCCACCATGTGTGCACCTGACAAGGCGGCTGTATGATGAAATCATGTCCCCTGTTGTTGGTTCTCCCCCCCCCCCCCCATTGGTCTCTTTTTAATCATATCTGAAAAGGCGACTCATTCCAATCAAAATCTGCTGTCAGAAGCACTTTGGATATGCCACGGTTGTGATCAATATTGGAACGATGTGGTCCAATGTGCATACATGCACGGCTAAAGGAGGATAAAAAAGAAAAAAAAAAAAGCAGGGCCAATAACTTTCACTAGGCATCAGTCCTAAACATCTGTCACGCCACATTTGGCTCTCGTTCGTGATTAAACGTCTATTGACCATGTTCGTAATGTGAAGGCTGCTTGGCTTCATTTGATGAAATATCGCCCGTGAGGGGAAGACACACAGTCAACCTCAATTTTTCAATCTCTGCCCGAACGGAAGTCTGGACAGAAAAGATGCGTCAGTCACCGTCATAACCCCAAAATACTCAGGTATGATGCACCACAAATATTTGCTGGAAACTAAAAATTCTTTTTAATTTCCAAGAAATTTCTCTTATATTTTGCATTGTTTATAGGAGAGCATACCAGCTCATACTGCAAATCGAACTGCCACTCTGTTTAGCTCAGGATGTGACCACGTTCCTTGGAATTTTCTTCTTTAGATGGTAAGTTTTCGTCGTGCCCATTAATGTATGCATCTCATATCTTGGGCAAGTGTTACAGGATCACCACAAATCTATTGTGATGTATCTGTGATAAAAGCTGGCATCAACAGAAATCGCATCAAAAATTTCTTCTCGAAACTTTTGCAATGCATTTGCTGAATGGGGCAACTCACTTTGAAGCCAACTGTGCAGACTTCTTGAGGAAAATGCAATGAAGGAAAAAATGGCTTAAAATTTGTAAATTTTCTTTGTAAACTAAATCATGTTAAATTTACAAGACTTTAAATGTGCAATTAAAGTCCATATGAAGAAAACACTCTGTACAAAGTCCATATTTTAGAAAATCAGATTTCTTCTCTTAATTTTACCCTCTCTCTCCCTCTCTCTCTCCCTCTTTCTCTTCCTTTATCTCTCTCTTGCAATATCTGTACTTTAAAAGAGATGGTGTTGTTTTGGTTGAGATGGGGCTCCAGGGTTTTGTTTTGTTTTGTTTTGTTTTTTGGGGGGTGGGGTAAGGCAGTGGGAAACTACTCGTGAAATATGAAAGAGCATAAATTTCCAAAAGGAAATAAAAGTTTATGACATGAAAATCGGTTTTGAAATGGCTGAAAAACAAAACGGTCCTAATAAAAGGTGGGACCCATCTTTTATTAGGATCACTTTGTTTCTGGATATCTCTGCCATTTCAAAAGTGATTTTCATGAGAAAAAAAAACTCTCAGAATTCTTTAGAATTATATGCTCTTTCATACTTCGTAAGAGGTTTCTCATTATCTTAAAAAAAAAACCTGAAATCCATTTCAACCAAACTATACCATCCCTTCAATCCATCTCTAGTTTCTTTTTGTTCATTGTCTTTCCAGCCTATCCCTTTAATCTATCTCTCTAGTTTCTTTCTCTTCATTCTCTTTCCAGCCTATCATTTGTTCTAACATCATCCTCCCGTGATTGTCTAAAACTCTACACACATCTAAACTTGTACAATGCTGTTTTTGATGGCTCATGCATGTAGCCAGGGGTGACCGTTTAAAGGCGTAATGCTGAGACTGCCTTGGTCAAAAGCAATTAAAACGTCAGCAGTGAACGCTTACTGTTTGGATCTCCACATGACAAATATACCATCTACGGGGAGACTATAAAAGCAATATTTTGCAGCTGATGCAATTAATTTGCTCAGCTGACAAGGGGCTTGAAGAATAACCCTTGGATCTTTCCAACGAAATCTCACGGGGATGTGCTCGAAAATTAATGGCCATCTGTCTCTTTGCTCAACATCTGTATAGGAAGGTAGCACAAGTGTATACACTATTTGCAGTTTTGTGGAAGTTGAGAGAGTAACAAAATGACATGCCCCACACTTTCCATCATTCTTCACCGACTATTCCCTCCTACTTTATCGCCTCACTTAAGATTAAAAATCAACCAGGGTTCTCATCGCAGTTGTTTTTTCACCATTAACATGACATTTATGAGTGAAAGGTTTAAACCCATGTTTTGGATTTCTTTGGGTATTTGAGTGTATCCTGTCCCGTCAGGTAAGTAGGACGATCGAGAACCTGAATCCATGAATTTTAAAACAAAGCACCTCTTTGAATATTTCCTTAAAATCTATACAGCAACAAGTACTTTCAATTACATGAGTGCAGTCAGTGTGCATTGAACTTTATACTCCTCTATTACAATAAAGCTTGTGTCTAAGTAGCACCTCTCCTTTACTTTTTTTTTTTTTTTTTGGGGGGGGGGGTCGATTTGTTTGCATTTTCTCTTTATAATTTACGGTGGTAGTCTTGTCCCAGCCTCATTCTTTTTCTCACAAGTGTGTCAATTGGGCATATCATAGACAATATTTATATGACTCCCTAGCACAGCCTGGAATGTACACTTGTACTCTCTCTCTCTCTCTCAGCAGCGGATTATCAATGACCAACATTTTGATCACGAATATCTCTATCACCAAGAGCCAGTTGCAGGTTTCGTCCTGGCTAAACAGTAGCAAAAACAAAACAAAAGAAAGACATTTGATTGTAAAGCTCAGACAGTCACATTGATTAATGGCCGATTTCATATTTTTCCTATCTGTACTGCCCATAGCAGCGATTTATCTAATGCACAATTATACCAACAAGTTACGAGAAAGATTACTTTAACAGTCTCTCATTAGTTGGGAAATAAAACAAATATATAGGCACTACTTTCCACCAAATGATCACTTGCATTCTAAATATCAAGGATATATGTGTATATCTTCTTCTTTGATAGCATGAAATGAATGTCATTCTAAGCACATAATTCACAGGCATATAGAGTAAGTCATGCCTCATAAAATGCCTCATTGCCAAATGAAATTAGTCTCCATTCATAGATGGCAACTCAACCAGAAAGTTAAAGAATTATGAAAGGATGATTGATTTGATGATCTTAATGACCATGCTTATATATTTTTAACCAGTTGTAAGTGCATTTGATGAATTTGTTAATGGCATTGGCTTAGAATAAATCTTGAAAGCACTAGTGCAATGTTTTCTTTGCAGAGTGTATTAAAGAGTCAGTTTAGGTATCCATATGCTTTCAAGTACATATTGGTGAATTTCTCTTTGCTCTCATGGTCTGTATTGTGAGACCACAGGGAATTTTTGGCTAAATTTTAATTGTTAAACGCTGTTTTTCAGCTATCATGAAAATAAGTCTTTGCTCTGTCTGCAAGCCGCTGATGTACATCCAACTCCAGCATTTATATTACATGAAATTCAATGCAGCCTATGCACAGAGTGAACTGATTGGCATCAACCTCCAATGTCTTATGCTGTTCTCTTTTGTTTGTTTTAATCAGTCCAGGATCGCTTTGCCTCAAATGCAAGATACAACAGGCTTAGCCATGCAACAGGCATTCCTTCAGTCTCGTCTACGGTATGTACTTGAATTTCTTTGATTTACTGTATATGCCACACATGAGACCTAGCTGGTTAATTCATGATAGCAGAAAACAGTATTAAAGGGAGAAATGTATGCTTGCATGTCTCATGTATATAAGGATCTGAGTTGATATTTTCATGTGTTTTTAAATTTGCGCCTAGCACCCAACTCGCAAAATTCACAAAACTCACCAAAACAAAAACCTCTTGAAATATAAATATGCCGTTTACTGTAACCCTCTATGTGGTTTGAGTGCCTGTCAGCACAGAAAACCCTATAGCATGGTGCACCCCGTCCAAAGTGTCTGGTACAGAAAGGGTTAATTAACAGACCGTCCATCACCCCCTCCCCTCACAAAAAGAAAAATCTTGCAACCTATGATGCGTCCCATAATACCACTCCAATAGGTCATCTACAAAAGGTATACCAGTAATATATTCCATACTTTAACATCTTCTCCCAGTCCCCCCCCCCCCTTCTCCAAAACTTAAGTATTAATAAATAATGGGTAGAAGTAACAAAACATGTCAACTTAATAGAGAAATTAATTGCTGAGAAAATGAAGAAGTGCTAAGGTCTTCCACACAATCCCATGATACAGTACAATTCCTGGGGGACAAGCTGATATACACTATGGGTGGATATCTCTCCTTAATGCTATATGTCTCCTGTAAGCAGGGAAGAAATCCAGGCTCATCTCTATCTTCATGGTTTTGTTACCTAATTAAGGCTAGTTGTTTTCCTTTAAATTGCAGGTAATATTTCTCATCTAAATGAGCACTTGCAAGAATAACACACCTAATATGCAGCAGGCCACTGCCTGCCTCATACTGGCCAGATTCTGTCACAAGAGGGCAGCATGCCACTGCCCGCTACCTGTACACATGGACTATCATTAGTTCAATTCCAGAATGTTTTGCTCAAATCAAATGAAAGCGGCGCAGGTTTCTGTGAAAAAGGCCTGTTCATCATCCCCAGCCTTCCCAAGATTCAAAACACACTGAGGCTTTCAGTCAAACTTTTTTCTAGTCTGCAGATAAACTGTATGTGTCATATGCCAGGGTTTGACATGAGCTGTGGCTTGGCGGCCTGAGGCCACTTAAAAAAAAAAAAAAAAAAAAAAAAAAAAAAAAGTTGGGCCACCAAACTTTAAAAATGGTTATCTTTTGGTGGCCCGTTTGGACAGCTAAAATTTAAATTAAACTTTGTATACCTTTAATTTTGGGCCACAAATTCATTGATCTTAGTGGCCTAGAGAAGAAAGTTATTGTCCAGCCCTGCATATGCATTGGATTATATATTTCATGAACTTGGACTTGTAAGACAATTTTGCAAGTGGTTGAATCTGCCATCTAGAAACCCATTGCTGGAATGAAAATTATTATCCCTTTTCAGAAAGAAAGTTAGCAATCCATCTTCTCAGAGACAAGAGAGAACAATTACTTTACACTGGGCAGTATTTTCGTATATGTTTAATTTCACAAACATCAGCTGAACACAGCAAAATTTGTAAATGCCAGTCAACTCACAAGATTTGCACACACAAAAAAATACCAAGAAATATACAGTGGGCAGAGAATATTTCATTCTAAAGCTAACCATATAAATAAGAATGAAGAAGAGACTGGCTTCAAGGTGGTATATTAATTTGCAACACTCCATCAACGATGTGGAAAAGTTTGTTTTACGAGCAATTTTGTATTCACGTAATGTCTTGCACAGTTATACATCTTCCTAAAATACCTTCACATTCTCACAGCAGTCATACTTTGTAATGGGGTCCAGGTTAATAGACATCATGTCATGAATTTTTCAGTACATATTTCTTCAATACTCCATTGCAACCACAAGTCCACACTGGCAAATTTGAAGGAAAAAACAGAAGATAATTACAATAATAATAATAATAATAATAATAATAATAATAATAATAATAATAATAATAATAATAATAATAATAATAATAATAATAATAATAATGATAATAATAACAATACATTTAAGACATCATTAAAACAGACCCATCGAATTTCCATGAATTTACTCAGAGAGATATTTAGGGTTCCATATTTCAGACTGAATTATCTACTGTTTACATATCAATGTTTACATATCAATGTTTACATATCAAAAGACATATCCCATATATCACTTCTTCTTGCAAGAAAAGAATAGTTTCATAAACTGGATAGGGGTATTTGTTTAGTTGTTGTTTTGTAAATATACGATCTTCCAGTTGATTCTACATAATAAACATGGTGGTTCATGTACGTATACATTTTGCTTGTTTGCTTGTCTTACAAGTATTTGTTTTTCTATCAAAAAAAATATTCAATGCAAATATGACAATGAAATTTCATGCCATTTTGATGTTGTGAGTAAACAGTTAGCAAGCAATGAATTATCTGAACTTTGTTAACTTCATCATACAAATTCTTAGATACTTTGAACAATATCAAGCCAAATTCACTGTATCTTGCCAATGGACTCGAGGATGATTTCTAAACTTATCATGGCACTTCACTTATCAAACACACATACACACAAACATGCACATACACACACACACACACACACACACACACACACACACACACACACACACACACACACACACACACGTTTGAGACAATAAAAACTGATAATTCAAGGACAATGCTTAAATACACCCAAATTGCTTCTTCTTACTCAATGCAAACTACTGCTAAAACAACATGTCAACTTGCCTAAGGTATAGAGTAGTTCACTATCGAGGATGAAATATCTAACTATCAAGCATAAAATATTTCGCTATCAAGCATAAAATATTTCACTCTTGTGCATATCAAACAATATGAAGTCGATTCTGGTTGTCAAGTGTAATAAATGATGCCATCAAGATGTTGTTCTTTTGTGTCTTTGATTGGATAACAACACATCATCATCGTCATCATCATCATCATCACCATCATCACCATCATCATCGTCATCATCGTCATCATCATCATCATCATAAATCATATCAAGCCATCACCTGACACACATAAACATTTGTCATATACACAAACCTAACTTGTCTGGTTGGCAGGCAAAACAAAGGTGATTAACATATAGATCTACGACCAAACTTTTTTTCTTTCTTTTTTTTTCTTATTCTTTTCATTGTAGCTGACTAGATTTAAGGTATGAATAGATCCAGAGTAATAACACATAATTCTCTTCATGCCAATTTCTTTTTCTCCAAACTGCATGATGTTGAATCAGCATTTACAGTATTCACAGACAGGCTCAGCTCAAAACACTTTTATCCTTTCAGCAGCATAAAGAACAACTACATAACAGATGAAACTTGGCAGAGTATACAGTGCTTTATTGAGAATGCTTCTATACATTAAAACAAGAGAAAGGAGATAGAATCACAAGAAAAACTGACTGCCTGCATGCTGCCCCCCCCCCCCCAACATGGCCAAAAAAAAAAGGAAAAGAAAAGAGTCTAAGGGAGCAAAGATTAAAAAAAAGACATGTTGATAGTGACAGCCATAGAGAAATGTTGGTGTACATACACTGCAGCATAAAAGCATGAGTGAGTTGCACACTTATCTCTATACAACACATTAATCTACCAATAAAATAACAAAAGCTGATGATAATGACAATAATAAAAATGAAATAAAATAATAATCATAATTATAATCATAATCATAATCATAAAAACAACTACAATAACAGCAATATCAAAGTCAAAAAAGATTGACCAATATGTTCTTAGAGGACCCATTCATTACAGCCACTTTCGTGATCAATAGACAAACCCCCTACCACTGCATATGTGAGAATACTGCCCTCTAGTGACAATAACCTCACTAGTAATGTGTTTCTGATGTGCATGATGTCTTGACAATTCTTTTCACTTTTGTAAATAATTTGCCACCTAGCTGTGTACACACCAGACAAAAAACAAACGAACAAACAAAACTCTTTATAAAAGATGAGCTTCACATTCAGATACTTTTAAGCTAATTCGCTGAACTTCATACCTTCCAAGTTCAGAGGGGGTAGAGCACCTCTTCATGACAAATCAAGACAAAACAAGACAAAAAACAACAAATAGGTTCCCAAAGGCCAAACAGCACATGCTCTCACTTTAAAGTACACACGTTTTGTAGATTAGCACAGAAGAATGCAGGTGTGCCGAGTGTGGGAAAATGCTACCAGCTTGCAGATGAAGCTGACTTCGTATTGGAAATCACCTTTCTCAACTGCAGCTACACGTAACTAGCTGTTATGAAACCGCCAAGCTCATATTTTTTTACCTCTCCCCTTTTTTCAATTCTAGTCACAGCATCTGGACATGTCCGTTGCATTTCCAGACTTACAACATTCACTCATGTTATCATGTTTTGCATTCTTCTCGCAGAAACACGCTATAAGATCTACGAGTGTTGAAATACATGTCCAAATATTTTGCTGAAGTAAAATCATTCCGTACAATGTAGTGATGGTACTTGACTCAGATATTCACAACAAGAATGTTAATGGTAACTGAGAGGAAAAAACCAAACAAAAGTAACAAAGCATAGACTTGGTTGACAAACACACAAAATCATACATGATTCTACAGCAAGTGAAAGGGTGAGTCTAAGTCACTCCTTTGCTGTGTTCATTAGATAGCGCATTTATACGAAAATACTCCAAACGTGACAATGCACCGAGACGTGACAGCGTGTGTGTGATTGGTAAAGGCTGCCTTTCCAAATGTGACAGCTTCGACTGCTCCCGAAACTAAGTGTTTATCGATAGTGACCCTCTCGTCTCGTGAGCTTTGCGATTAACATTCATTGGTTACAAAGCAAAGGACAACAGATGTGATGCACTTGAAGGTAGTCATACCTGTACTCAGTCAGGAGCTGCTCATAGGACAACTTACGTCAATCAAACTTGCTTCGCACCATTCAAGTCTGTTCAAGCATCTAAATACGTCTGTGGCTTTGTTCATGTCCTGGTAAAGTTGACCAATGAAACTGAAGGAACTGACCTATAAGAGGTCGGCTCCAACATCACATTATCCAATCAAACTTCTTTGTCGAGATACGACAGTGATTAAGGCTCCGACGGATGGAAAAGAAGCCACATCTGTGGTGAAATATTTCAAATGACGCATATCACTAGCCCTTGTTTCTTTTATCTCTATGGAGGAAGGTGTCCTTGAAATGCGGTTAATTACGTGGGTAGCAAAGAATTACTTCAGACACTGTAATGTCGGTTCTTGAGAGCAGAAGACAGGTATGAGGTTTTGTTGTTGTTGTTTTTTCTGGTCCAGAGTACACACCTGAAGGACAAAACCCTACTGACTGTTTTGTCTCGCTTTGTTTTTACTGGTAGGACAAATTTCTTTCTTTCTTTCTTCTGTCGCAAACGTGGGATTAAAAAAAAAAAAAAAATTACACAACAATTTAACGGATCAGATGAACAACAGAAAAAACACAGAAAACAGTGAAACAAAAACACAGTGGCCATGACCCATTGATCACAAACACATCTCTGACTTTAAAAAGAGAGTAACAATAATGTATAACAATTCACGATTCCAAGTATTCCAATGCACATTTATTTCATTCCTTTTCTGCAAATTGGTATTTTCTCTCCACGTTTTAGAGACTGGAAATTATTTGTTTGTTTGTTTGTTTTTTACTTTACTTTGCTCATTGCAAGTCAAGCACATACATTTTAACCTTATTTACAACAATACCAAAAGAAATACAAATCTACAGCTACAGTACTGCTTTTAAACTGTGACCAGGTAGACACTATAATTTTGCTTGCACGCTCTTCATTGTCATGACAACACACTTTTCTTCTTTCTTTGACATTTTGCTTTTCCTACAGTGCCCAAACACAGTTTACAGCGCACATAGCAGTACGGACAGAAGTCTCCTTCATAAGGTAAGAAGTTAATGAAATTCCTGTCTCATTTTCCAAGGCAAGAAATCATGTTCTATAGAAAGACTGCACTCGCTTTTCTGATGAGGGCCTAACAATCTCCTTTGCTGTTTTACTGACAAGGGGCTCCTGACTCTAGATGTCAACACAACTACTACCTTTTTCAGACAAGATAATTGCGAAAATGCCATATCTGTGCCATATGACGTACATTTCATTTTTGTTCAATGTTGAGCAAAAGTGGTACAATGTATCGACACTGCAGATGCAGTGACAGCTGTAAAGATCCTCTTCAGAGACGGTGTGGCACAGGGCTAAACATTAGTGGTGGCCCGGGGCCACTAAAAAATTGATGTCACGCCACCAAATTTTTTCCAAAAAGGCTATCTTTTGGGGGCCCGATTGGGCAACTACTTAAGATTCAAAATGGATTGTCATGTTTCTGTTTATTTCAGGCCACTAAATTTCTTTTTGGGGCCACCAAAACTTCAGATTCAAAGATTTTAGGAGCCCAAATGGGCTTCCAGAGAAAAAAGTCAGTGTCTAGCCTTGGCAAAACATCTCCATAGTTCCTTTCTTCTTGTCAATCTTCAACATTCTCTCCTTTGGCAACGAACCCCCCCCCCCCCCCCCCTCTTTTTCGTTTTTCCTCTCTCTTTTTATCTGTGCCAATCTGACCTTATCTCCTACTTCTCTACATATTTGCCATCTTCTTCTCTTTTTTATCGCTTGGCTGTATTTATTTAGCTTTTTATTTTCTTTGTATTTAACTGTGCCAATTTCTGTATTTCTCCTTTTCTTTTTTATATCCACTAATATATCATATGTGCCTTGTTATACCTAACCTGATTTCTTCGGTGTATTCTCACTCTGCATATCCTCCTTGTAAATCTATTTCATCATTATCTGCCTTGCCATATCACTTTATTTAGTCGCAGCACTGAGCATACAAGTCACTTGTCCCCCCCCCCCCCCGCCCATATCTTTATGCGAACCATTTTCATGTGCGAGACCTACCAACAACAACAAAAAAAAGAATGTAGAGTGAATAACGATCACGCAACTAATCTGTAGCTGCTGAGTAACACTGTTTAGTGGTTTCATCCTGTCATCGCTGATATCACATAGTAACCACACACACACACAAACACACACACACACATGAACACAAAAATATGCACATACCATCCTTCTAAATGTACACATGTATACGTACACATATATACATACATAGAGGTATAAGTCTATGTAGATGTATAAATGGGTAGAGGTAAAGAGGCGTGTGTATTTAACTTTCATTTGTTGACTTTGCAGGAGATCAAGAACAGTTCAATTCATATTCCTGTGTCATTCAGCTTACCACTCTTATTGGAACATACGTACAAGACATGCTTTTTTTTTTTGCCTTTTAAAGACGTAGTAGCGTGCGGATACCATGGGGTAGGTAGGAAGCCTGGCCCAGCTCAAATATATTTGAGAATACCCACAGCAAATTGTGCACAGTTCTATCACTGATCTCTGTGTGAGTACACACACAACAAGCACAGAATTTTGACTGGAGTTGACCGCTACCGATGAGTGTAGGCTTCGAGGCACATATATGCTGACAGGCGATATTCATGGTTTTAGAATGTATCCCGGTGGTCAGTGTGTCACCAAGCTACTGGGTATCAAATAAATACACTTGTAGGTTTACCTCTTGTGCATATACATATAAATGTTATAATCTCGTCATAAGAAACAAGAGAGAGAAAACACCTTTAGCAAAAAAACAAACAAACATGATAATAATAATAATAATAACAAATGATGAATTACAATAATAAAAAGAACAATGATCAGAATTAGTCAAAGAGACGAAAGGAGGCAACATACCTGATTTCCTGGCATTCTAACTGGCCCTCTTGGTCCACCGGGGTACCTTGGTGACATGAAAGGCTGCAGAGAGAAGTCAAGGATGGATGGATGGATAGATAGATATATAGATAGATAGATAGATAGATAGATAGATAGATAGATAGATAGAGAGATAGATAGAGAGATAGATAGATAGATAGATGGATAGATAGATAGATAGATAAACAGGCAGAGATAGATAGATGGATAGATAGATGGATAGATAAACAGGCAGAGATAGATAGATGGATAGATAGTTGGATAGATAAATAGTTGGACAGATAGACAGCGATTGATTGATAGAGAGACAGACACAGAGGGAGAGAGAACAAAGAGAAACATTTGATACCTATCAATAATGAGCACGGGCTAACAATCTTAAGTAGCTAATTATCCATAAACATCAAAAGAGAAAGTTTTGTTTCCTGCTACAAAAGTATCTTCTTAGAAGCAAAACTCTATTTTTTCCTGTAACATCACATTGACAACAATTGGACATGGGTCAAATGATCAGAAACTGCTCAACAAATGTTGCTTGGCAAAATGTGTTAAACATGGAAAAATGAAACCACTTTCTGTCTTATGTGTGGCCAACACAACAACCATCACAGCTTTACTTTCGAATGTGACATGACTCCTTGTCAAACAACTTGGTGTTCTAACTTTTTCAATATTTTTTTAAAAAATAGCATTCATGTTATTGGCAATTTCCCTACCACTGCATGGACTGAAACTAGTAAATGATACATCAGTCTTGAACAAAGATAGCTTCCCCCCCCCCCCCCAAAAAAAAAAAAAAAAAAAAATGGTCTTATAAAGAGAATGTTGATTTCCAAGGGCACTATGCATACATTTGTAATGGGCCATCTTGGAGAAAATGGCTGATAGTTCGGAAACCACGCTATATTGCAAATGAAATGTTTTTCACAAGAATTGTGAAGCATATTTCATTTTTCATCTCCCTGCCTACAGTATAAATACCATTCACTACTAGCAACAACAACAAAAGAATAGTCGAAGCTTCATGTGCACACATGTTGCGAGCGCTGAATGATTATTTGTGTGCTAGGGAGGTTGGCAAGTATTTTCCCATCTTCTAACAAACTTGATCATGAAATCAAAGTGCACTAAGTCTTCTGTACAGGTGTTTAGAGAGATACGCTATGACTGTAACAAAAAAACGTTGGGGTAAGATGCTGTTCTTTCTTGGCAGATAAGACAAACACACAATATAGGAAGGAAACTGCGGAAAGTGCACTCTGAAAATGTGACAATAAAGCCGGTAAACTGGAGAACTGCGTGCAACAATCGATAGCAATATTGCAGGGCATTCGGGCAAGTGTCCTACACATTCAACAGGCAAGTTGTACCCATTCATCCTACTTGTCCTAAAGTGAGTTTTAGTTGCCCCTGGGTAAATGGGCATGTGGGATTGTAGCACCTTGGTATTGTGCATTTTATAAACAAGACAAAGCCTTAGAGGGAAGCATATTATATGTAAGATATTCATGATCATCTGCTGTAATATATCAGTGAGGAATACAAATGGTTTCTTCATTTTTGTCGGTTTCTACAAATGTAGAACTTTGTAGGAATATTGCCCAGTAAATATTCCGCTCTCTATCACAGTCTGATTGACGTCTAGAGAAAAATTTATCATTCACTAAAGCTCATCAGTCGCTGTCACTACATCATTCAATTACTCCACCGACTCCCGTGTGTGGCCGCATCCCATCGCATCAATACACGGCTGGTCAGGTTCCCATGCGCCAAGGGTTAACAATGTCATCATCAGCTTATCCATACATTACAGCCGGAAGCAATGGCTATAGCATCCCCATGACTCAGGAATTCATATCCAGGCAACTCTGACACGCTATGACCCCACGGTGTGTATAATTCGAAGGTAGGTCACATCAAGCCATGCTCTCCACAATTTTCAAAGCAGGAAGTGAAACATAAATCAGTCGACCAACTTTCACGCAAAGTCTGGCCTAGCTTTTTCATTCCTTTATAACTACATGTTTCCTTTCAGTTGAGGAACAATTATACTCTAAATGCTCGAATTGTTTTGTTTTTTATTACAACACCCAGTTTCTGGCGTGTCTCTCTCAGATATCAAATCTTATACAAAGTAACCTCAAAGGTGCTAGGTACAAGACGGATCAAAACCACCTCTAGTCATTTCAAGAGAAAGTACCACCACCATATCTTGTTGTTGGTACTGCTTGTTTGAGATGGGGGGGGGGGGGGGGGGAGGAGATGCAGGGTATGTACTGTAAAACATGATATATTCGCGGCAAAAATTTTCCCGAATTGGAGCCGACAGCCTTTTTCGTGGCATGAAATTTTCGCGAATTGCCACTGGCGTTTAATGCATATTGTGTAGACAAGAAATTTCGCATGCATTTTAATTTCGCGAATCTTGGCGCTCCCGAAATTCGCCAAATTAAAATGCACGCGAACATTCCTCGTTTTACAATATGTACATGTACTCATGTGCATATGTAAAGAGCACAGGACTGACACTGGAGGATCCGTTTTTAATTTGGATCTGACTACAAAACAGGACTTTTAAATTAGACACTAGTTGCAATCAATCACAAAGCCTTCTCTTACTGACAGTTCACTTTGCACTATTCGGAAACTGGTGCAATTCCGTAGCATGGCACAGCAACAGCCCAATAGCCTCTTTCTGGGATTTTTTTTCCCCTTTCTTTCTTTTTTTTTCTAAACAACCAAATGATTCTCCTCCAATTAGAAAATTATCTGGTTTCCGACACAAGTGACTCAGTATATGTGAGAATGGGTTGACCTTGTTCTTCCAGCATCCAGCAAAGGAGCGAAGGACGCTGCCGAATATCAGCATCAGTAAACTGTGTGTTCCGTCTCTCGGTGCATCACTGGGACTAAAGATATGGCGACAAGTCATCATTTTCTTCCAGGGGACAGAGTTGAGTGCCCATCTCCGACAAAGTATAGCAACTGTGCCGCCCCATCTGTGTTGCGGGTTGAATTCCTTTATTGAATTTACGGGAACTATTGATCATATCCTCCCGCCAAACACCCTCCCAAGCCCGACACTCTCCCAGATTCTTGGGACAGGGATGCAACGAGAAGGCAGAGATCTTACGTACGTCTGCCACATGCCACCAATCGGTGGTACTCCGGAGACGAACGCCACAATTATCTCATTAATGAAGGTTGGGGAGTCGTCTGCGATTTGGTGGTGGGAGTGGAGGTGTTTTTTGCAAGGGGAAGGCAGTTGCGGGGGGGGGGGGGGGGGGGGGGGGGGAGTATCAGAAAGGGAACAACTGTCAAAATACATCAAGGAATTTCCTGAATGACTACCGCAATTTTCCAAGCAAGTCTGTATCTGTAGGTATCTTCCAGAGAACCCACACTTACTCCTGTGCACAGACAGACAGACAGACAGACAGACAAACAGACAGACAAACAGACACACACACACACACACACACAACATTTGCCGTGTAAGATCAATGTCTGCTTGTGAATTCTGCTCTCGCTCTGTTGATCAAGCACACACAAAAAAAAGGCAATTCACATACTTTTGTCTTGCTGAATTTCCTTCTTTTTTTTTATTTCACACACAACAGTGTGGTTTGGAATTACAGCAAATCATCTAAAATATTAATAAGAAAAAAATATCAGTAAGCAGCTTATACCTGTATCAGTAGTCAAAATACATGCACAAACACACACGCACATGTATGCACAACAAGTCTCAAACACAAGATGCAGATAATATACATGGTTTCTGTGGAAATTCCTAAGTCTACCACAATCGCACGTGAAGCATCGTGCCATAATGCTAATCCATTGTTAGCAATGAGCCCCAACAGAAGTTCCAGAAATGTCAAAGAAAGAAATGTCTAGGTCTAGATCTTACAGTTTAGGTCTGTTGTTCCTTCTCCAACTGAGCTTTTGTGCATTGATAAGAACCACTCCCTCCCAACTTTTTCGGGCTGATTGGTTTGTTTTTCTTCTCTCTTCTTTTATTATGTTCTGGCACAGATGTTTTTAAACTTATGTATTTGTCAATGCAGAGGCATTTCATAATTCCATTTCCGTTGTATCTCCAGTGTGCAACAATGTCCTTTGCGACAGAATGATACATTGTTGAACCTTAGAAGGTTTATGAACCTTTCATGACACTGTACTACCAATTTTGGGGGGCCACAAAATAACCAAATGCCAAGAAAATACCTTGGCAAGTCATTGCTATTTACATGAGAAAAAAAAATGGGATTACAGTACATTTAGGAGAACAGCTTGTATTGTTTTGCTCCACTATTTTTCCCACAAGGTACACCTTTGCTCAAAGGCATAATGTGGATTTAAGTGATAAAACCTTTGAGATAAATATGTTCCCCTAAAAAATAAAAAATAAATAAAAAAAATAGAAAACCAAAAAGGTACATACACTTTACCATTTCATCCTTTCAGGATACCATATCATTTCCTGTGTTTTGTGTTGGTCAAGACGGTCAAACTCTTTAGATGACCAGTCGCTAGTTTGACCAGCTCTGTGTAAGAACATGCATTTACAAGCGGAGAAATTCAGCCTTCTTATTTAAACCCCCTCCCCCCCTCCATCTTATTCTAATATGCCATGATATCTGCACTAATTAATGCTTTTCAGGGATTTGGTTGTGAGAAGGGACGTCGCTACATTGAAGGGTGCATCATTGGTAATGCTCTACTTGAACTTTCTGGCAAGTCACATGTTCATTTTATACCACACACAAGCCAGGACTAGCAGCCACACAAACATCTTTCTGGTCACACTGCCTCCCGAAAGACAAGAATGAGCTTGCTCCTACTCGGCGCAATGTCAGCGCAATGTTGCGAGAGCATTTATGAACGTCACACAATGACATCTTTCCCCGACAGATGAAAAGAGAGATAGGCATTGCCAATTACCAACATTGTCCCTGGATAGAGGAAATCATTGCCCTCAACGATAAGACAGATTGAACAATTGATTTCGGGTCTTTTCTTAATTCTTTCTGTTATTTTTTCTATGCCGCCCCTCCCCTAGCCCCCCCCCCCCCCCCCCACACACACACACACTTTTTTTTTTGCTTTTGTTTCTTTTTTTGTTTTTTGTCTAGTACAGAGGGTCTCTTCCGTCTTGGCACCCAGATGCTGTAACCCACTACCCTTCAGGTGATCACGCCAAGACAGACCTGCACTATGCTGGAAGAGGAAGGCTCACAGCTACAAGCCGACACCAAATTGAGTGAATGGGATCAAGGAGTCTAGGTGAGCACTCCCGAGGCTCATTAAACCATATCACTGCATTGACATTGACAACCAAAACTGAAAATCACGACGACAATAATGATAAAAGGGTGTTTCAGTAGCCACGTGCCAGACAGATTGTATCATACATAGTAGGTCACTTGAGCAGATTTGAACAATATTATACCACAATTTATGTGGTCAAATCCACCAGTGCTTCTGGTGCAAATCCAAGATCAAGAACGCTTCACTGTCGGTTCATTTTTTGTTCTTGTGAGTATTATTTTTCCTTATTTTTAGGGGTGGGGGTATAGGGGGTTAGAGAGGGTTATTCCTTCCCAGTTTGTATAAGCTCATAAACATTTTGCTGTCTTGTAGGGGCAAATATTTGATAACGTGTTACATGCTTTGTTGGTTTTTTTTTCTTCTTCTTCTTCTTCTTTCAATTCCAACTCACTATCTTTAGCAATATTGGGAACTGTGCATTAAGGTCAGTCTATAACACAAACAAATGCCTATGTCTGGTTAATCCCTGAATTACATGGACGATGAATGTTAACTGAATAAACATATTACAGGGATGGAGAAAGACAAAAGATATTATGCAAGGTTTATTATATGTCATACATTTCTAGGAATCTTAATTTACAAGAAATTATCACAACAACCCAAGGTCGACAGGTTAGGGCATAATCATTCATTATCATAACACAAATGAATCATGAGGAAAATCAATGGAATGTGCACTTAAAATTCAGGTATATGTGAAGAGTTCGATTTTTAAAAAAAGAAGTTAACTCCATTCTTAAAGGCACTATCCACCACTTGCAGATGACGCATAAACCCAACTTTAGTGCTTCAAAATATTTCTAAAATCTGAGTTAGGTATAGAAACATCCAATGTAAAAATATGAATCAATATCATCAATGTTACTTATATTTAAATATACAAAATATGGACAATAGTTACAACAAAAAATGTTTCTAGACTAAGCCATATACAATTATGGTTTATTGAGAAAAGAGTGAAATCTCCATATATTGTAGGCTTTCTTGCAATTTTTCTTAATGGTAGGATGTTTTGTGATGTAAATGACCTACACACATGTACCAAATTTGATATCTCAAAAAAACTTTCAATCGCTGCTCCCAATGGTAAACACGACCTTGCAATTAATATATTTGTGATTAAAACTGCTAAAAACATAGAAAACATTAAGAAAATATGGGATATTCTCAATCATAACTTCATCAATATTTCCTCTTCTGTTACATTATAGAGGTACCACTGGAAAGTTTTAATTTGCTCTATCTGATAAAAGATTTACTTTAAAATGTTTTAAAATGTTTACAAATGGCACTTCGCCCATTTTGCAATCAAATGCTTCATATTTTTCCATCAATTTATACATCTGTGTTTGTGTGTACGTGTTTGTAAAATCACTTCATTATTAAGATGAACAATCAAGAGCACGCACAGAAAGATGAGTGCATCTAGATTTTTACCGCCATGCATTTCTCCCCCCCCCAAAAAAAAAAAAAAGTCTACTGCAAAATCTTCCTGACCACATGCTGTACCTTTCAGTCACCTGTAGACCAGGGAAAATCCCCAAATGCCACTTTCCACCTGCCCACTCTCTGCCCAACATTTGCTACATACGCATATCTAGGTAAAGGAGGCAGTCCCTCGAAGACTTTTGAGAGCTCCCCTGCAAAAATGCACCATCAATCAAAAATTCATTCCATATACGCTCTACCAGACAAGCTTCCAAACCGACCCGCCGGGGGTATAAAAAGCAGGGAGAAAAAGACAGAGAAACAGACAGACTAAGAGTGTGAGAACGAGACACAGAGAAACATAGGCCAAAAAAAAAAAAATGTAGAAAACTGAAATGAGTTGCAACTTTGACTCAATTTGGGACGCCTATCCCCAGGCTAACTCAGTCTAGTTTCCTTTCCTCTTGGAAACGAGTGAGCCTAGCGGGCAAGAGACGAAGGAGTGAAATATTTATACATCCCGCAGACACCTCTCTCTCTCTCTCTCTCTCTCTCTCTCTGAGCTTGGATTCTTGTCCTATTGATTTCTGGCACATTACTCACACTTCTCTGATTCATTTGACGAAAATGACTGCACGAACATACACACACACACACACTGACAAAATGGTTAGAAATATGTATCATGTACATCAACCGACGGCACTTTTCCTTTTCTAAATTGTTCCTTTTTCCATCCTGTTGTTCAGTTTGTACTAGTTTATATATCAATGTTGGAAATAATTCATAATAGTTTATATATCATTGTTGTTATAAATACTGTGCAAAGTAGTAATGGGTTGGAATAAGCATGGCATTTCTAACTGTGCTAACTCCTAAATGCCATGCAAATAAAAACAGAGAGAGAGTCAGCTGTCAAATTCATTCTTCATAGATACGATGTCAGGTGGATTTAGTGTATAAGCTGTTTGCATTATGAGTTTGTTAGTGACTTCTGCTTTTCTGTTACTTTTCTCTGTGCAGTTTGTGTGCATCAGAAGATCCCTGTTTGCAGAGTCAAGTAGCAAGCGGATGAGAGAAGCTAAACATTGTAGGTCAAACGATCAACAGGAACACACAAAGCCACACGCATCCAAACACACACACGCAGATCCTTGCAGGCTAGCCACTCACCATCTCTCACCTCCTACCTCCCTCCCACTAAGGCTGGCCTGGGCTTTCCCACTGCCGTGCCGTCCTCCCACACCAACCGACGACGCTTCGCTGGCGCCCGGGCCCCAGGAAACAACTAACCCTGTTCAGAGGATGTAATTCATTCATGGTGTTTCCCCCGTTGCCACGGTAACACGGCTACACATCACCTAGCAAGGTATGCCGACCTGCACTCATAATCACTCCTGCCGATTGCCCCTGCCTGTAATATCATCTTCCTGATAATCCTGCTAGGCACTACGCAACCTTTCTGACACTCATGCTCATATCTTTTAACATATTGAAGAAGAGAGGAAAAAAAAACTCACAAAAATCAGCAAAATTTAATATTTGTGTCAGTCACTGGCAAGCCAATTATACAACCCATCAGTCATTCCCTGCCCAAAAAAAAAAAATCCACTGGCAGTTGTAACAAATATTTCGTAATTTGCTGGAAAAAAAACAAAAACAGAACCGTGTCTCGTGATGACCTGGGAGGATTCATTTTGCGCAAACGATTTTTACGACGCATGTGAAAAGACATTTTGACTTTCGAAAAGCACTTATCATGAAAGCTTTATCTATCACGGTCCTTTGTTTGTCTGTTTTTAATCTCTGGCCCATATCAGCCTTTTTCCATGCAGAAGGCATCGGTAACACCCATGAATTTCAATAAAGTTCAGTAAACAACTCAAAATTCCCTACATTTAGTATTCATTTGAGTGTTGTGACTGCTTTTTTTTTTCTATTTCCTATATCTTTTATTTTTGTGGTGTTTGTTTTCTCCTAACACTGGAGAGGGGGAAATACCTTTTATGAGAGGAAATCTGTTCCAATTATCGGAATACAAGGATTTGAGTTCTGAGGACTGTTTTTGCCTCATCTTAGCTTGCTATCAGAGAGGATTGCCTTGCAATGCACATTACCACTTCATCACTCCCTCTTTCCCCATTCAGCGCACGGCGCAAACCCAATATTGAATTATTCGTGGCTGCCGTGCGTTATTCACTCCCCGCGCCTAAATTGGATGAGTAAGCGGTGTTGGCGGCACGACGGTGTAACTGGATTTGCGCAGCGAGCGGGCGGCGGGTCACTTATCGCGGGTGTCACATGGTGTCAAAACATTGCACTATCTGCCGAAGCCCAATTCTACTGGGAGAGGGGAGGGGGGTTAATCATGAAACGAGGAAAGATGGAGTTAGAATCCTTGCCTGTTGATCGTTGTCCTAAACAGATCTGTGTTCAAATGGATGTTACCCCAACAATTACACAACCTTTTCATTTACTGGAATTGTTGACTTCCATTGACAGGAAAGTTTTCAGAGACAAAGCATCAGAAGATTTCTGAACAGAGAAATTGTGACAAAAATCATGATACATTAATTAAACATTTCAGTTCTAAATCATGTGAGGAAGAGATATATGGAGTTCTAGATGCCTTGCCTGTTGATTGCTACCATCAACTGAATTGTGTTCAGATGAATGTCATCCTAGTAAGCAAAACACACACATACACACTTGCACAAAGAAACACACTACCAGACAAAGATACACACACAAACACATACCACAAACAAATTATTTATACAGCTTTCACAATTATTTGAATTGTTGACTTCTATTCACAGGAAATGGTTCTCAATGACAGGAAATCAAGGGAACTCTAAAAAGTGAAATTGTGACTTGAAAATCATGAACTATATTAATTATTGCACCTCTGTATCTCATTTACATCATAGAATTATGATCCAAGAAGACACTATTGTGGAATAATCACTAAAAAAAAAATTCTGTAAACACTCAGAGAATTGCAAGGGGCAGTTTGATACTGCATTCAAAAAGTGAGGCGGAAATATCACTCGCCATTTAAGGAAGTGATTTCGAGATATCAAGAGTGCATGTATGGAAATTGTTCACCACTGAAGGTCCAGTTTGTTAGGAGAAACCATCAAAACCAATGAAATGCAGAATGATGTTGTAATAATAATCATAAGAACAAGAATTCCCATTATCACATCATATGTGCATATTAAAAAAAAAATCACCATGATTAAAAAATGTTTGACAATAAAAGGCCAAGAATGGTTCTCCACACACAAGAAAATACCGTACTCATAATAGGTCCAACAAACCCATGCATTTATACACTGTGTGTTCATAAACATTTGCACTACACAATTCATCACATTGATTTGCTTTTTTACACAGTCAGGTAGGAGTGAAATTCTTATGTGGCAGTCTAAACTAAAAGTAGCTAATGAATTAGTCAATCTCTTCATTAGAATATCTGACCCCCTCTATAGCTTATCCCCTCCCCCCTCCCCCCCCCCCCCCCCATGCACATACAACCAGTCATAGAGCTCAAAGAATACTCCCACTTTTTAACTAAATCGCACTGGCCTAAAACAGAGCTGATAATGATGATGATGATAATGATGATGATGATGATGATGATGATGATGATAATGATGATGATGATGATGATGATCATAAAGATGACTGTCATCATCACACTGATGAGAGAGATGATATTGATGACGATGGGGATGGTGATGATGATGGCAATATAAAGCAGAGTGCTACATAAGCACTTGCCCCATTGCCCGGGGCAAGTGAAAATCAAATTCGGGCAAGTGTTTTGAACAATGAGAACAAATGCTTGCCCGAATTGGGCAAGCAAAAAAGTTTTGAAGACACCGTTTTTTTACTTATTCCCCCCAACAAACCCACAAAGTTAACCATACAGAAGCCCAGCGATAATGGCTGTTTAGGGATCAATGCAACACATCATTTCAGCAGCTTTCCAACACTTACGTGAAGAAGGCCCAATGCATTTCAACTGCAACACTTAATCGAACCAAGTTTGTTGTGCTGTTTATTCAAATGATAGTGTTTTATTAAGCCCTTGATCTACACATGATTTTCCGTATTATTTCCTTATATTTTGGACTTTCTTTTCGGGCAAGTAAAATTATTATTCGGGCAAGTGTTTCACGGCAAATTTGAAAATCTGCTTGCCCGACCGGGCAAGTGGTAAAATAAAGTTACGTAGCACCCTGTATAAAGCATAACAATGATTCTCGATTATGATCATCATTATCATCAAATTGATAAAAGTGAGAATAAATATCAGTCTGTATCAACAGCAGTGGAATATTATATGCCTACATATCTCATGGATGGTGCATAATAGTTCTAACTCCAAGTCAGCATTACTCTCCAAGTGGTACATAAATACAATCGTAGATCATGACTGTACGTGTAAAGTGACAACTAGATCATGATTGTAAAGTGACAGATGTGACAGCCTAACATGAAAAATCACTCCGTCACATTTCGAGGTGGTCTTCTTCCAACATCCCCATCCCTTCAGTAATTAGCACTAGTGGCAAGTGTCTAAGAGTTTGAGGAGACTATGTCAACATCCCTAATTTGCACTTGTTTCATTACAACTATGAGATTCTGCTTTTAAGCTCCATTGTGCCGGGCAAAACGTCGACTACCTCAAACGAGCAATGCTACTGTCTGCAAATTGCCAGTCAGTTTGAAGCTTCAGCTAACCATCTTCTGATAGTGCCCTCAGCTCAATGAAGAGGGATGGAAAATTGACATTCGAACTCAAGCCAATACTGAAATACGATTTCCAGGAAAAATGCCAGGCGCACTGGTCTACAGATGATGAAATATCAGCCTATGGAGGGGGAATATCTGTCGGTCTGTGCATGTATACACAAAGACCAGAAGGTAATTCATGTGCAGTTGTCCTGTCCTTGCTGTAAATGTTGCAAATATTTCTCAAACATGTTGCCCGTACAGGTCACATATTTTACACATCTCTTACAATTGTTACAAATATCATTGTACAAATGTTCTTGAACACAGTATATTTCTAAAATGCTTTTTTTCTAGGGCCAGGCCTCTCAACCTTTTAGAACTCAAAACCCACTTTGGCTCCTACATTTTTTTCCCCCATGTAGATCAAATATCAACTTTTATTTCATTTTTGGCAGACATCCCGCCCCACGAGTTGAGAAGAAGGTTTTGTTTTTGGGGGGCTTTTTGATGAATATTGACATCTGACATCTAATTTGTTTGTTTGTTTGTTTGTTTGTTTGTTTGTTTGTTTTTTTGTTTGTTTGTTCATCTGGACAAGTTGGAATAACATGCAATAAAATAAGCTGCAGATGCACAACACACCAGCTGGGAGTTCTGAGGTCTATATGTCTGAACTTCACATTGATTGTTTTGGGGTGCTGTTTGGTGCTATGTTGAAGAAATGCTGGTCTCTGGTAAATACACCAATTTGTCACTCAAGCTAAAGTGACTTGAAGAATCACGTCTTGGCAATGTTATACTTAAGGTGCCTTGACATACCGCCCTGGGTAAGTATTTCCATTTTACGAGACACAAGTTTCAGCTCCAGAAGCATTCAAAGTGTGGCTGAGCTCTTGTGTTTGTTTGTTATTTTAATAACCGAACTTGCCCTTGAGTCACATAAAAAAGGCGACTCCCGTTATGACGACTGGCAAGTTTCCTTCTTTATACTGAAATTTGTTAAGCTGAACAGTGAAGTATGTAAAAATATATAGATGGTAATTTGGGGACATTCATTTTTAGTGTGTTGCAAAGGGAATGTGTTCGTTATGTAACGTGAGTGCACTGTATAGCAATCTTGGGACCCAATCTAAAGTCTTTTCTAAAATGCCATGCTGTATGCAATGTGGATTAAGTCTGCAAGGTGCGACTTTTGGGTGCTATTGAATGTGCACTAGAAATTTTTTTTTCAGTTACAAAGACTCCTACACACACTCACAAGTTTGTATGTGAATACATATATATGTGCATCATATTATGTGTGCCTGTGTGTATGTGTGTGCATTATAGTTATATAAATAAATATATACACACACACTTACTCACTCACACACACATCACATGCACATATCATATGTATGATAAGGGAAAAATACACACAAAATGTCATGCTGCACAGTCTATGTACACGAGGTACAAATTTAGGGGTTGAGGACATAAAGCTACTACCCTTGTCCAACCACAATTCTATTCACTTTACTTCCCTCAAGAACCCTTACCATATACCCCCCCCCCCCCCCCCAATTAATACATATGTACATAGTGGAACATGCTTGTTGGTTATGAGCTCTGTACGAGTGTGGAAGGTGCCATTTGTAGTGTAGGTGTTCACAGACCCTTCACTCACCTGGTTTCCGTCCATCATGTTTGGATTATGATGAGGAGATAACTGTTATCGAATGGCAAGATTTAGGAGCAAACAATGAAAAGAAAAGAAAAGCAGAAAAAGCACAAGGTTAGCAACAAAGGTGTGAGAAGCAAAGAGAAATATCTGCTTGAATTTGGAGCTTTATCACCTGTTATTATTTCTATTGCTTTGTTATGACTTGATATCCAAAAGTATCAATGTCAACAATATTATCCTAACACATGACACAGACAACATACTTGTATTTCATGAACATGGCATTTGAAAACATGTTTTTTGTTTTTGATGAAATGGGCTCTATATTCCAACAGTGACGCAACAACTGACGTACTGTTCATTACATGAAAATATGGGGGGAGGGGGGTTAATTAATTTTGGTTGTGTGGATAGATAAAGATAATAAGAAGAAATTTATGTGTTTTGATTCTAACAAACAGCATTTTTTTTTTTTAAGTGTTCTTCCCAATTCAAGGTCTCTATATTGATCAACAGATTTCAGTTCAGGTTAAGAAAGCAAAACAAATTAAAAGAATTCTTGGATCATCAGAAGTAAATCAAAGAAAAATTCATATGAAGGACACTACACAGAAACTAACTTCAACTTTCCCTATTTCAAAAATTCGTCTGTGAAGAAAGACAATGCCTTGAATCATCTATGTATACAGATAACTTTTTAAATCAGTTGAAACAAACAGAAATCTTAGATAATTGCAGAATATAAATGTCTTCTAGAGATAGATGAGGGGAAAATCACTAAACAACGATCAACCCGGGTTAAAATGTGAGGAAAATTGAATTCATGGAGGGATTTAGTTCACTAAATTGCCTGGCAATTAGCAGAATTATAAATGCAGATGTCAGCAGATGGCCACTGTGGTCTTAGCAAACCGTGTAGAAATCATGCTATTATCTACGTGGGCTGCAAGTGCTGGCATTCACACGCGACCTCTCCAACTACTCCTGGAAGCATTTTCATACAGATTTGTCTACTCGTTCTCAAAGACATCGAAAGAGCACTTGACCTAGCAACTCCTGAAGGCTCTGAGAATAATATTTGTTTTGACATATTTCACAGACTGGTGATAGGGAATGTGTTTGTTTTTTTTTCACTGTAAGATAAAGACTTGTAAAATTTCTTTTAATATCTTCATCGTATCGTTGTACTGTTCTAGTACAGTTGTAGAGTTCCCATCTACAGAGGGCAGCACACACACATAAAAAAGTAAACCAAAAGTTTAAGACTTCCAAATTTTCACAGGTTCATCCCATTTTTCTCAAACTCTTGCCAAATGTTTCAATCATCTTTTTATGTTCTATGTACATTATTTAAGTTTGGGGAAACTTCCCATTTAAGGTATTAAAAAAAAATTAGTTAATGCCATCATACAAATAGTCAGAGCACATTAAAGGAACATTTCTACAAACATATCTATATGGTTCTTTGTGATACAAACAGAATATGCTAAAGTGAGAAGCTCTTACAATTCAGTTCAACTATTCTTTTTATTCAAAATTTGATTTGGTAAACTATGAAATCCCTTTTTACAAACAATCTTAATTATTTATCTTATTACTTAATTAACAAATATGGATAATTTTCATAAAAGCTCTTATCTTCACTTGTACACACATAATGCATGTAAATACTGTCACTTGGAAACTACTTTGATACATTAGTTGTCACTATGTCAGGCAAGCCTCCAGCTAGTTTTCTGGCTGCCGGGAATTACCTTTCTTATAAATGTATGCACAAAATTTGAATATGTAAGTAAATCCGTCTATTTCCCTCAAAGGTGTCATGGTGACTGCATGGTCAGCTCAGCTCATTTTGGGTGGCATTCCTAATGCATCTATTTTAAGTCCATATCATTTCTCGATTCTTCATGTTTGTTTTATAAATATAAATGCAGGGGCATCTAATACAACAATCTAGGGGCTACTCATACTTGAATTGCAAAGAACCTCTGTAAATCCAGTGAATCAAACTGTAAATACATGCAATCACAATTCTTGATTGCTCGAAATTGTTCTCACTTCTTTCTTTAAGTTCTGAACAATCATTTTTGTTAAATGAAAGAAAGATATATTCAGAGGGGTGAAGGCGCAGGTTTAAGTTTCTTCAGTTTGTCTCCCTCTACAAATGAAAATTTGTTAAGATCACAACTGCTGATCTGTAAATTAACAAACATGTCGGAGTCCCACTGGTTCCTTTTTTCCGACATGTTTGTTAATTTACAGATCAGCAGTTGCGATCTTAACAAATTTTCATTTGTAGAGGGAGACAAACTGAAGAAACTGAAACCTGAATCCTTTTTGTCCCTAAATCTGCACACATTATGCTAGGGTGGTGGGGGTGGGAGTCCCTTTAACTTTACAGATAATTGTTAACATTCTCCTTGCAAAATCCCCCTCCACTGCAGCAAAAGTTGCCATTTTCAGGGATGTCATATATTCTCTAACTCTATTTACAATGGGAGCACAAATAAAACCAGGGCCCTACTTCATGAAAGAAGTTAGGATGGCAACTTCCAATAGCAACAGCCAATCGGGAAGCTGGATTCTTGTCATTACCATGACAATTGCCATTCCAGCAAGAGTTGCTGTCATATCAACTTTTTATAAAATGGGGACCAGGACTTGGCAGAATTGGAGGAAAGCAGCTATAACAGGTAACTCGACATCATGAGTAGATAACTCTTTTACGTCCATCTCAGTTTCATGAACATTAATGAGCATAACCCTTCACCCCCATGTTTGAAAAAAAAAAACTAGTGTTCACAAAGATCTCCTTAAAAAGATTTACTCTACAAAACTAGGAGAGGAACAAATCTTTAAAACTTGACATATTCCATGCATTTCTTTCAGCACACATCTTTACAGAAATTTAGTCAAATACTGTTTAACACTATAATGGCCATATAAAAAAATGTAAAAAAAAAGATATGAAGCATAAAACTTTTCAACTTTGCAAAGCAATATCCCATTCACTCTTATATATAATTCTATACAAGATGCATAGTCAATACCTGTTACGATTCCTTAGGGATTTTCCTTACCAGAGAAAAGATTGTCTCAAAATTGTGGAACAATAAAGGCTTTTCCACAACCACCATACATCAGAAACTTTGGTCTTATGACCTGAACAATCCAATTTACTTTACATGCTCATCTACTTCAAAATATATGTCTTTGCAAAAGGACTAATTACAATCTTCTTCTGCTTCCTTTTCTTCTTCTTCTTCTTCTGACTTTCAGACAACAAACTATGGGGTCACTGTCCTATCCCCTCCTTTAGCCCTGTCCTCCCCCACAACCCCCTCCTCCTGATACAGCCCCCCTTTATGGGATTTAGTTTTTAAATCATTGCATACGCCTCAGAGAGACAACATTCCACACAACACATCAGAGAGCTGCCGAGTAGTGAGATGTAGCTAGTATCTCCCACTGCCACTGTCATAACTTGAGCCTGTTATGCAGGGCAAGCTCTTACATACAGTGTACTCTTCCCCTCTACCACCCATCCATTCCACCACAATCTTAAAAAGTAGGTCATTATGAAATCTGTTTCACCTGCAGGCAAACCACGGCCTTTGGACATTTTCCCTTCACTTCAAATTCAGTTCTTCCTTGCGACAGGAACAACACAGAGTACATGATGAACACTACCCCAGCTCAGACTGTGTATACATGTACTTTACACCGAACAGCACTTGACACTTTTAGAGGGATGGTATAGCTTTGGTTTAAATGGGGCTGCAGGTTTCCAACTTTTGTGTGTGTGTGTTTGTGAGATAATGAGAAACTCCTTATGAAATAAGAAAGAACATGTAATTCTTAAAGGAAATTACAGTTTATTTGATTACAATTGGTCTTGAAACAGCTGAGATATCCAAAAAAAAGTGATCCTAATAATCTCTTCTTTTTTTTAACCTTCTTTTTGGATATCTCAGTCATTTCAAAACAGATTTTCATCAAAAAAACGTTCAGTTCTCCTTAGAATTGTATGCTCTTTAACATTTCATAGAATGGTTTCTAACTACCTCGCAAAATGTTAAAAGCTGAATCCTCAACTCAACCAATACTATACCATCCTCAAAGAGCATAGAATTTGATGGAGGAAAAACATGAATATGTACATCTCAACAGAACAGAGTTCTTTGTCGAACTGATATTCGATTCTCTGTCAATTCTGACACTTATTTCAAGGAATTTGCATCTCCTACTTAATAAAGACTTTCCCCTTCAATACTATAGCTGCATTATAAACGAGAACTCTAAATATTTTTTAAAGAACTTTTTGGTTTACAAAATGTGTGTTCAAGTTGTCTGTAATTGTAAAAGCTTTGGCTTAGAGAATAGAGAAAATGAAAAGTAAACATACACACGTCACCAACTAGGCTCTTCTATGAAGAGGTACTTGACAAGGTTCAGTTTCAATTTCTGACACACACAAATCAGTTCAGTAAGCATGATTTTAAGGGAAATTGTCTGTAAAATTACGCAAAAATAACATCAAGCCAGCAAATGGGTCATTAATATATCAAAACATATATGCACACTGCCCCTGGTACAAGGTCACTTGTGGTAACCACAGAGCTGGCTGGTCCAACTGCGCAACAACTCATGCATGCAAACTGTTTCCCAAATCATGAAATGAATTTAGCACGAGGAGTGAATGGAATATGCTATTAGCAGGTCCCACTGGGGAAAAAAAAATTCATAAATTCGAATGTGATTTAAAATAAAACAACTCAAATGTGTTCTTGGAAATGCTAGGTACAGAAGCAATACTGCCAACATCTCAACTTCAATCTTAGCATTCCATGCTTTTGCTTTTCTTTGTCAAAGGAAAATAGAGCAAGAACTTCTTCGTACTTGTACTTGAACAAACATCAACATCAATCCAGCAAAAGAGTTGCATTTGATAGCTCACAAGACACAGTATACACTGTATCTGCTTCATTTGCAAAGACGCAAATTTTATGTCTGAGTGCTTCGGAATTACAGACACACACACACACACACACACACACACACATACACACACACACAAATAAACACGTACACACAAACACATATATATTCAAATATGCACACACAAAAAAAAAAATCACTAAGCTGCAAATTGGACGTCCAAGTGCTTCGAAATCACACACACGCAAACAAACAAGTACATGCATTCACGTACATCTCTATACTCAAATACGCACAAACAATCCCTTTCTCTCCATTGTCCACTGACCAGCAATGTCAAGAGTCACCGAATGACGTAAAGATGACTATGCATCGCATCAAGCCATCCCCCCATCCCTTGACACCATCCCAACCCTAACTGCAGCAGCTCCTAGACGCCCTGCACAATAAATATATCCAAGGCCTGAAGAAGGGGTATAGTCCGGAGACGGGGCATTGGGGAGAGGGGGTTAAAAAATAAAAAGTGTAGGAGGAGAAAGAAGAGGGGGAAGAACGCGGATGCGTTTGGCAGACCTCTAACGACAAGAGCAGCCTCCGCTATTCTCCTGTGCTGGGGAGAAGGCGAATCTTAATCAAATGGAATTTCGGGCAAAATTGGCTGGCAATTTCGGAGGTGAAGCCTCCACAGCATCTACCTATTTTCCCCCTCCAACCACCAGCCTGCCCGCCTGCCTCCGACACTGCCACGAGATTTCGGATCAGACGAGCCAGGGAGTGAATCAGCTTCTGATTTGATGAAAAATTTGCCTGCTCCGTTAGTTCTTTTTCCTATTTCCTGATCACTTTTTCACATCCATTCTTTTTTTCTTCCCAATCTGGAATTATTCTGCATCTGTGCTCTCTATTTTGTTAGGATACACAAAGATGGAAGTAATTTAAGAAAAAAAAATGGTTTCCTACTTGCCTACTTCCCAAAAATATTTTCCCCTTAATTTTTTCCCCGTTTTTCACTCTGGATGATTCATGGACACAAAGAGAATTTGACATATCAATGGTGCACTGTAGGTTCAATGACCTTACCAGAGGTCTGACTTAACGTTTCTCATGAAGTCACTCCTAATGTGGATTATTATTTTGCCCAATCATTTAATTATCTGAAATACACAATACCACGTTTGTGACTATGACAATGAATTGTATAGCCATCATTCAAAAGTTTGTATCTACAAGTAAACCAACAAAAAAAAGGTATCAGTTTCATGATCAAAAAAAGTCATGAAATTTCCATAACCACATCACAGGAGCAACGATCCCTTTAATAAGACAACAGCATCTTATCACAATACACCTACATTTGTCTCTCTTACAACTCATCTTAGACAATGAGGCTCACTCTTATCAAACGTGTCATCCCGACACAGGAGACAGTCTCAGGTATCCATGGAAACATACTGGACTGTTCCTCTCCTCTCTTTCAGGGTAGGTCGGACCAGACCACAAACTTAAACCCCGCATCCAGATGGTCTGGCTTCCAAAGCTGCTCACAACTGCCCCACCTTCCACCTGTTCTGGTACTACCAACTACCAACTACCAACCACCAACCACCAACCACCAACCACCAACCACCAACCACCAACCACCAACCACCAACCACCAACCACCAACCACCAACCACCAACCACCAACCACCAGCCATCAACCACCAGCCACCAACCACCAACCAGTCTTCAGTGAGTATGTTCTTACGTGGTATATTGGGCCAACATTTCAGAAAACTGGACACATAGCAAGAATCTCCCCTCTCTACTGCTCATATTAACATAGATCTGATAAAATACTGGAACCAGAAAAAAGGAGGAGGAGGAGGAAGAGGAGGAGGGGGTGGGGGAGAGGGGGTGGGGGGAGAGGGGGAAGCTCAGAAGTCTGAAAGCTAGGCTCAATCACCCTCATCCATTCTGCAGCTTGACAACAGAATGACTACTCCCCCTTTTCTGGAAGTCAACAAACACTTCATATCATTATTTTTGTGAGGGCACCATGGCATAGTGTTAGATGAAGACCCTTGACTATCAATTGGAGGTGCTGAGTTCAAGTCCCATCAAGTGCCTACGTCCTTTAGATAAGGTGTTTACACCCCTCATGTCCCTCTCCATCTGGGTGTATAAATAGGTGGGTACCTGGCAACGCTAGGGTAATGATAGTGGCAGAGCCCTCAGGTAGACCAGTGGCAACACTGAAGAAGCTTCCGTACATAAACAAGACAATAACCATTGTTTTATCATCATTATTATAATCAAACAGGAAAAGGCAGCAGACCCTCCAGACACCGACACCTGGGAGGGAAGATCATGGAGGACACCACCATTACCTCCAAGATGTATCATCCAGCCAGTAGAAGTGTAAACATCCTCTTTGTGCACAAAAGGCTGAAGATACCACAAAAGAAGATCTACTACTACCTACCTTTTGCCCAGATGAACAATTATATAGAAATGTAACATGGCTCTCTCATGCATTCTGCTTTACCCCCTTTTTGTGTGTGTGTGTGTGTGTGGGGGTGTTTGTGTTCTTAGTCACCTAGTTGAAGCACATTTTTTATGCTACCACCATAAACCTACACCTACACCTTGCCTGGAGACGACTACCAGTAAACCATTCCAACCCCACTGCCGAGGCGCCAGTCATGTCTGCACCACGGGAGCGATCCACCGCATTCCCGAAACTGCTACACTTCCGAGGGCAATGGGGCAGGTCTGGAACATAAGACTAGAATGCTCCCGGCACAGAAAACGGCCCGACGTTCATCTGCGTAACCTACATTTTGAACTCTGCACGCCGTCAGTGAATTATTCAGCAGAGTGAAAAGTCTTCCTTGAGACTTGAATGAAGAGCATCAACCAGTTTTACCAATTCTGCCTTCGACTTGAATTCAAGAACATCATCTCAAGATCTTCTCTGAAGGAGTATTTTCCAAGTCACGTAATTTTGCTCTTCTTCCCTGCATGTCCTACATCCCATGACACAGAACGAGACATCAAACTGCAGTGGAAATGCCAGTAACCTGGAAAGCCCTCAATATCTGTGATATGTTTAATATTCAAAGAAATATGACCAAGGAAAAAGACAAAAGAAAAGATGTAAAAAGATTCTTTTTTAAAGGCACATTGCTCGAGGCATATTGCATGCAATATCTTCTCTATGTTCCCTATCGTCAGGTCCTTTCTGAATGTCATATGAAGAGGTGGATTTCCATGCTAGCATTCACCCTCTATTTCACTGCACCACTCACTCACTGTATATGACTTGCTTTAAAATTTTGCCAAACTGTAGCAGTCTTCACTTGATTGTGTATTGTCTCAGTCCATGAACAACACAGTAAATATTGTAGGCTGCCTTACACTTGATTAAAATTGTTTTAGTGCTTGCTCTATATAACTAGAAAATTCACATATACAAAAAAAAGAGGAAAAATATAGAAAGAGCAGAAGACTATGCATTCTGATATGAATGAGTTGGGGAAAAAACACAAATAAAAAATAACATCAAACAAAAACAAAAAACAGCAGCAGCAAAAGCCTGCAAACTAAAATGCTAATCTGATACATAACTTAATGAGAAGCAATGATGAAGAAGTTTCCCGTCATGTTCCATTCATTGCATTCCCTACGAAATTCAAGCAACTCCCCCCTCCCATCATCACCTCCACCATCACCGCCACCACCACCGCCACCACAACCACCACCATCACCATCACAATGTTTAGTAACTCGGCAAAAAGCAAACCTTTGTGTCTCTGTGCTTCTAGAAGAATTTGCAAATCATACTTGTCTCTTAATGTAAGTTTTGTTTCATTTTGTTTTTCAAAATATATTGCTTGTACACTTGGCTCACAAGGAAAAGCACCCATAAGGAGGAATGGGGGGGGGGGGAAGGGTGCTATGCGCTCATACAAAGGAGCTCCTCGTTGGCATGGTAACATAGTTTCCAAGAACCGATGGCCATGTGACAAATTATGTCACTATTGGTGGAAGCAGGCTTTTGAGAAATCAAATACACCAGATATATGTATGACTGGTTCAGCTCAAGAAACCCCACTGACATTGATACTTTCTCCTCCACTCGTAGCGCACACAGTGGAATGGGCATCCATGTGTTCCAGCAGGCGATGAGTTGGTGAAGTTGGTATTAAGTGTATGTGATGAGTATTATACATATATGTGTGTTTGTGTGGGGGTGTGTGTGTGTGTGTGTATATGCATAGTAAACATATACGTAAACATTATATACATAAACATACATGTGACCTGGCATAGAAAGATATGGGATTGAAATTACCTATAGCACTGTGCAAACAAACTGGGGAATAAAATAGCAGTGTATGGCTAGGCACTATGAAAAATTAGCACAGTACATCATGTGTGAATTTACTTCTGCGTTGTTGTTGTTGTTGTTGTTGTTGTTGTTGTTGTTGTTGTTGTTGTTGTTGTTGTTGTTGTTGTTGTTGTTGTTGTTGTTGTTGTTGTTGTTGTTGTTGTTGTTGTTGTTGTTGTTGTTGTTGTTGTTGTTGTTGTTGTTGTTGTTGTTGTTGTTGTTGCTGCTGCTGCTGCTGCTGCTGCTGCTGCTGCTGCTGCTGCTGCTGCTGCTGCTGCTGCTGCTGCTGCTGCTGTTGTTGTTTAGGAATAGCAATTGAGGATGAATCGTGGTTTGCCACTGGATGTTGATAGAGAAGTCAGTGTGGTATGTTAGAGCATGGCAGAAAAATAAGAAAAAACAATGAAATTACAAGGTATGTGGTTATGGAGCTGTGGAAGCCAGAATGGCAGATTCACATAGCATTTCTGTTTTCCGTATGACATGGTGTGATATGGAGTGGAGCATAGGTTGGTAATAAATTGACTTTGCTTGACATGGCAAAACACAATATAGGGCTAGAGCATATGAGACAGGCATTTGTTTTACAGGGTGTGGTGTGAAGGGACACAGTTCACAATCATACTTCAAAATAGACAATTACTATTCAGCAAATTTCATATTGCATCACCATTATTTGTCTATGGGTCTACCTTATATCGGGTTTAATACAATACACAAAATATACAGTGATTAATTAACCTTTCTTTACAGTTATGGAACACAAACATTCGCCTCAAGAAAAAATTATGCCCTTTTTTTTTAAAACCCTCAATATAAATCACTTCAAGGTTTATCTAGGTCGCTTTGTTATGACACATGTCTCCCATCTTGTGAAATACAGTTCGACATGCCATAATACAGGCCAACAATAGTTATGTTGACAAAAATGTTTTAAGAGATGAATTGTCACATTAGATTCTAAATGATTGATTACCAAGTCAAT
Organism: Diadema antillarum; assembly: GCF_040938485.1. Lineage (NCBI taxonomy): Eukaryota > Metazoa > Echinodermata > Echinoidea > Diadematoida > Diadematidae > Diadema > Diadema antillarum. The sequence continues at coordinate 139,289 of NW_027272285.1, read as the reverse complement.
ACACAATGCTACGGTCGTCGTAATGTCGGACCAGATTTCATTTTGTTACAGTATAAAACTTCAGCCAGAGTACAAGCTTTTATTATGGCATTTACTCTGCAAGCTACTGAAGCAGAAGTGGGTATGTGGGTCAACTCATTGTGATTCAAGTTTACTTTACATTACAGGGGAAAACAAACAACAAATCAATTCAACAGATGTTCCATCTCTGAGAAACAAACCCAGAATTCACAACGCCTTCTGCCATATCCTCATTTGGATCACTGAGACAAAGAAAGGTATGGACTTTAGTGCTATTTTGGAACAGGTTTCCCTATTCCTGAGTAACATGAGATTGTGAGGCAAACATGCATGGCAGTGCAATATATTGCCAAAATCACACAAAAATACACGGCAAGTTCTCAAGAGAATCTTTCTTTTACGTTTTTTTAAAAGACTTTCCTCCAAAAGTGACATGAAAGAGTCATTGTGTATTCCCCCAACCATCAGCAATATGAAATGATATGACATGATTTTATGAGATGAAATGAGATGGATGTGAAATAGCAAATGACATTTAGAATGGACTGGTTCTTATGATATGGTACGGTATGACCTGGAATAGTGTAGAACATAGTATGGTACAACATGGCTTTTGTAAGGTATACGGTATGATATGGTTTGGTATGGTATGGTGTGGTATAACATAGTATGGCATGGTCTTGGAGGACATGGTATGGTACAGTTTGATATTGGATGGTATTAGATGGTATGCGATGGTAGTGTGTAAAGGTAAGTATAGGACTATATAATGGTAGTGTTATAGAAATATGGAATGGGATGGGATAGGTTTGGATTACATGGCATAATCCTGGATAGTATGGTTCGGCAAGGTATAGTAAGGTATGGAATGGTATGGAATGGTAAGGAAATGGTAAGGAATGGTAAAGTTTGGTATGGCATGGTATGGTATGGTATGGTATGGCATGGCGGGGCACCTACCTGATTTTGTTGCATCATGGGATTACCATGGTGTGGAGGCTGTGCATGTGGGGAGGGCTGTGAGGCAGGGGGCTGCTGTGGAAGGTGAAAGGTGAAAGGTCATGGGGTGACTTCTCTTGGTGGCTGACTTTTCAGGCATCAACATTCGAGACAATGGAAATGATAGGCAGGCAAAATGCAAGATACATTCGTGTGTACAGGCATAATGTGATGCATCAAGACTGGATGGTTGTATTGCATACAAAAGATAGACGTGGCAAAAAATAATAGTTACACACTAATGCACAGCCAATTATTACAAGACATTGTGGCCTGATAGGTAAAGCATAAAACATAAATACTTTATCTTTCAATATTTTCAAAATTCAAAATTTATAGGAATAGCAAACATAGCCTCCATATTGTCATAAGCTGCCAAGATTATCTAATTTCATGCAGAAGCTTTAATTTGTGATATGGGTTGAAATCTTTGTGATGATCATAAATGGCTTTCAATGCCTTCAGTTCAAGTTTCTAATATTCTAAAGACAGCAAGAGAAAGAGAGGTATTGTTTAAAAAGATGGGACATATCATTTCTCATAACAAAATATATTACAATGCAAAAGAAATGAAATTATGGATTGGTTGGAGCATGCAAGTATAGATGTGAGATAAACTAAGTTGTGGTAAACAGGACACATTCAACAAGTGATGCAGGTAAGTTATGAACATTTATAACAGCATTATACCGGCAAGCGCAGAGATACTTGGAAACTATTTCTACCCTTTCTGAGGCCACAGGAACAGATCAGTTTGCTAACATATTTCTGATTGTATGCCCACATTTATAACAAGTTGTCACTGTATGCTACTGGAAATTTGGAAAATTTCATGGTGTGTTAAAAACTAAGTAGAAAATTTTGGCTCTATACTAACCTAGCACAAAATAAGAATGTACATGCATTTGGGGTAATATGAGAATATGTACAAAAAAAAAAAAATTATCTCACCAAATCAATCATGAATGAGTAAATTTCCCTGAAATTGGTAGAGCTGAAAATACTGAATGCAAGAAAGTATCTATATTTCCCGTGACAGGGTTTTTCAAGCACTGAAATGAATTGAGTATGTGTATGTACAAGTGGAGCTAATAATGTTACTTCACCCACGGAGGAAAAATCTAAACTTTGAATATCTGTTACTAGCCTATACTACTAGCACATCATCAAACTTTGCTGTTACTAGCCTATTACACTGGCACATCGTCAAACTTGGTGCTTGCAACAAAATGTCCTGTTTATTTATCAGACCAAGTAGCTGGACACAGAGCTTCTCTCTCAGAAAATGAGAAACCATGGATTTAGGTCACATAATGAATGCACAGTCAGAGAGGTATTGATGCTGAAGTGGCATATTTTCTGGTCGAGACTGGAATATATACATATGCAAGCTGTCCAGTTATATCAAAGCACAAAATGTTACAAAGGGGAAAGTCACAAAACAATTCCTTGCATTTCTTTTCTACTTCTTTAAAGGCAAAGTACAGTCTCGAGCAAGTAGCAGAATGCTCTCAGTACCCATTTCCATTGTGACTCTATGGATGATCCATAATATGAACTCCAATGCCTAAATGGCCCTTTAAAACTTTAAAAGCCAGCCCACATCCACACAGCATGACTTATTCTATTTCCCTCTTTACCGGGACTTATGAACAGACGGATTTGCATATATGTATGACACTTTCACTTACCAAACAAAGGATTTTCCTTGAAAAGGGCAAAATTCTACAACTGTGCCAGAAAAGCATTATGCAAATGTGTTACTTAGAAAGGCACAAGTACAAGCAAACTCTGGGCAGTGCAATACAAGCATGCTGGAAAAAGAAAACATATATGGGGGAATACCTACCACTCTGATAAGATAAATCATATATATATATATATATATATATATATATATATATATATATATAAGAAAATTGGTCTGCTCGGCATCTTGATGATAATAAGTAAACGAATCAGTAGAAGAAGAACGCCGTAAAAAATAATAATAAATCCTAGATCTTGAAGATCTTAAAAACGGAGCATAGCTCTCAAATACTGAAAGGCAAGGTCACACTCTTCATCAGTGCCCATGGTGTGACAAAAGATCTTAATCAAACCCGTTTCTGAAACAGACATGAAAACACGTTGATCAGACGTGTTTTCATGTTGCCCATGATCAGACGTGTTTTCATGTCTGTTTCAGAAACGGGTTTGATTAAGATCTTTTGTCACACCATGGGCACTGATGAAGAGTGTGACCTTGCCTTTCAGTATTTGAGAGCTATGCTCCGTTTTTAAGATCTTCAAGATCTAGGATTTATTATTATTTTTTACGGCGTTCTTCTTCTACTGATTCGTTTACTATATATATATATATATATATACATACATACATAAAGAGAGCGTGTGTGTGTGTTTGTGTGTGCGTATATATGTGTGTGTATATATATATATGATATACATAGATAAATAGGTATAGATATATAAATAATATAGAAATAAATAGATACATACAGATATGATGTAAAAGTGCACAGATTCTGTATGTCTGCACATTTGCATTTCTGCCTATTAAGATTTGCATATATTGTTGCGGCACAGTAAAGGCAAGCTGAATCCCCAGAGGTATATTGGTACATAAATCCACGAAGTTTTGACAAAACAAAGGTCAGTGACCTTTCCAGCAGTGAGCAGTGTGGGGGTGTGTGTGTGTGTCTCTGTGTGTGTGTGTGTGTGTCTGTGTGTACATCCAAGCTTATATCAGTATGAACAGTATATTGCAACAGTCCCCAGGAATAGGATGCAGTTGTCCCCACTGCTGATAAAAATTCATTCTTAAATGTTTTCAATACTAATACATATAAAAGAACAACAAGATCCCTTACATGCCAAACAAACATCTCCATATCAGCCAGCTAGACATGAAAAAAAAAATGAATTTAAAAAAGATGAAATTTACTTGCACACTAATATCTCTGAATATTGAATGCATTTAAACAGAAAGATGTAAATAGCACAGTATGCCACGTAACAAGGGCCTTTCTGAAATATATGATTATTCTGTAATTATTGCAGTAACAAGGACCTTTCTAAAATATATCATTCTTTAATAATTGCAAAATACACAACAACCTGCTAAATAAAACTGCCATCTAGACGTGTAAAAAAAAAAAAAAAAGTCCATGACTATGAGAAAATGTTCTAAAAAGATAAGCTAGAATGATCGATTCCGTTTCTCCTGTGGAAAATGTGCATGCAGTCATTAGCTACAAGATTACAGTGCCACTGGGCCACAGTACATTCATATCTACTCCTGCTAACCAGGGCGGCCTGGCTGACCCCATCTCTGGCAATTCACATTTCAATGAATCCTCGGCTCAGCGCACACACGGTTGGTGAATGCAGCACGCAGACTGGAAGAAATACACACAGGAGACACACACACACACACACACACACACACACACACACACACATATACACACACAAGAGAGACATTCTGTCATATCTAATCCATATACACAGACACACACACAATGTACCCACACGCAAACACATTTATACACACCTAAAAGATATAACACAAAAATAAACTCATACCCACATACACAATGTCACCCACAAACACACACACTAACACATATAGGAAGATATAATGCTGATTACAGTTACACTGATCTTCGGCACTGTCAAACAACTAATGAAAATCAACCCACATATTCAATATTACAATCACTATACAAGTGATGGGGACCAACACGAAATCAACTGAATGTCCCAAATGAAAGTCCCTGATGACAATATGATATGCACTTCTCCCCCACCCCACCTCCCCCCCCCCCACCCTACCCCCAACCCCGTCATCATATTGATTTTGTCCAAAAGCTCAGCTTTAAAGCACACATTTTAAGCAATCAAAGCTCTGTATACATATCCTATGATAAAATGAATCAAATGCAGCAAAACTGATCCTTAATTCTGATATCATTTTGAAGACTAGCAGAAAGTTGGATACTTTCTAGATTTTGCAGCCTTTTCTCTACATTCACTGTGTACTGACCATCTTCAAAGTCACACTCCAAGTGAGACAGAGCGGCCGCCCACCGACTGCAAAATCTGACAAGACCACAGTTCTGTCAGCTGCTGATCATTGATGTCTGCATTACACAAAACACTCAAAATGATTAGGGTGCCTCAAATCTGTCGGGAATGAGGGACTTTGCTTTTTCACGCAATCTAAGAATATTTTCTGCCCACAACATATCAACACTCTGCATCAAAGCAGACCATTTTATCTGTGGACCCAACGCATTCTCCTTGTGCTTTGGGAAGTAATGAAAGCCGGATAACACAGGCAAGACTAAAGAATGCTATCTTGCTATAAATGTGGCTTCCAGCCCATTTCCATGTGACATAAATTTACAGTAGACCAAGGGACATGGCCAAGCGTTATGAGAGAGATGTCAAAAATGAAGAAGTTTGGTGAAGAACACAGGATAAAAAGAACCAGCCGTTACACCAAAAACAACAAACAAAATGAAACTAGAATATTGTATAGAGAATCTATGAGAGTTTCCAATGTTTCCTTTTCTATCTTTGTTTGTTTGTTTGTTTATTTGTTTGTTTGTTTGTTTGTTTAACTAAATCAATGACAATGTGCCTTAAATATGCCTCTCAATCTCTTGCATGGATATCACTGCCTGTAATTGTCAAGCCTCTGCATGCACAATGAACTACACACTACTACCCTCAATATGTGATCCTCTGGCTATTCATTGACAGGGACTCCAGGTACTCTTTCTTCAATAAGTTCTCTGATCAGGTGGTGAATGCGTTGTTGTTGTTGTTGTTGTTGTTGTTGTTGTGTTGTTTGTTTTGTTGTTGTTGCTATTGGTTTGTTGTTTGTTTTGTTATTGTTTGTTGTTTGTTTGTTTGTTGGAGAACCTCTGTGTGTGTGCCATTCAAGTGATCACATTGGAAACCATTCTAGTAAAGTATTCACTCTAATTCTTCAAAAATGAAGATGGAAGACTATTAATAAAGTTGTTTTCAGAATAGTCTAAAGCTTAACGCATCAGCGTCAATGAATGTCATGAAAACATAATAGCAGTATAAAGAAACTTGATCACTTCAATCACTGTCAGTATTCAAGTCATGTGGTTTTTCTCTACTTCCCATGTACCAGAACATCTGTTGGTGCTCGAGTATCTCATGATTCATTTTCGGCATAAGTCACATATCTCTTTGAGCCCACTTATTTCAAATGGCAAGGCCCAATTGTTGGGGGGGGGGGGGGTTGTTTTGCTTGTTTGTTTGTTGTTGGTTTTTAACCAGACACAAGAACACATCTGCCGGTCATTTTTGCTAATTTCAAACCACTTCTAAGGGTCACAGCTGAAGGCCTCTGGCCAGTACTGTAAAAGTGGATATTTTCGCGCGACTAATTTTTCAGCACGTGGCTGTGTAAGAAGACTTTCGCATGTTTTTAATTCTGCGGAATCAGGACATCAAGTACTGGAACATATGGCACGCAAAAATATTCACGAGCTTTTATTTTCGCGCTAGCTTCTGGTTGCGCGAAATGCGCAAAAATTTCAACACCGCGAAAATTTCCACTGTTACAGTATCCAAAAAAGTGTGCCTCAGCCATAAGTGGGCACTGGCAAATCATACAAACCATGGATGGGTATTACAGAGAGAAAAAGACAAAAGAGTTACATTGGGTCAAGACGGAAAATAAAAGAGAAAGGAGATGAAATGAAATAGAGAGATTTGAAATAAGGGAAAAGAAAAGATGACTAGAGAATAGACAGGAGAGCAAAAGAAGAAAAAAGAAAAGAAAGAATAAGGGAAAGACAGTTGACTGTAGACAGACAGAAAGGTAGGGCGCATCACCTTACCCGCTAAATATCCCAGTGGACCAATTTGTACCCCGAGTTCCCGATGGAAAACCACATTGCTCACGACTACAAATTGAACAGGGAGCTCCGTCTGCTATCACATTCACTACCTCTCTCGCACCTCACTAGTACATTTCCTCATTAGGAGCAGTTTGAAAGACACTATTCATATACGTAGTAAAAAGAATCTGGTGCTACCACCACAGCCCCTACATAGGGGGAAAACCAAAATTCACAGAGTAATACATGGTTATACGTCACTGGAGCACCCTTTCACACCGACAAAAAGAGGGTGTGGTTGTAGAGTATCCTCCATAGAGATCACTACCACAATGTAGATTTCTCAAAACCAGACTTCAACCCTCCCTCTCTTAACCCATTGAGGATAGGCTGATTTTTGCTACAACCCACATTTCTCATAGACACTTGCCGGAGTATACTCGCGACTCATCCTCAATAGGCTTTAAAAAAAAAAATCCCCCATATCAACTAATGTGGAGGAAATATATTCAATACAAGCAACTTTAGCACAGTGGGCTACGATGACTCCGTCACAGCAGTCTCACATTATCAAAATGTGAATGGGGTTTTAAAAAAAAGGGACCAACCATTGCCCCCCTGGTGAGGCAGGGGCTGGATCTCATCTCTCCTTGTCTAACTTACCTGAAAGAATCCTGGCATTGGGCCACCAGGCATCCCGTCCGCCCCCTGGGGGAGCTGCCCCATGACGGAGTTCGGGCCTGCCGCACTCTGCAGAACAGCACGACAGAAGAGCAGAGAGGAAAGGAGGAGGAGGAGGAGGAGAGGATAGGAGCAGAAGAGATGGAGTGTGATATCAGGATGATAAAAGAAGATAATGAGATGGAGATGTGGATGATGATAACAAGAAAGAAGAAAAGAACAAGTCAGGAGGAACACATCATGAAGAAGGGTTCAAGACGGGAATGGTGAGAAAGTGAAGAAGGAAAGATGAGAGGAAGGTTGGGAGATAGTATGCAGGAATGATACAGTGAGATAAGAACATCGGGCACAGAGGAAGGGGGTGAAACAAGTGGAAGCAGTTGGTGGTAGCAGAAAAGAAAGCAAAGTCCACAGACAAGCAAGGTGAAAGTGGAGTTTTGAGAAACACCGGGACAAATAGAATAGCAGGTAAGAATGAGAAGGGAGGGCATACATTGGGCGATTCAAGGTGACAAGATGAAGTTTGAGGATAGGATGAATTCAGAAAAATTCAGGTAGAAAGGGAGGCAAAGAAAAGGAAAAATAAGACAAAATAGTCGTTATTCATGATTATCAACATACATGATATACATATGACAACCAGACAATCAAAATAAATTCATTGCAAATACAACCAATATTGACGATGACAGAATATTGAATGTGCACTTACAAATATGGGCAGATGGACAAATTTTTAATCAAGGTACAAAGATTGAAAAGGGAGATTTTGTTTGCAGAATATGATGACAGAAAGAGGGCACAACAAAAGGGCAAACACAAGGAGTAATGAAGAGAAAGAAGTGGTATTATGAGTAGGCAGAGGAACAACAACAACCGTTTGAAGAAGGTGTCATATGAACCACATGATGATTAGAAAGAAGCGCAGTGCCAAACACGATATAGACAAATTGGAAGGAATAGGATGGCAGGGGCAAGAAATTGGGTGTAAATAGTTAGAGGGGGATGGGAGAGAGAAGGAGGAGAAGAAGAAGAAGAAGAAGAAAAGAGAAAAAAAAAATTGAAGACACAAAATACATTAGTCAATGTAGCTGGAAGGCATTGTATCAAAATTGCAGGCTGTACTTTTCCGGAATGTAGAGGGAGTTCAGTGTGTCATGGGCAATATACCTTTGGTACCACATTGAATTTGGACACCCCTTTCTGGTCTGAGTGCCCTACATGGTAGTGGCGTACAAATCACCCTTTTTTTCCATTACGATAAAAACCAATTTATTCTCCCACATCTATTCAAAAACAAAAATAGTAAAGTCATTCAGAGATTTTTTTCAACATCTACATGAAAGGCATGATAACCACTTGCACCGACAGTTGTGTGCCCCGAATACACACTTCTAGCAGCATGGAAAAAAGGGAAAGTTAATATTTTTCATTTTACATTTCAATGTTGTGATGTCCAGAAGAGCACACAAACTTCACAATGACTTTCCATTACACATTGTAACAAGGCAAATCTTCTAATCATTTACATCTGCCATTCCATCATGAGCTCTTTCCCTTCATTCCGTAACATGTTTCATTTATATGACGATATCATTCTCTCTCTCTTTCTGTATGTCTTTCTCTTTCTAATCCTCCATTTATCATTAGATATCTATCTGAGATATATGTCTCTCTCTCCTTTCTTTCTCTATCTTTCTTCCTCTATACATCTGTCTTGAGATACATCTCAGATATCTACCAATGTCTCTCTCTACCTCTCTTTTCCTCTATATCTGTCTGTAGATATATCTATCTTAGATAGCTATCGGTGTCTCTTTTTATCTATCTTCCTCTATATATTTGTCTATAGATATCTCTATTTTAGAGCTCTATCAAAGTCTCTCTCTCTATCTCTCTCTCTTCCTCTTATATGTCTATATATCTATATTAGATATCTATCAATGTATCTCTCTCTCTCTTCCTCTTCATATCTGTCTATAGATATATCTACCTTTGATATCTCACAATGTTTCTATCTCTCTCTCTCTCCCTCTCTTCCCCTATATATCTGTCTACAGATATCTATCTCAGATATCTACTTATGTCTATCTCTATACATATAAATCTCTCACTCCTCTAGATTTTCAAACAAACCTACTTCACACTTTGAAGGCATATGTCACACTCTCTCAAAGACACTCAATCAAGAATTTTAAAGGAGGGATTCATCTACCCCATCTACCCATCCAACTATCTATCTACCCTCTTATCTCCACCTCAGCTCTCTTCCTCCACACACAACCTGACTCCCAAAGTTCCGAGGTATAGTAGGTTATGATCTTGGGGGCTTTCAATGGAAAAAAAGATGAGAGAGAGGAGGACAATATTTCGCTCCTCAGCTGGTCCCTACCAGGAAAGAACTCTGTCTGCGATTCAATTTATCCAGCCTTGGTTGCCTTGATCAATATGCCTGTGGACATGGAGACTGGTGATCACCACTTCTCGCACTAGCTGGCAACACCACACTCTCCCTACAGAATGTTAGGAGAAAGGGTACACTACACCACACTCTCACCACAGACTGGTAGTAGAAAGAGTACTAGTATATCAAAACCAATGAGGCCCTGTGAAGCTTTTCTAGGCATAAATGGAATTTTTGGACCAAAAAATGATTAAATGTAATCTGGGAAATGAATGCCCTGCTTGAATTGTAATTCAACATACATTGCACTTCATACAGCTTTCTCAGCTTTTCTGTCATAGTACACATGAAACCAGTTGTGAACCGACACAATTTTGCAGGGATACTTGTAGTGCACGATCACAGAAAATCCTTTCTTGAGCAAACACAACACGGTCAGCATGGACTTCTTTCACTGAAAGTACAGCATTGTGGCCGACCGTCCAGGGTTCTCCGAAAGTCTCATACACGAGAGCTTATAGTTCTGGCTTTAATCATATGAAATCACCAAGTTGGTGGTTCGTTGACATTCACTTTAATATTCAATGTGACTTAACGTCCTACACTTCCGCTCGCATGCACAAATTCAACCTCATTCTGGAAGAACTTCAATGTCAGTTCGATACTACTACAATACGTATTTTGTTATCGCCGCTGCTGCAGGCCAGCTCAATGCCAGCGTTTTCACATTTCAAATGTCAGGCAATTGAAACTGAAACAGAAATGTCATGTCAGACTTTTTTGCTTCATACATCGATAATTCTTCCCTGAACACTGGTACTCACAGTGAATATCAATACTTGACATTCACAAAGAGCACGCTACAAAAAATCTGACCATCTCTATTTCTACAGAACATATGGACATGAAAAATGGCTGGTGACAACATGGTTTAGTTTTTCAATCCCCACTCTATACCACAATAAATTTTCGTCAATGCTCTCACCCCAGCCAAGCAAAGACTAATAATCACCATTCAAGTTCCATATACACTGGAGTATAAAGGTGTTCTGCCATCTTTACAGCACAAAGAAAACATTATTTTTTATTTTTTATTATTATTTTTTTTTTTTTGGGGGGGGGGGGGGAGGGGGGTCGATAATCTCTGGAAAGATATCAACAAAAACGTTGAATAATCAATCTACATCAATTGTAATCATGTACTGCTTCCCTTAAAATACCCTTATAATATTTGCACTTTGTACAAACGGCTATGCTAAATGAATAATGATAGCAACAATCATAATTTTCATCATAATCATCATTATCACCATCATTATCATCAGCACCCCACAGATTAAAGTAAAACAGAATGTACAATGGTGTTTTCTCCCTTCAGTAAATTTTCTGACAGCTGCCCAAAAAGTGGTAACAGATCACTAGGAAAAGTTTAATAAAGAAAACATACAGTCTACTCATAATGTTTCCTTTTCAGCTCCAAGGAGGATACACGTACTGTATCATTTGTTCTATCAGTTACAAAAACTAGCATTGTATGTTAAATACCGTGTCTCTGCCAATAGGGATTGTGTTAATCATTACCAGGACACAAACCAGCTCCTGAATAACTTGTGATTAGTCACAACATAAATCTAAAAAAAAAAAAAAAAAAAAAAACTTGATGACCACCAAGAACAAATTGTTTCCATTGTTCTCATAACATCCGTACTTGCATTGAACCTCTTGAGAATTGTCGAAAAATAAATAACAAAATGAAATATCAATAATTATGATACATACAGCAGTTAATCACAGTGTTACTCCTGAGACAAGTAATCAAAGCTACTGAGAAGACTGGGCAATATTTGGCTGTTTATCCACAAACAAGATGTAGCTACCAAATGACTTTCTTGATGCCTTTCCATCAACTGGACTTTAAGGTTTCCTGCATGAAAGCCTTTATCATCTTGATGGATCTGCTGAACGGCACATTGAATGTCTATGATCATGTTGCACATATTTTTGTTGTTTATTTGACAGTTTGTGTGTGTGTGTGTGTGTGTGTGTGTGTGGTAGGTAAATAATGGTAAAGAAGAATATGAGGCTAAATGTGAAGAACATTACCCCTCTTTGTATTGCCGGGATGGGGGGGGGGGGGGGGGGGGGGTAGAATCGGGAGACATGAAGGGCAGATGAAGCAAGGATGAAGAAGGAAAAGACATACATATAAATTATCAGATTCCCACCAAAAAAAAAAAAAATTGATAAGATAAAATCAAAGGCAGAAAGACATCAGACAGAGACAAAGGTAATAAAAACAACAAAAGTCAAAATATAAAAATATTTTCTCTAATCCTTTGGATTCAACCTAGTTGAGGTTGACTGTATCTAAGATCAGCTAACATTATAAAATGAACAAAACAAAAATTTTAAACCCTTAATTTTGGGTGACGTGATTGCACTAAAGGAAAATCATTCAGAAGGTATATAGTAATATGCAAATACTCATATTTGATGGGGGATAAATAGAAGAAAACAGCAAATTAAAAACTTTATTTTAAAAATATGCATATAAGATCATTACAATGACTCGGATCCAGTAGAGTATATATATACAGAGATTGAGCACTAGTGTGATTTTGCCGTAGAGATGGACATACAGTGTAAAAACAGCACGAGGGAGATGTACAAATTGAAAGCAAAGTGGGAGAAAAAAAATAGGCAGGTCAATGTATGGTCAGCTTAGAGAAGCAATGTGGGAAATTGGGAGAATGCAGGGATGAGAGAGAGGGGGGAGAGATGTGTGTGTATGTGTGTGTGTGTGTGTGCGTATGTGTGTGTGTGTATTTACATCCTGTTGGTCAATCTGTGCTAGAATGTACGATACACAGGCAGGCAACTCGGATTGTGTGTGGGCAAGCTTCGGAGCAAGAGGGAGAGAGTGTGTGTGAGAAAGAAGAAAATACAGAGAAGATTTAAAGGGAGAGAAAGAGAGGGAGAGAGAGAGAGGAAAATAAACGGAAGAGAAGGGGAGGGAGATGGAGAGAGAAGAGAGGAATGAAGCACAAAGGAGATAGAAAGACATGCCTCCGATTGTGTTGGGCGATTTGAGGAGAGCAGCTTTGGTATGCCTGCACCGATACATGAGTCATGCAGGGAGAGAGAGAGAACCGGTGATAATCAATTCCTAACCTATAGGCGGTAGGATAGTGGGGGCTCTTTTGTTCTTCGGGAACGGAGGAGCCACCGCGGCACAAATATTGGTCTGTATTTCATACTGGCAAAATGTCACTTAGTGACAGTGCGTCAGTACGGAGCTGGGAGCCACTTCGCCGGCAAGACTTGTTACGTGTGACCTGAAGCCCACCAACACATCACATCGCAGGCTCTGAGCCAAGCCACACTCGCATCGTACAGCCATATTCGCCAATGGCTTCTATGATACGTAGAACAGTCAAAAAAAAAAATCCACTGCAGCGGGTTGCTGCATCCTCTTTTCTCTTGTAATCACACATACTCCACACATCTGCTGCATAGATTATTTCCATTTTCATTTGATCACAAATTCACAACCTGAATAAAAGATCTGATGACATTCATAAGATTCGGACGGTCAGATCATCATGTGATTCATGGTGGCATGATCCAAACTATTTATAAAAATGTTGGGTCAAAATAGACTGTCTTTCTATCATCAAATCACAATCTTAAGTGGAATAACTACATTCTTGTACATGTATTAAAGGTCCAGTTTACCTTTGGGAGCAGTGATATAAAAAATGTTCAAGATATCACTTTTGATGCATATATGTGTAGGTCACTTGTATCACAAAACACCTTACCATATAGAATTTTTGCAATAAAGCCTAAAATATAAGGATTTACTATCACAATTTCTCTCATTAAACCATAACTGTAGATGGTTTAGTCTGGAAACACTTTTATCATAACCATTGTTCACATTTTGTATATTCAACAATAATCAACATTGATTATACTTGTTCAAATTCTTACATTGGTTGTTTCTATCCCTAACTAACATTTTAGAACTATTTTGAATTACTAATGCTGGGTTTTTGTTTCATCTGCAAACGGTAAATTATGCCTTTAATAGCAGTAACATCTATCACTTCTAACCAAGAGAGAGGACCGACGGACTGAATTAATGCTGTAAGTTTTATTGTTAAGCCTTGCCTAGAAGATGATAAAATCTATGTCACTTCGCTGCTCAACTCTGCTCAGATATTCGCCACTCCGTACTTTCCTCTATCCCCTCAAAAAAAGAAAAAAACATTTCAGTAATTGCCTAAATGCACCACTCATAACCAGCTTTGTACATCCTATGAAGCTTTAAAGAAATATCTAAATCTTAAAGGGGCAGCAAAAACACAGATAACAGCCATAGTTCACTTCTGCACACGTGATGTCCAGTCAATTTTGCTTGTTGTCTTCTTCTTGATTAGAAAAAAAAAAAACAAATCTAAATTTAAAAAAAAACAAATCTCACAGTAAAGATATCACATATAACAACACACAAACATTCTCACATTGTATGAGCATCCCTCTGGTATGTAAACCTCCGGTTTGGCTTGACCTTTCCGTAACTCCTTGTGAGGGATGGTGGAGAGATATTTTTCCCCCTACTTGTTATTTCGTTCATCTGGCCATTCCACTAAAGTTTTGCGGGGTGACGTCAATGAAATATTACGCCAATTTTCACCCCAACACTGAGCCTTGTATTTGAAAGGGATATTTGCAATGCTGACCTTTTTACCGCCGCACACACATACACACACAGAGGGGGTAGTCTCATCCCGATTGGGTCAATTCACTTTCACTTGACAATGACACCGATATAACCCGTTGAGGACGAGATGATTATGCTATAACATGCATTCCCATCTATAGACATCTGCCTTGAGTATAACCTTTATTTGGGAGTAGTTTTCTATGGGTTAAGAACAAAAGGGATGTGTGGCTGTGGTAGAGGGTGGTGGATACCATAAAACTTTTGATCTTCAACCAAGTCTGCCACCTAAACGTTTTCATGCTGACATCAAGCTCTCATATTTGTTTTTTCAAATGACTTTGTTACCTCCACCACTGCTGTTTTTGTGAATATTGTTGCAACTGTTGTTGCTACCACTTTTGCCACCACTGTTTGTACAAGTGTTTGTTGTAACTGTTGTTGCTACCACTTTTGCAACCACTGTCTTCATCACAGTTGCTGTTGTCATACTGCAGTTAATGTCACTACGTACCACTACCACAATCTTTTCCACTGTCAATTTGTTGCTTCAAGTTCTGTCACCGGAATTGATGCTCTTGATGTACCATTGCTACCACTATCAATTTGTTGCTTCTGCTATATGGCCGTTGTTGTTTTTAACTCTGCATACTAAATATTGATCCATACCCAAAGGTACGAAAATATATAATTTTTATACAGTGTACATAGCATTTGCTCTAGAGGAAAGTTACCACCCCTCTTAGAAATTGTGAAAACTTTTGAAATATCATGCAGCCTACTGCAGCGGCATAAAGTTATCAACAAATACAAGAGAACCATATTAAGATAAAGGAGTTTCATGATATTTGTAATCATCTTTTTTTTGCTTTTCTGAATTTTCCATTCACTTCTGGTTTTAAAATTGAAAATTAACTCATGAGAATGGTTAATGTTTTATACACCAAATGGAAACTGTGTGGTGAAGCACATTGCGTAATGTCCCTAGATTCTGATCTGCAGTCACAAATGTATGCAAAAAGTATAAAGAAGAACAGTCTACAAGAATCAGTCTCATGTGTGGAAACTCTTGTGTTCGGCTGAGCACTCCCTTTAATTCGCTGCAGGGTAAGATGAACCACGCGAGCTGGTAGGTCAGCGTCCTCACACACGCTGGCGCAGTTAGCTTTCTGCTACGACTTTCTCCCTCGTTTGTTACAAGGCATGCCTTGCCTTCTCCTGCTGAAGGATAGAATCCCAAGAAGGTGACATCAACATAACCTGGTTGCCACGGCAACAGCCGAGTGTGACTCCTTCCCTCTCTCCCTCTCTCACTTTGCCAACAGCCAACTCACACTTCAACACCAAGTACACAGCCTGTACACACAAGAGAGTTTTCAATATCACCTTCATTCTGAGTTAGGTTTGGTTTGTTTACTGTTTACTTTTACCCATTTTTTTTTTCAAGGAGGTGGGTTGAAATACAGGTTGAGCTTGAATAGCAGGTTAATGAGCAACAGTAGCAAGTTCCGTCATCAAACATATCTCATTTGAATACAAAGCCAACATCTCCACCACATAGTTTCCAAAACCATGTTTGTCGTTGAATCTATTTTTCCTCCGCAGACACCTTGCCCCATCTAAAACTTCTTACACATATGTGTAATTCACAGACGTGCCGCCTATATGCATTCCAGCATCCAGAAGGAATGAAAATCAAATTTCACAACATCGCGCCTGAAATGCCATCTGCCCATAGGTCAGTCAGACAGGTGCTGGTATTCACTCCACACACACACACACACACACACACACACACACATACAAATACACACACACAGCTGACGGGCGAATCTTGTTAATAGCCATACACCGACTCCCCCGACGACGCAACGACATCAACATGTATCTGGCGTTAGGGGGTTGCGCTCCAGCAAGCACCGGTTGGGAGCTTTTTTTCCCCCGAAACAAAGTGCAGTCAACTTCACAGTGATAATTACATGGTGGACGAAGCTGGGAGCTGTGGTATACACCGGAGGGAGATCAATGCTGCAGCCTCCGTCCCCCCAATCAAGGAACCATTTTCCCTCATCGACTCCTCTTTCTCGTTTGGGAGTCGGAGACCTAGCAACCACCCTGTCATCCCCCTCCCACCCCCTCCCCCCCCCCCCCCAAGAAAAAATCATCTTCAGCTTTTAAAAGAAAATAAAAGAGATGTAGAAGTTTGATGTGAAAAGCCACTCAATGTCTCCGCTAACAAACACAGTAAGATCAAAGAAAGGAATAATACATTTTTTGGTATAAAAATTTGATATAAAACATGAAAATTATGGCATTTTTAAGTGTTACCTTTTCTCCAGGGAGGTGGGGATGGACAGCAGTCTTAACCACATTTATGTACATGAAGAGTTTGTTTGCAAAAACCGATAAGTCCATTTTTGAAGATTTTGAAGTACAATCTCTGTCATAAAGTACAAAATAATACCTTTTAAATGCTAAAAATATTGGTCACTACATATAGGCACTAAAGGTACATTTTTGAAGTTATGGTCAAAAGAAGCAAAAATTTTCTTATTATTCTCTTTATTTTTCTTGACCTTAAATCGCAAATATCTCCATTTGGCAAATATGGACTTATCGGTTTTTGCAAAGGTGATGCTATCATCACATCATCTCTCTGCCACTGCTGTGGTCCCATGTACTGAGTCCCTGATTCAGTGACAAAATTCCCCTCAAGTTAATAAATGTCATCATTGCTATGAAATTATACCTCTACAGTCTGTTGATGATATGGCTATATTTGTACATAACTTTCTTTTCAGTTATCTAAAAAAAAGAAAGAAATTGATGTGCATTTCAATGGAAGACATGTGAGGTTACAATAAATCATCATCTCATATAATCTAACTGAATCCCAATGTAACTAATGTTTTAATCCAAACCGTGTTCTTATTTCACGTCTGATGTTACTGGAGCTTCTGCTGCTGTTATACAAAATGCTGTTTCACCCGAGTCAACTCAAACACAGTACAAATTACTGTAAAACATGATATATTCACGGCATGAAATTTTCGCGAATTGGAGCAGACGGCCTTTTCATGGCATGAAATTTTCACGAATTGCCACTGGCATTCAATGCATAGAGTGTAGACAAGAACTTTCGTGTGCATTTTAATTTTGCGAAATTTGGCGCATGCGAAATTCACAAAATTAATATGCACGCGAACATTCCTCGTTTCACAGTAATTTTTGCAGCTAAGCAACTGCAGCTAGAACCACTATCCTTCCATATGATAATTGATATATCATCTTCATTATTTGGCCCCATTTTCTCTCTCTCTTCTTTCGTTCTTTAAAACAACAACTTCATTATGTGTTTTTTTTTTCTTTTTTAGTGTTTGAAAGACACCATCCCTCTATATAATGTCATCTTCATTGTGTTTTATTTTTCTTCTTTTTTTAGTGTTTAACAGACACCATCCCCTCCACACTTCTCCTTCTTAGTCCTAATCCCTCTAAACAATGCCAGAGGAGGAGCTGAACAATGGCTCAATCATCGGTGCCATGGAACCTCTAAATCCTACTCAGTATCACTTCTAGGGTAACATTCAAAGAGGAATGAAACCCACATTTATACTGTATATAACACAGATTGAGCATATGCAGCAATATTAGTAGAAAAAAATCAGTGAAAGTTTAAGTAAAATTGGACAATTCATTCAAAAGTTAGGAAATTTTAAAGTTTCAGTGCCACCATCATTGAATGAGAAGACTACAGTTTGTGATGTCACATACAAAGAATGATATTTACATGTATAAAGAAAATACAGCAAAATTTGAATAATATTCACTTGGCTGGCATAATGAAAGAGCACTTGACTTAACACAGTCTCTTTCAGAAAGCAGGGCGATAACATTACCCTTTGTATATCAGTAACAAGTCGAGGGAATGTTCTTTCATAAACAAAGAAATTTTGTTGAATTTCCTTTTTATTTTTTCTATATTTCCTTAAAGGGAACGCAAACCCAAAGAGCAATGTGGATTGAGTAAAATCATTAACATTAGTAGAACACATCAGTGAAAGTTTGAGGAAAACCGGACAATCGATGCAAAAGTTATGAATTTTTTAAGTTTTGGTG
The DNA here is from genome assembly GCF_040938485.1 of Diadema antillarum. Lineage (NCBI taxonomy): Eukaryota > Metazoa > Echinodermata > Echinoidea > Diadematoida > Diadematidae > Diadema > Diadema antillarum. The sequence continues at coordinate 120,454 of NW_027272285.1, read as the reverse complement.
TTGGAACCGCTGGATGAGGAGACTACTAGAGATTATGACATATGAGTGGACAACAACATAAAGGAAATATAAAAGGAATTCCACAAAAATTTACTTTTCTAATGAAAGAGTCCTTGACTAACCGCTTTCAGAAAGCACGGGAATAATTGCTACCCCTAACATTTATGTCAGTACCAAGTTGATGGAATGTGTAATTTTCATGAAAAATGAATTTTTATTGAATTCCCTTTATATTTTCCTTACATCGTAGTCCACTCATACATCATAACCTCTAGTAGTCTCCTTACCCAGCAGTTCCAACACCAAAACTTTAAAAATTCATAACTTTTGCATCGATTGCCCGATTTTCCTCAAACTTTCACTGATGTATTCTACTAATGTTACTGCTTTCACTCAATCCACATTGCTCTTTGGGTTTGCGTTCCCTTTAATATGTGACCTCACATGTTGTAGTAGTCTCCTCATTCAGCAATGGCTGCAACAAAACTTCATCACTTTTGAACGGATTGTTCAATTTTCCTCAAACTGTCACTGATGGGTTCTACTAATAATGCTACATTCACTCAATTCTCATACTTATTTGGGTTTCATTCCCCTTTAACCTTATCCGCACAAACTCTGTCACGTCTAAAGACAAAGCTCAGTTAGCATTGAGATAGTCCAACGTCAGCTTTGAATGTGCACCCCCGTAATGTAAAACGAAAAAAAATGAACAATATGAAATTTGTCTGCAAAACAAACCCACAGACAAACGCGCACATGGCTGACCTTTATATGTGCCATCGCATCAGAAGGGCTGCCAACCTCTATTTTGACAATGAACAATATCATCATTCTCTTGTACAGTAAAATCTAGCAGGCATTTTATTCAATCATAACTTTATATTGATCGCATGAAAATCTGCCATGCTGGTTTTTCACAGCTGACACACATTTGACATACAAAATCAATATCTGGAACAGTTAAATCAGGCAATTGCTCTCATTAAATGTTTATATGATTTACAAATAAAAAGTAACATGCATTACATCCCACCAAAAGTCATTCCATATAAACAACTTAAATACTCTGGTTGGGTTGATAAAGCCTTGTTACCCTCATCCAGTGCGCATGATATACTGTATACGCTATATATTTCGCGGGGGTTTTATTTTCGCGAATTTCGCGAGTCGGGAGCTATTCGCGAAATTAACAACACGCGAAAATATTACCTTCCAAAATGAATCCCTTGCCTTGATAATACGAACATTTCAGTACTACTATACCATGTCACGGCTTACCGAACAGACCATACTGGCTAAGCTTGTTTACGCACGTCCACGTCTACTTACGAATACTGTAGAGAGCCAATCCATTATCGCAAGCCAAGGGGACCCCTCGTCAGAAATCTAGCGCGACGGACTTAACCACTTCAAAAATGTTGAATTCTAACTTACTAGTTCGCAGAGTTTGGCAAGTCTTTTTCATGCAGTGTATAACTTGTATCATTCTTATTTGCTAGTAAGTTGAAAATTCACACTTTCTTTGCCACTTCATATTTTCTCTGGTCCCCCAATCGCGAATTTAACCACTCGCGAAAATGTGTGACAGCGGCAATTCGCGAAAATTTATGTACGCAAAAATTATAGCGTATACAGTACTTCACCAAGCACACCATCACATCAAGAACATATGTGAATGGGGGGGGGGGGGGATCATCGCCTCCTGGGAACAATTCTTCTTGCTACACTTTCCATGAAGAATCAGATGTTTCTGTAATTTCACTGAAGCAGTTTCACCACACACACACAAAGTCATATTCACAATTCAGCATTGTTGAAATGTGGATGAAAAATGTCAGTACTTGGCACATTTCATAATGGCAACAAGTATCAACACAACAAATGGAATCCTTCCAAAAACGGTGTAAAGGCGCTGGCACACCAAAAACAATCCAGGCCACAGAACAGGCCCCATTCCGGTACAACAAAATGCAAAAGTGGTATAAATGGATCAGTCATATACTATTCCAATGCAACTCTTCACATCAAACTTGTACCATGCTAAGGTAACTGGAACAGTAACCGGAATGATAGCTGGAGTGGTAACTGAAAGGGTTTTTATACGTTCACTCAGGGAGCGAAAGGGGAAGTCCTTGGCTAATGTAAAAACTTCACAATCTTTATCTAGTTAGTTTTAAAACTTTCACACCCAAGGTAACTATGAAAATAATAGCTGTGATATTGATGTAATGATAATCAGCATGAATGCCATTATCACCACAACATTACTAATAATAGGAATAATAGTAGTAATTTACATGTGCAGCAACATTAAGATGGTAGAAAATCTTAGTAATTTACTGTATTTATATGGCATATAGTTTGTGAATTTTGTGAGTCAAGTGCTATTCACAAATCGAAGAATATGCAAAAATTTAATCTCTGATCCTGACATGAATGCGACATGCACGCATGTATACTGATAAAACTGTACTATGCCATACACAGTACATGAACGAGGTCCATAATAATGTACCTTCCAAGATCACAAATCTAACCACTAGCGAAACTGATGGAAGTCCTAATTCATGAAATGCACCATATGGCATATTCAGTACAAAGCTGGAAGGTGGAAGATATGCACAGCACGGCCATTGATGTTACGAAAAGCTCACCATTTAAAATGACAAAAGGTGGCTACTTCATCCAAGCAGGTCACTTAGAAATAAGTAGTTTGTGTAGATATTATGAAGAAACTTGAAGCTTAAACACAGATTCTACTAATTACGCATCACACAGACATAATTAATTTCTATGGAACCTTAGTCACACTTAATCATACAAGGCATTCAATGATACCGAATACAAACTACTTTGGCGTGCTCTGTTTCAGTGCGTGAAGCAACTCTAGCAAGTGACAATCTCAATCACGAATTCAGTGTGTCTTTCACACATAACAGTCCAAAGAGGTATTTGAAGCTATTGTGGTATGCCAGTAAACGCAGCACAATTATTGTGTTCAGCACTCCATTGTGACACATTTTCTGTAAAATTTGTATTGAATTTTTGTCTGAGTAAACATTCTTTGTCATTTTTGTTGTGTGTGGTTTTTTTTACACTGGCCATATATTTATAAAGCAAAATGATGTTTTGTTTCTTTTTTTTCCTGGGGGGTTCTTTATCATTCAACAACAATTCAACAAAAAAATATGTTATATAGCAATTAAGTTTTGCAGCTTTCTAAAAAAACAAACAAAAAAACAAAAAACAAAAAAAAAATGGCACAATGAATACACCATTGCTACAGGCAAAACAAAAGTACCCTAGCCACATAGCAATAACACACATTTTCAATCATGTTCCCATCCGTGAGTGATCAAACCCTTATCCTATCATATACGAAACGACTGTTAAGCATTTCTGCAAGGATCAAATTTTTGATGGAAGCACACCCTCAAAACACACAATAAATATGGGTAATTCCATGAAGTTGGGGCAGTGTCCATGTAGCATCGTGATATTTGAAAAATACATTTCAGCATAACTCAATATTGATTATGCTATACATTTATTGTTTGTAGGCTTTACATTTGCATTGAGGCCACACATTTTCCTGGAAATTTTGTGCCATTCAGACTCAATTTTGATGAAGTTATTAAACAATATGTAACGGTGTCCTGTAGCATCGTGACGTGTCCATGTAGCATCGTGAAATTTTAACATTTGGTAGTAAGAGACAAATTATGGCAATTAGCTTGACCAAAATTTGATGCAATATGCATATTTACTAGATTAGTCAGATAGGTAAATATCTCACATTTCCTGTACACAGTTTTAATCTTAAAAGAAAATTACAAAGTGTATCACGATGCTACGCGGTGTCCTGTTTTGTTACATTTGGTGGACACCGTGTAGCATAGTGACACATTGTGTAATTTTATTGTAAAAGTAAAACTGTGGAAAATAGAGTTAAGATATTTAGCTATCTGACTAATCTAGTAATTATGCATATTATATCAAATTTTGGTCAAGCTAATTGCATTAATTTGTCTTTTAGGACCAGATTTTAACTATCACGATGCTACATGGACACGTCACGATGCTACAGGACACCGTTACATTTTTTTTTAATAACTTCATCAAAATTGAGTCTGAATGGCACAAAATTTCCAGGAAAATGTATGGTCTCAATACAAATGTAAAGCCTATAAAGAATATATGTATAGCATAATTAGCATTGAGTTATGCTAAAATGTAACACTTTGTGCCCCAACTTCATGGAATTACCCATATACACATCAACTTGTGTGATGTTATGCGTGAAGTTCTTGAATGCTTGCTGAACCAATTCAATCGTCACTATCATTTGCATAAACAATTGTTGTAGCTCGTAAAATCTGACTAAATCATTTCACTGCTTGACATAAGTATGATAATATAACACTACTTCATGGCAAAATCTGGCTAACAGTATGTCTGTGGGTGTTGCGACAGTCTCGCCCACAACAAATTTAAACATGTATTTACAGTCAAAGGCTACACAGGACCCACAGGGAGTAAAGCCACTGGGGAGAAGAGCTACTCAAGCTCACCCTTGGTTGTGTAGTCTCATTATGTATGCACACTGCCATTCATTGACCCTGGCCAGGGTGCAATATACTACAGATAACCTACTGCTAGAGCATGTGTGTGTGTGTGTGTGTGTGTGTGTGTGTGTGTGTGTGTGTGAGCAAGAGAGGGAGAGAGAGAGAATGAGAGAGTGTGTGTATGTGTGTGTGTGTGTACATGTGTGTATGTGTTGGTACATGAGCCAAAGTCTTGCATGTGCGCTTTTTAAACACACATACAACACCCACTCACTCACTCACACACACAACAAACATACACTTACACACATTTTACCTTCCCCACTCCCTGTGTTTCTATTGTATCATGTATCTTTGTCATTTATCCCCTACATCTACAAGGATGATCTAAGACTGGAATTCTTATCTCTCACTTTATACTCTCTTCTTTCTCACCCTCCCCCCCCCCCATACACACACACACACACACACACACACACACTGTACGCTAGTACCCTATCCCTGAAAAGAACACAGTAGGCCTATATGTAGCATATTATGCATGCAACAGTACACACACACACATGTATACACCACATACTGTATATGTTCTACAAAACACAAACACACAACATTCTCCACACGACACACAACTTACAACATACATACACAAAACACAAACACATGACATTCTTTACAATACACACAAATAACAAAATATATATATATATATTACGCGACCTTGCTGGTGCATCAACAATCGGCACACTCAAATCACAATTTAAAGTGTAGGTAGTTTAGAAAAAGATACCAAGGTGTATTGGAAAGAGGCTTCTACATTAAAAATCCATGCTGGAGAAATGCATACAGTACAATACAATGTATATTTCTCTTGTGTTTTACGGTTGGTAGTTAGAGGGCGCTTCCAGATCAAAGAAATCAAGCTAGCTGTGGTAACAGAAAATTTTGACAGTATATAAATATGTACAAATGGTTGAATTCTCATGAAGATGAAGCTTAAATATATTCAAAGTAGAAAAAATGATGAGCAGCAAAAATGTAGAGGTATGTAGGCATAAAAATTACGTAAAATTATACAAAAGGTAACCCACTGACGACTACAGTAAACACTGAAGAATATGATGAGGTCCTGAGCTATTGGAATCTCCTTGAGATTTCAGAATCTTGCAAGAAATGGGCTAAATGTAATAATTTTTGGTGTAATTGTAATAATACTGGTATGACCTATGAACTCTGATGGAACTCACTGTTTAAAATCAGCCAGATGATTCAGATTATATTCCACATACTAAGAATCTTGCTATAGGATTGGTCAAGAGCTGATCACGTGATAAAGCATAGCTTTGCCCATCACATCACTTGAGAAGAAAAGTTCGTTACACTCTATGTTGATAGTCCCTTTTGTTTCGCTGATCTCTTCAGTCCATACAGTCCTATCGCGAGATGAATACGCGCGAAATAAAAGTGCGTTGCACTGTGGACTATCATTTAACTAGGTCACTTGATAGTCCACAGTGCAACACTTTTATTTCGGTGCCGCACGGTGCGCGGAGCAAATTCATTGTTTTGTCATCTACGCGCATACGTCTAAAGTAAACTACGTAGCCTAAAGCCCTAAGGATACCTAAAGACAGCTAAAACATGATGTGGAACAAAATGGGAATATCTAGGATCCTAGATGTGGAATATTATACAAATGATGCACAGCATATAGTGCGTTAGTGGAGGCGTAGCGCACTCGAGGGTATTTACAATTGTGAAACATGCACGAGGCCAAGCCGAGTGCATGTTGCACTACATTGTAAATACCCGAGAGTGAGCTGCATCTCCACTAACGCAACGAAATAATCCTGTGCATCATTTGTTTTATAAAATGGGTCGAAAACTAACAGCATTTTTCACGTATCTTTGTGGGTCAATACCAGTCAGCTACATGTAGCACTCGCTCGAGAGAGTCGAGTCAAGCACGTCGCACTCGGAAATCCCGCACATGTAAGTACTGTACGTATAAGAGTACTGCATACGTACGCCACATTATGTTATGCACACAAGAAAGGCCGGCCGGCAGCCCGAACTAGAAGTTGTTTACAGGATTGACAGCGCATATAGTAGCGCGCGACGCACTTGTAACAACTGATTGAGTGCGTACTGGTACTGCAGTGCAATGGTACTAAAGTAATCAAAGCCCACGTGACTCATTTCAGCGCTTCCCATTGGCTACGTTCTTGAACCCATTTTATAAAAAGCAAATAATCAACTTTCAGTTTCAGGCAATGAGACAAACTATCACTTCCTCGGCGATCTGAATGTGTACGCTATCTTTCCTCAGGTGCGCTTCGAAAGATAGCTACATACCTCGGAAGTGATAGTTTGTCCCATCACCTTCACCAATGTTGATTATTTGCTTATTATCTGTTACATCACCTTTGTTGTGATTCTTGTAGCGCAAAATAGTTGCTATGGTAGCTGAGTGATAGTGTACGCAATATATAGCAAGTCCAAATTTCATTAAGTCTGAATTTTCGTGAATCAGAACTTTCCAACGATTCCGCAAGTGGTTAAATTCGCCATCGTGGAGTACAGTACTGAATGGAGAAATGTATGCATTCACATCACATTCATGTCGGTATCAGAATCAATACTTTCGCGTGTCTTTAAATTCGCGAATAGCACCCGACTCTCGAAATTCACGAAAATACAACCCTCGCAAAATATTTGGCGTACACAGTAGTTTACCAAGAAGGATACATGCCATAAGAATAATGGACATTTTGATAGGACCTGTATCTTATAGCTCTTTCACACTAGTCACTCAGGGATTACCCAGGAGATTAAAGGAAAAGTTCACCTTCATATAAATAAGGATTGAGAGAATGCAGCAATATTATTAAAACATATCAGTGAAAGTTTGAGGAAAATTGGACAATCCGTTCAAAAGTTATGAAATTTTTAAGTATCTGCGCAGTCACTGCTGGATGAGAAGACTACTACAGTGTATGATGTCACATGCGTACAACGATATAAGGAAAATAAAAAGAGAATTTCACAAAACTTTACTTTTTGAATAAAGTGCAAATTTCTTCGACTTGTTACTGACATATGTTAAGGGTAATATTATTCCCCCTGCCTTCTGAAAGAGAGAAGTTGAGTGTTCTTTTGTTGTGCGAGAAAAATGGAAATATGTTTGAATTTTCTTTATTCTTTCTTTATATCGTTGTACACATGTGACATCACAAGCTATAGTAGTCTTTTCATCCAGCCTTGACTGAGCAGAAACTTCAAAAATTCATAACTTTTGAACGGATTGTCCGATTTTCCTTAAACTCTCACTGATGTGTCCTACTAATATTGCTGCATTCACTCAACCCACATGTCTATGAAGGTGAACTTGTCCTTTAAATATGGAATGAAATGGGGAACACAAGCAAAAAAATTCTTTCAAACTAGCAAATGAGGTCACAATTGAATTTCTCTCATCCGTTCTTCTGCAGTGGAAATACACATTATGGCTCATGCGCAAAACACCCAACAAGACACTGTTGGTATGCTGACCTTCACTTTTCATAAGGGAGTTTACGTGCGATGCCTTTCACACTAAGGCGTCACCTGGTATTTCTCGAGAACACTCCAGAGTTTACCGGGGATGGTTTGAGGGTTAAATTTCTGATAAGTCTCCCGGCATTTCACCCTGGATTTTACCCACACTGCCTTTCAAACTACAGCGTCACACCGGAGTTTGAAGGAGATCTCGGGTGAAATTTGCTAAAGCGAGGAAAGGGTACATTATTAAATTAGATTAGCTTTCTCCTACAGTGTACCTCACATAACTTTGGTAAATCTGTGTAGTTTGATACACAACCAAGGTATTGCTAAAGAACACTCCCTTCAAACAATCATGCATCATCAATGTATGCGATTCTACTTTCGCCAAGTATCAACACAGATCTACATGGTATATAAAACCTTGTAATGTTGGGACTCACAGAGTGGAAAAGCTGACCCGGCTCAGATACCAGAGAATCCCCGAAACGAACTTTGTGCAGTTTTATCACCAATCTCTACGTAAGGAAACACACAGTCGAAGAACCTCAACTTTCACTGACCGCTATCGATGAGTATGCTCTTCTATACACACATTCTCAGAGGGGCACTAATCGTGGTTTTCGAATGTACCCCGGTGGGCGGCGAATGAAGATCCATTCTATAGGGCCACCCATGCCTCACCACTCTTCCAGGTCTTAATAACTATAAAACAATTGTTCAAAAACATTATGGAGGGGGTGGGGAGGGGGGGGGGGGGGGACAAGAAACATTTAATCATGGTACTCAATCATACATGTCCACCAAGGTATTACTTGTAGTGGCATAATTTGGGAGGTGCACGGGTGTACTTTGAGAGAAACTTTCCTAAGTACTGTTACACTACCAGTATTAAATTCGTTAAGAAAAAATTTAATGTACAGTATCAATGAGCATGATGCACTGATGACAATTAACCAAACTACCCTACCTAAACCAGATACCACATATTCTACAACCTAAACATACACAGAAAGAAGTCAGTTTATATGTTACAGGTAGAATACACTGTCTCAGGAATAGCTATTGTCTCAGACACCAGTTTTCTTCCCTGTCACTTGTCACTCCTATCTGTATAACTGTATGCTTCCCGAAAGTATAGCTATGCGGTGCCCTGCTCAACTGGTGGCAGTTTCGCAGAACCCTTTCACCATCCAGGCCAGCCATAATTGCACATGAAATTTAATCTAGTTTCACACCTACTGATCGTACCCAAGAGTTTAAATACCATGCTCAGTATCGACCAATCGCAACTTGCAGTTAACATCTTCCTCTTTTACACCAATTGTGTTAATGACATCGAGTCACTGGACAAGTTTCAGTTTTGAGATGGAGGCCGGCATTAAAAAAAAAGAAAAAAAAGAAGAACAAGAAAATTCCCAATCGAAAGCCTTGTAGTTATGGAAAGATCTGAAAGCGTGCCAAACACCTTGAAAGTGCATCAAACATTCAACGGAAACTTCCAAATAAGCACCACTTTAACTATCTACATGTATACACTGTACATTATACCAATAGTTAAGAACATAGAGATAAAGGTTCAAGTTGATGTGCACACGTCATAATCTGGTTGGGAATGTGTTTTTCAGGAGACTTTTTTTATAATCATGCTACTGTAGGTAGATTTTAAGACGATAAGAAATTGGCTGTCTGAACTGTGCTAATGATGTTTAAAAAGGTGCAGAAAAACTCCAGCATACAAAAGATATGGGAAGTACGCTGTTACTACCATATCATCTTCAACAAGAAATGCCACCACAGTAGTCAGCTGTATCTGACATGGTTTTATTCTAATGCTTCTGTCTATGGGGGAAATTCTGAATGCCAGATCATGTACCTCACATACTCTTTAATCGTTCTTTCTTTTTTTTAAACAAATCATACATGACATCAATGAGGGCATTAGTAAGAATTGCCAACACAACGTACCTTTGGAACAGTCCAACATGCCCAAGATGAGAGCCAAGGGTGTTTTGACTATTTCGAGGTACCAAATGTGCATAATTTTACTAATGCCTAAACAAAATGTGCGTAATTCATTATATGTAATGATGAAGAAGATCCTTATCAATAAAAGAATTTCATGTTATGTGTATAAATGCATTTAAAATTCTGTGGTAGTCATATTCCTTAGTAAATAAAACAATGAAATCACGCTGGGGACCTTCACAATGTGAAAGTGTTTATGACTGCCCATTAAGTATTTAACTTATGAGCAATCATAAATCACCAGCACAATAAATCCATGGTCATGTATGCTCTCAACCAATCATTTGATCAGGATCTGCTCCTTTAAACTTTTTAAAAGCATGGACAGTCACTTCATCTAGAATTTCACAAAGGTTCATGAAAACAAATTATATCAGTATCAAATACCAGTAGCATAGGACCATGCGGCTGGTTTTTTTTTCTTAAACTAGAAATACAATTTCTTAAAAACACTGCCGCAACAGGCTATCTGTTTAAGAAAAGATGGCACAAATTCTACTGAAAACAGCTTTGAAATCTTTGTATAGAACTAATGTTACACTTGAATACGTAATAAGCTTTACGTGCATACGTAATAGGTTTTGACACAGCCATCTGAAGATGAATATAATGCCATACTAATGTCCCCTGCACACAATGACAATGACATTCCACATTGCTTGACCACAATATGACTTTACAAAATCAAAAGTACTTTCACACCCGTCTTGTCAGAAAGGTGCACCATAAAACGTTCTCTGTTCACAATAAGCACGGCTCTCCTCCCAAAACATAACAGCGACTGCCAGAGAGCAGGGCCCTCCAAATTTGCTGATGAGAATTCCCAGAAGTCGGAGCTGAAAAAAACATTTCCGAGTAATGCAGGAAAATGATACATTGTGCGTTTCCTTCCTCAGTGGCTTACCAGAGAGGAACATCACAATGTTAATTGTATGTAAAAGGCAGAATGCCACCTACACTGCGCAGTCTATAAGTTATGTTCAGACGGTGATCCTTAACCTCGAGGATAGCTATCTTCGAGGATTTAAGCTCGGAGTTAAGCACCGTGTACACGCACTCGTTGATAGCTAACTTGAAGTTAACTCGAAGATAGATCCAGGATATGATGACATAAATGGTATCCCGGGGTACAAATAAAAATCAGCCATTTTGTTGAATTATTTTTTTTTTTTTAAAAGGTTGTACCCTGGGTGCCAAAAAGAGGAAATTATTTTGGTGCTGGAGCTAGCGCGAACTAGCCACTGCACTGCACTGCACTGCACTGCACTGCACTAAAGCACACGCTAGTGGTATCGCAGCTTCCATGCACGCATAGTATAACATGCAGTGGCATGGGAATGACTATGTACACGCACACACAGTGCATGCATTTTTCTCTGGCTGTCCTCGAGTGGACGTGAGGTGGCGCTACACAACGCGGTTACCCGGGGTGCTACGGTACCCCGGGGTAACGCATGATGCATCATATCGCAACGTTAGCGCTCTACCAACGAGCCACGGGAGGTCCCCACTCGTAGTTACGTATCATGTGGATAGAACTTGTTGATAGGAACTTGTAGATGAGCATTGTTACGGGGGCAGTGAGCCTATCCTCGAGCATAATGCGTGTAGCTACCTTCGAGGATAAGTTTTGCTATGTGAACGCGCGTTGTAGTTAGGGGGCCAGAGGTTATCCTCAAAAACAGCTATCCTCAAGGTTAAGGATCACTGTCTGAACGTAACCTGTTCACGGTGAAATATGAAAGTTTAAAAAGTTCCCCTTCAGAAGTGGCATTTACATTGGTCCAGAACTCCCCCCCCCCCTGCAATCTCTCTCATATTTCAGATTCCACAGGAAGTTTGTTCATGACTATTTCAAAGCTCAATGAAAAACTTTTTTAAAAAAGCCAACTTCTGTGGTACTGCTTTTTAACCCTACCAGTCTTTTGCTGTTTTTTCTTCAACTGCTCCAACTTGCATTTTTATTTTGTCAAAGTAAATACTGTAAAAGCTGATATCATCACACAAGTAATTTTTAACTCCGGGCTTGGTAAGATGAATTTTGTGTGTTTTTAATTCCAGACAATCAAGACATTTGATAGTGGTACTGTACATGTAACAAGCAAAAAACTATTTGCATGCTTTTATTTTTTGCACTAACTTCTGGCTCTGCAAAATGCATGAAAATTTAAACTTTTACAGTAGGTCATTCACCTCTAACCAGTAAAAACTCTGATTTTCGGTCACATGACTCTGTCATATTGGCACACACAAGTGAGACAATTTAAATACATAGATGGTACTTTTCTTTATGTCCTGCGTGCATTCAAAGATTCTACATGCTTTGATAAGAGAGAACGAGGCATGTTCACCGCTAATACAAAAAAAGTAAACACTAAATTTAAAAAAAAAAAATTAAAAGACGAGGGCAAGCTAGTTAACTTACATCAGTTTTTTCTGCCACTTTACACAGTAGAGCAAAGAAAAAAAAAGAGGTATAACTGATGTTCCCATTTTGTTCCAATGAAAATAGGCTCGGCTGTCAATAATGATATTCTGAGACAAGGGAAATGCATGATGGTCAACAGATCATATGCTCACACACCCAGTATCTAGCAAAGGACACATAAATACAGACTGCATGGCCCCTCTGATCCGTTTGTTTCCGTCCTCTACCTGTGCATGAAACAGAGTCGGCACCAAATTCTGACAATCGGATGCTAGCATCATCATGATCAAGACCCATCCTCATCCCAGCTCTCTTCTCTCATCTCATTACTGTTACCTTGGAAACAAGATGTCAAACATTTCAGCTCTGCCTCCCCTTCTTACACACGTACGCACATATTGCACATATCTGGCTTGTGCAGTACTCCCTCACTTCTTTTGAGCCAAGTAATCACAACATACTGTATACACCGAATATTTCGCAAGGTTTTTATTTTCGCGAGTCAGGTGCTATTCGCGAAATTAAAGACACGCGAAAATAACGACTCTGATCCCGATATGAATGTGATGCACACATATACATTTCTCCGTTCAGTACAGTACTCTACGATCGCGAATTTAACCACTCGCAAAATCGTTGGGAAGTTCCGATTTGCGAAAATTTAGACTCACTAAATATATGGCGTATACAGTATAACAGCCTAACGTAACTATAAAACCAGAAACATTCGCAGCACGAAACTTTTGCACACTGGAGCCAGCACCTCTTTTGCGACATGAAACTTTCATGAATCGCTACTGGCATTCAATGCATTGTGTAGGCAAACACTTTGCATGCACATGACTTTTGTAAATTTTGTCTTCTCGTAAAGTTTGCAAAAGTTTCATGCACGCGAAATTATTCATGTTTTACAGTATTTGATTTCCACAGGAGTAGAATGTATCAACTAGAAGAGGATTCATCCCTATGGAAGTAGCTTTGACTTGAGATACTATGTACTGGAATACAGCAAAACTAGCTTGAGCACTGAGCAACTCATAGTACGCATTTTAAACTACTTTTATACCACTGATTCTTCATATATGCGAGAGCCTATAGTTTCAACAGTCTTAATGTTCTTCCATTGTGATATAATAACACTGTGAAAGATCTGAAACTTTACTACTCAATTATCCTCTAAATGTTTTCTGTGATGCCTCCAAGGTTGTACCATCAAATGGTAATGCACTCATTACATACTGCTTTTATTTTCAAACTAATGAAGCAAGAATAATGTACATGAATTTCTTTAAATGGACTAGGGACACCCTCCAATTCATTGGGAAATTTCAGCAAGCTTGATATGTTCAGCATCTGATGGGTTGCAGTAAACCATTCATAAAGTTTTTGCATTTAAAATCAGATAAAGCTAGCAAACAAAGGACACACTGATAATAGGCCGTGGTATGAGTAATGATGATGATGATTTCACGCCAAATGGGACATAAAATAAATAAAACTTTTAAATCCATGGTTCAAGGAAAAGCTTGATGGATATCATTCAGACACTAATTATCATGACGGAAAGTTCTGCAAACTTGTCACGAAAAGCTAGTGCATAGGACTGGTTCCATCAAAATGTGCACTATCTGGACTTTTATACCAACAGATTTGGTTTTTAATGTTGCTCATAGGAAAGTCACTCTACAATCAACAATTAAAAAAAAACAATAAAATAAAATAAAAGACTAAAAAATATGAATCTACCATGAGAACACAAAGTCCTATAAAAAATAACTTGTTTCTCTCAAGCACTTTCTATGTTTAATTGTTGTTCACACAGAATGAGGTCCTTTGAACTTTTAAACAAACTGAGTATTGAGGAAAGAAAAAAATGACCCCCAAACTTCCCAAAACAAAGCATGTAAATAGTGCAGACAGCTCTCTGTGTTTTCTGCTACAAAGACAAAGGCAGTTCATACGGTCAAGATCAAAAGGTTACACAGGTAAACTTGCATCTACTACAAAAGGAAAACATGCAAGGTTTGTTTATAAAGTCATCTGGGTGTGGCAGTGATGATGTGGAAGTGGGAACCAAAGTTTCCAAGGTTCTATCAGTCATACCCCAACAATTGTCACCTAGAACAAGCTCAAAGTCAAGTACAGGAATCGATCGTAGAGTACACAGCGAATGATGACACTCCGTGGTCCACAAAAACAATACCCGCCACGCTGCTATCACTCATAGCATTGTTTGATAACCTGTGTTCAAGAGGATATTTCTCACAAAAAGCAGGAAAACTTTGGTAAACCACCCAATGTTCCACAACATTTCAGTATAGCGGATAAGTCTGTTGTGTCTCGGGCAGAGAAAACAGATTAAAAACTATCTTGTTTTATAATGTATGAATACATATAAGAGAGACACAATGGAAGAGAGATTAATGGCAAACATGCCTAAGTCAGGAAAAAAAAAATCTGAGCAGGCCTATAATGGACCTTATTATCTTTTAGAAGACATATAATACAAAACCTTTAAATTTCCTGAAGAGCAAACTCATGCTGTCTTTTTTGCCCCCAATTATAATGAAGCAGAAAACAAACACACAAACAAACAAAATTTCAGAAAAATGGTTTTCACCCATGCAAGGTGCTAAAAACCTGCATGTAGGTTATTGTCTAGGGGCGACTATTAGAAAATCACTGCCAGGTAAAAGTAAAGTATAATAACAGATATTTGCCTGGAGAAAGTGTTTGGTTCATACCAAAATGTCCATTTTATAGACAAATAGGGAGAACATGTTATGTAATGCAATGCAATATACTGTAAAACCAGAAACATCATCAGCATGAGACTTTCGGGAACTGCAGCTGACGCCTTTCTTGCGGCATGATACTTTCACGAATCACTGACCATGATGGTACAGCATTGTCCTGTCATTCTATGCAGTGTCTTGACAAGAAAAAAAGCCTTTTGCATTCATTTTAGGGTGCGTTTATCAATTCTTTTTCTCGGCAGAAACAGGTTTTCCAAACAGCTTTCAGGGAATTTTTACGAGATGATAAACGCAAAGCTGTTTTGATTATGGGGTTCGGAAAGCCTTTTTGAAAACCGCAAATTTGTGCTTTCTGAAACAGGTTTCCGAAACAGGTTTCCAGAAACCTGTTTCCAGAAGCCCTTTGAAGCGAGATAAACGCAAAGCTGTTTTGAAACGGCTTTGCACTGCGGTTACGAACCAAAATGCGCAATGCAGCTGCGCAGTAACAAGGCCAGTTTTCGTGTTCGCGATGAGTTGATAAACACAACTATTTTGGAAGCCGTTTCTAAAGGGCTTTGAAAACGGCTTTTGAAAGCCATTTCAAAGAGGGGAAAGATGATAAATGCAGCCTTACTTTTGTGTATTGTAGCTCTACAAGAAATTCACAGAAGTATTACGCTTGAGAATATTTGGGGTTTCATAGTAAAGCAAGTGAACCTTTTTAATAGTTTGAAGAAAAACTATAAAATAGTGCTGAAGACATACATCTTTTTTTTTCTTTGGGATGTTTTTACAGAATGTCAAATGGCTGCCTATCACACAACTTCCAAGAAAGTCCAGAATATGAGAAGAAAAGGTAAGTTGCCTTCGCTGTTTACAAGTGAAAGTGCCCCTAAATAATGGGAATAGAGCTTTCCACACGCATACAAGCTACACACTTCTCTACGTGGGGAGATTAGTTCTCCTGAAAGATCAACCTCACAGGATATCCGATGGTAGTTGGGAAATATTGCGGTTTGCATCGGAAGTCAACAACATACACAGTATAATCTCTCTCTCTTCCTCTGAGTCGGTGGTTTTTACACCTACTGCCATATTACCAATATCTGACAAAGAATATCCTGTTTGACAATGAATAGACTGAAGTCAGTAGGGCAAAACAAAGAATTCCATACAAAGTACTTTGGACATGCCTTCAACTTGCACATTGTGACCCTGTGCTATCATGCAAGGCCATTACATACCGATTATCATTAATTAATGACAATGAATATATACAGAAAGCAGAAGCTAATCTTTCATCAATTTCCCTTAAGTCAAAGTTGTCATGAAGAGCAACAAACATCCCCATATTTCATATTGTGGCCACATTTTCTACACCAAAAATAGCTCTTCAAAAACTTGACTTTCTAAGGTACATGAACATTGAGATTGGTGTTAAACTTTTGATCTCAATACAAGATATTCACCTCCGGAATTTTCAGCTGTTTACGCTACAGCCTTCATCAGCAGAATGACCTATCTTTGCCTTGATCATGTGATGGTCAATAAGCAGGTCATAGATCAAAAGTTTAACACCAATTTCTGTTGAATTTCCAATACAGATGAGCTTCTACTCTAGTACATGAACACTGTAGTGCTTACTCTTTCGCTATTCTATATATCAAAATCAGGAAGAAGCACGTTGCACACTTGAGGATGAGTATTTTGAATTCCAGAAGTTAGAATGGTCAAATACTGGAACTCAATTCAAGTGAAAAAAAAAAAAAAAATATATATATATATATATATATATGTATATAAATTTCATCCAACAATATTTCCACCTACATAATCTAATTTGGGGGATTCTATTTCAAGAATTGCAAAACATTATCAGACTATGCTTTTTCTTGTCAGTGGCATCACTCAAACATTGCCTGATAGTTTTGTTTATGAGTGCTCACTACAAAGATGTTGGTACATACAGTGTAAGTGCTTAGGGCCCAATTCTGAAAACAACTGGTGGTATAGTTTTCTCATGTTAGTGTACTGGGATTACAAAGTCATGAACAAGAGGATCAATTTTACATTCTGACACCTGAAAAACAAAAACAGAAAGAAAGAAAGAGAAGAAATGCTCCATAATGGTGGCTTGAAGTTCCCCAGCAAGTAGAGTTTTGGTAGGACACTGCTATCTGTTTAGCTGTCCCAGACCATTGGATGACAAAAATCCTTTGGTAACACCTATAGGATACCATAGATATCAATACGCAATGAAAGCGCAGTCCAAATATAAAGGCTCTGACAGCAAGATGGCTATAAAATGAGTTCAGTCCCCTTTACATATCACATGCTACCATCCTACAAAATTCAATAAGAGCATGCATGATAGACTCTAAAAACGAGACTATCAGTGGACATGTTATCTGTACTATTGTTATGTGTCATATATGCTAACTGCATCTTCCAATCATTACCCCTTCTGTAAAGCCCTTTTCCTTTTCTACACCTTCTAAAATAGGCAAAGGGGATGAAAAGACAACTTTTGAAATTCCCTTTGTTCCAGCTTCACAGACATGCCCCCAGCTGAATAGATGCCCAGTCAACCCTGGCCACGGGATGGTGTGGATGTGAGACAATAGGAGGCTGACCACTAGTCTCTGCTCAAGGCTCTGCCCTATACAGATCAATAATGCAGAGGTCAAAAGGCCATGGCACTTCTGTTGTGATACAGGGTCACAACTTGATGTGTACATCAATCTCTATGAATGAAATTGCATCACAACGACAAAGAGGATAAAATAAAAAGCTGACAAAGCAAATTATAACTTCCAGCAAGGAAAAGGGGATATCCGCTGCCTGCCACATTATCACAGTCATGTCCGCGAGGGTCATCTCAAGGTCAATATACTTCTAGGAAAATTGAGCAATGCACTGTAACAGATTGCAATTTGAAGTTTCAATTTTCAATTGAGAAGCTGTCCCTATCTGAAATAGCTTTGGTAAACTATATCAGGCTCTTCCTTCTATTCATGAATACTGAATTTGATGGAATGATTTTCTAAACTTGAGTTCATGTAATAATTAGAGCACTTTTTTATATAAAATAAAATGAATCACATGGAACATACATGTTGACATTACTTTCATCTTCTTTTCATTATCAATGATATAAAAAAAGGTCATTCCTGAGGCAAATGGTGTGATTGTTAGATTACATGTACACGTGAGCTTGAGTGCTGTAATCTCAAACACTAACCTTCCTTGCAATAGTACTGAATAACATCTTTGGGACAGAACATTCCCAAAATCATTTAAAGGACAAGTTCACCTTCATAGACATGTGGGTTGAGTGAATGCAGCAATAGTAGAACACATCAGTGAGAGTTTGAGCAAAATCGGACAATCCGTTAAAAAGTCATGAATTTTTTAAGTTTCTGCTCAGTCACGGCTGGATGAAAAGACTACTATAGCTTGTGATGTCACACGAGTACAACGATATAAAGAAAGAATAACGAAAATACAACATATTTCCATTTTTCTCGCATAACAAAAGAACACTCCACTTCTCTCTTTCAGAAGGCAGGGGGAATAATATTACCCTTAACATACGTCAGTAGCAAGTCGAAGAAATGTGCACTTTGTTCAAAGAGTAAAGTTTTGTGAAATTCTCTTTTTATTTTCCTTATATAGTTGTACGCATGTGACATCATACACTGTAGTAGCCTTTTCTTCCAGCAGTGACTGCGCAGATACTCCAAATATTCGTAACTTTTGAACGGATTGTCCAATTTTCCTCAAATTTTCACTGATGTGTTCAACTAATATTGCTGCACTCTCTCAATCCTTATGTATATGAAGGTGGACTTGTCCTTCAAGCTCATCCAACTGCACATCTTTCACCAGACAGCAGACAGAGCATACAGCAGACAGCAGTTTAGCGAGGGATCACAAAATTACCTGCCACTCACAGATTTAAACATCTACAGGGTGTTCAGACGGAAAAAAAAAAAATTTATACTAGAACGGTATAGCTATACCAAAACGGTACAGCTATACGATGAATTTATACGTCTGAACGCTGACTAACGAAACGATGGTCAGAGCATCGTTTCGAACTAGAACTCGATAACGAATCAGCATTCCATCGTGTCCATTGTACTTCTGAACATATGGCGACCATAGCACGGTATAACTGGGCGGGGCTTAATGGGAGTGAGCACGAAAGGTGACCATTATACATGTCACTCATGACCATAACAGCATGCGCAGTGGGAAACTGCACATCTATACGACGTTTTCCAGAACGGTCGAGATTAGCGTCTGAACAATCTGTCGGCTATACAATGATTCTTTATACGTCATTTCTTTATTGAGTTTTGGTATAAAGTGGTTTGCGTCTGAACAGGGGGCTACACAGACTTTACGACAATCTTACAGCATAAGTGTGTAGTGTCAGTAAGAAAACGTGTACCTGTACGTTTGTAATATTGTGGGCCATTGCCTTATGAGTAATATGTTGATCAGTTCAATTCCAAGAAAATCTATACTCAAAAACATATGAACGAGGGAGATAAAAGCAAAGTCCAATGAACTTCCTGATGTCATTGGGGGCGAACGTGTCCCAAACCAACCCATCACAGATGCAGGTATGGATGATTGTGATGCTTGGATTTGAGTTTGGTTGATTTAGTCATACCAAGCACTACAATTTACAGCATAAAGGATGTGTATAAAAATGTGTATTCTCATTTTGGAAATGACTGTCTGACAATGTACATTGCCATGGAGTTTGTGATGCTACAATGTGGAAAGGACGTCCATATTACCCTAACTCGATTCCACAACATAACAAGCTACAGGGAAGGAAGAAACATTCTCTACAATCCCATCAATGCAAGCTTTAGTGGACGATGTACATGTATGTATGAATATAATCAATTATGCTTTAGTTGATTGTCACATACACTGTTTCTTTCAGAAAAATGTTAAGTACTATACTACAGTTTTATATTATAATTCAGTCACGATACAAATGCCTTTAGATTCAACAAGATACAATACAATAATCCACACAAAGTGCAGACATTATCATGGCTACATGTATTCAAAGTACCATGAAAACAACATTTATGTCACATTCATATAAGTTTTGATGTTAATCATACCTGTATCCATGTTTATTCTGTCCAATGGTATCATCCTAATCATTGAAGAGGATGTGCCTTATTCACAGGCCATACGAAGGATACTTTTTTAAACTCAACAACAACCTCTGTAAACATAGCTGAATGGATAATCAGCCCCACTACCACAATCCATTCTGAACAATCAATGGCAAAGTCTCCTTTTCTCAGCTATGAGAAGTTCATTGCAACACAATATATTATCCCATTATGATGTGCAAGCAAAAGCCACTAAACAAGCGAACTTTCAAAACAACATGAGTCCTCTCAGCTTGAATCGCTGACTCACGAAGTAAACATGCTACAACATTCCAACAATAAGCAGGAAATGATAAGGTTTAGAAATTTAACATTTCTGTCTCCAAGGCAACTGACTAAGAAATGAATACCCTCGATGCATGAATTCATAAAAGAGTACAATTTCATTTTACTGCTCAAAAAGAAAAAGAAAGAGTAATTCAAAGTGGCCCGATCTCAAAGGCTACATCCAAACAAAATATTCAGAATGGAAAATCAGAGGGGTTAGCTTGCAACAAAGAATGGATCTAGACCCTTGAAAGGAGAAAGAGAGAATGGTGTTTGTGACCAAGACTAGTGCCTGGCAGTCATACAGTGGGAAGGCCTGGATTTACGCGTTATGTAATCAGTGTCTCCCTTTCACGAAATTTCCATTGATGCAATTCATGACCAGTGAGAGGTGATTCTTTCTTTGAACAAGACTTGGCTGTCTACTCGGAAAAACAGCTACTCATAGCATGGACAGTTGCTCTTTACGACGCTTTAATAATGAACAGGAGTCAAGCCAAGTTTGTAGACATTTCACAGAATCACTATAATAGGGCCACATCACTGGACCTGTGGTTCATAAATCTGCAACACAGTCATTTAGTGAAAGAAACAGAGTAAAGTTGTTTATTTTCAAACCCTGTTAGTTTAATGGCATTGAAGGTCACATTGCCACAGATATACCACGAGAAGTTTCTGACACACGGAGTAATGTACATTGTACAACCCATACCCATCTCGGAAAGTGCATTTTAGAAATTTTGCTCACCCCAACAAAAATCCTGCCACCAAAGAAATATTGGCCTCAATATTGTTGCAGTGATGGTTCAATTTATACAGGAGTATGATTTACATGATACATGTATGCTGCGGAGAAAAAAAATGTAAACAAAGGACTGTAACCTTCATATGTTTAAAGACCTAATAAAATGGTTTACGCATTTTTTTCTCAATAATGTAATAATATTAAATGTTAAATTCTAAGTAATTCTATGGTTGTGCGGGACTTTTTACTGTTCTGAATTTTGTTCTATATTTGTTAACATAATGGATGCAATTTCCTCGGTTTTGGAAAACTTGCTATACTTTCGCCGCATGCGGCGCACTATCACTTCTAAATTGTGATGACGTCTAAGAACGGAGTCGTTCACGACCAGTCTAGCCGTAGCCAGCGAGCTGGCAAGGCTATACTATGCTAGCGCAGCGTAGCGACAGCCGGCGGCCGGCGGCTGTACTGGCTAGCGCTGGCGGGGGAGCGAGCTAGCGAGCGCATAGCAGGTGCTGCGCTGCACTATTGTCATTGGCTAAGCCTTTAGACAAAAGAATATTTAATGAACTGTATCGGATTTAATACTGCCAATAATACAGATTACAACTGTGGTACGCTTGGATATCCATTATTTTCGGCAAACTCGTGAAATAGGCCCCACCACTGCGTGTCTGTACTAATAGATAAATAATAATACTACGGCGACTCGCCTGTTTAAATACTCATGAATTCAGCCCCACCGTGTGGCGTTCATCTCGGTAGGTAAGCACGGCAGTGGGGCTGCCTTCCACAGTCAATACTCGTGAATGCGGCGAAAATGACTTCATAATATGGCCCTCGACTAATTTAACGGCCAATTTAACCATACAACCCTACCTAACCCTAAACCCAAGGAGGACCTACCCTTGCTTGCTATAAACGCACGGGTACGGTGCACGCGCACTGCGGTGGGGCCTATTTCACGATAGCCCCACCACCACTGCGTGTCTGTACTAATACTACGGCGACTCGCCTGCTTTATAGGCCTAGACCTACTCGTGAATCCAGCCCCACCGTGGCATTCATCGGTAGACCAAGCACGGCGTTTGGGCTTCCTTCCACAGTATGATTTTTAGCATAAAACAAAAACTACTCGACCAAAATTGACGATCATTCTTGGTATCGTTTTTCTTAGAAAATGGCGCATCTAAATTACTGATAACAAATATTGCAGAAACTGACTATATGGTATGGGAAACTGGTTAGGCATTTTTTTTTTTTTTTTTTTTGCCCCGACCCACCCTGTAACAACATATCCCCCGAATAGGCGTTAGAGTGTAGCCTCTGTTTTTACTACTACCAAAGATTCTGCTATTACTACTTACTAGTCTACTAGACCTAGTGCCGTAGTGGTAATAGTACTACTACTAGTAGTAGTACTAGTAGACTACTACTACTAGTAGACTACTATAACTACTAACATTGTTAGTAGACTGCTACTAGATCTACTACTAGACTACTACTAGTAGTTTAACTTGTAAGCGCCGGCCGACGGGCCAGGCCACGGCCGGGACGCTCCCGCTTGCTTGCTGCGGCCGGAGTAGCCGCTCACTTTGTGAGCAAGCTGGGTCTGTTCTTCTAATCTATTTACTAGACAAACAGTTACAACTTACAATGTCAATCATGTAGAATACAGTACACGTATATCCTTTCTAACGTTAAACTATATGGGGGCATACCAGACATACCACTCTGTATTTCCCAGGCGATCGTTTCCGTGAGGTCTATTCTCGGGCTTGGTGCCATGTTCTTTATACGCTCTTGCACTGGCAGCGGGGGAGATGCAGCTGGTTCATATCGGTAAGGTGCAGCCCCACGATAACGTTCTGGTTCATCGGCTGCCTCTCCCTCCCCATCTTCCCCTTCAACTTCATGTGCCTCCTCTTCTTCTCCGCTATCGTCAGAGCTGCAGACTTCATCATCATCATCAATGTCGAAGTTTACCCATATACATGTAGGGGAAGACATTATGCTCGAGGTACCAGGTATCTGTGCAAGCTAACTTAGTGATAATGTACGTGGTAATGCGTACATGTCGACAGTCAGTTGGTCGACCGGGAGCGCACATCCCGCGGGGCCCGGGCCTGGCCGGGCTAGCTATCGTGTACGCGCGTGTACCAAGCTAGTAATCTGAGTGCTTGTGCTGAGTGGCGTCTGCTAACTGAGCACAACTCCGTGCTTATACGTCATCAATCGGTTCAGGGGTGTTGGTCACGTGACTATCTTTTTCGCAAAAGCTGTAACGGGGTCCTCCAAAAATGTGATATTTGGGGGAGTTTCTAGAAGCGATAAAAACCGGAACGACACTGACAACATATTTACATTGATAATCATGACATATATTTTACATTTCTTTTGCATATTAAAACATTTTGCAAGCATTTTATTAGGTCTTTAATCATACATGTAGCATTTATAACTTTACCTCTGTTTGCGTAACTTGTTACAAACTCAAAGATCTGCATTACTTTGGTGATCCCTCGCATTTATCCCCAAGTTGAATCATCCTTCGGGTCTATGTCAGGTTTAAGTGTATGCGTGTGTGTCACACACACACACACACACACACACATACACACACACACACACACACACACACACACACACTGCTATAGCTTCTGACAATATGAGCATTGAGAATTAAGAATTTCTGGGATGAACACTGTACTAGGGCTTTCTATTGCTCAGTCAGTAGAGCACCAGGCTAGCATCCGGAGGTCTCGGGTTCGAATCCAGATGGAATCCCATTTTCTTTGCTCACTTTTCCACTAATACATTAATATTCATTTCTGGTCAGTTTCCCTCTGTTTGCGTTTGTTACACTTATAACTTTGATACAGAAGTTCAAATGGGACACAATGTATAAACTATCCACAGGAATGGGACACAGTATTAAAGGGTACGTGTACAGTTCTGGTCCAGGTGAGGATTTAGCTTTTAACGTTTTGCGAGATATTCAGAAACCACTCTATGAGATGTCAAAGAGCATGCAATTCTAAGGGGTATCAAAAGTTTATTTGACGAAAATCGGTTTTGAAATGGCTGAGATATCCAAAAACAAGGTGAAACAAAGAGATCCTAATAAAAGGTATGGCATGTAGTCTTTTATTATTATTACTTTTTTGGATATCTCAGCCATTTGAAAACCAATTTTCATCAAATAAACGTTGAATCCTTCTTAAAATTACATGCTCTGTCATATTTCATTAGAGGTTTCTCATTATCTCACTTAGGAATGCAAAAAACATGAATCCCCACCTCAACCAGAACTGTGCCGCCCCTTTAATACAAAATGAAGTTCATTCGCTTCCAGTACTTAAAACCTACCCATAAAGAATTGCTTGATCCCCTTCATCCTTAATACCAGTGATACACTATTTTTAACCTGTTGAAGATCTGTCCCAGGTTTACTCAGGCAGGTGTCATGAGAAATGCATGTTGTAGCAAAATCAGCTCGTCCTCAATGGGTTCAGAAAAAAACTAGAAATGTCGCTACAGCGACTGGTTATACCCCCGTCAAACAACATTTCATAAGCTTTGGTCAAAACAACATTTGATAAGCTTTGGTCAAAAAACTGAGGAAGTAGTTAAATCCGCAAGATCTTTCCTTGATCTTCTGCCATTAATATGCCGTTACCATGGCAACGTACTTTCGGGTACTGTCGAAAAATGCGTCTTGCACATCTACAACCAAAGGCACACGTCTGTACCAAGTTTCATGGAAATTGGGCAAAAACTGAGGAAGTAGTTTGCAACACAAAATTTTCCATCATTTTGGCTCATAATATGTGAGCTGTTACCATGGCAACATACTTTTTGTCACTGTCAAGAAATGTGTCATGCTGACCTATATCCTACGACAAACATTCAGTATGAATTCCATGAGAATTGGAAGAACACTGATGAAGCAGTTTTGCCATGAAGCATTTTGCCCTATATTTTACCAATAACATGCCGTTACCATGGCAACACACTTTTTGCCACTGCGGAAATATGTCTCTTGCACATTAACATATTCAGATGAACATCTGTACCTAATTTCATAAAAATTGATCAAAAACTGTGGGAGGAGTTCGCGACACAAGATTTGTACCCATTTTTGCCCATAATATGCCGTTACCATGGCAAC
The DNA here is from genome assembly GCF_040938485.1 of Diadema antillarum. Taxonomy (NCBI): domain Eukaryota; kingdom Metazoa; phylum Echinodermata; class Echinoidea; order Diadematoida; family Diadematidae; genus Diadema; species Diadema antillarum. The sequence goes on along the minus strand of NW_027272285.1, from coordinate 94,762 downwards.
GTACTTTTGGGTACTGTCAAAAAATACGTCTTGCACATCTACAACCCAAGGCACACATCTGTGCCAAGTTTTATGGGAATCGGTTGAAAACTGAGGAAGTAGTTCGCGACGCAAGATTTGTACCCATTTTTGCCGATAATATGCCGTTACCATGGCAACGTACTTTTGGGTACTGTCAAAAAATACGTCTTGCACATCTACAACCCAAGGCACACATCTGTGCCAAGTTTTATGGGAATTGGTTGAAAACTGAGGAAGTAGTTCGCGACGCAAGATTTGCAACGGACCGACCGCCCGACCGACCGCCCGACCGCCCGACCGCCCGACCGACCGACCGACCGTCCGCTGATTCCTATATACCCCCTTCAAACTTCGTTTGGCGGGGGTATAAAAAGGCAGACAAAACTTTGCATTTCATGGACCATTCAGAAAGCTATGGAGCATTGTAAAAATGCCAGTTATGTGATCATATTGGCTGATCAATAAAATATCAATGGAAAAAAAATAAGAAGGGAAGAGGGTAAAAATTGAATGAGATCTACAACTATATGTATGTGGAATTGGGCATTGCCATTTCTCAGCATTCTACATTTCATCACACACACACACGGGACACATGAAAGAGTATATCACCAAAAAAAAATAATAATAATGTTGTTGTTGTTATGTACAGTGTGTATGCCCCTTTCTTGGTACATGCCATTTTTTCCCCCATTTTTTTGTTCTTTTTAATGTGACTTAGCCACAGTTGACGAGTTTGTACAGACAGCTAGTCTTTGTATGCCAAGGTCAATGAGGTACGATCTTGGTATGGTAGCTGTAAATTACCAAAGGATCATTAAGTTGCATTACTTTTTCATCCCTCCATCTACAGTATCTCTCCTCTCCTTTCAATCTTTTTGAAAATATGTGAAAATAAAAACAAATCCAATACAGAAATGTCTTTGCAGACCATGATGTATACAGCAAATAGGAAAAGGTGTGTAAGTGTGAACCTGGTTAATACTCCTTGTCATAAAAGAGGCAAAGAAACCATCTCCAAAAATATGATACATTATGGCAGAAAAGTGTGATTGAGTGTCCAGAGACTCCAACTCTCCCGCTTTCAACGGGAGATCTCCCGCCAAAAGCCCATTTTTGCAAAATCTCCCGTTCTCCCGCTTGAGATTTAATTTCTCCCGCCCTGGCTCTAGGTCTCCCGCTTGAAATGATTCCTTACTTACACTGGTGTCATCATACTGTATGTTGAAAATAAGCCTGAGATAGCACGAGAAAGCATCTAGAACCCTAGAGCTGCCGGGGCCCTTAGGTATAAGCGGGCCCTGGAACCCAGCCGCAAGGAACTTCGCGCTTGTGATGTGCACTTCGCGCACATCACGTTGGAGTCTCCCGTTTGCTAGGGGTTTCAGGCGGGAGAATCTCCAGATCAGAAGGTGCTTGGGGTTGGAGTCTCTGAGTGTCATCCGAACTCACTCCTCACTTGTATTTTCTGACTTCACATGCAGCAAAATACGCAACCTGAGTATAACTGTAGGTTCACTCATACGGGGCCTTTAGGAATACAGCTGTAAGCCACTTTGCAGGCCATGATAATATATAATGGTATTTTTTGTTTGTTTGTTTGTTTGTTTGTTTGTTTTTTGTGATACCACAGTGTCGGCAGTATGGTTATTGGATCTCAATGCAAAATCAATTTGACCCGTGGAAGACAAGTCCTGAGTATACTCGGGCAGGTGTCAATGGGAAATGTGTGTTGTAGCAAAATCAGCCTGTCCTCAACTGGGTAATATGTTATCATTCACACATGGCCAAAAAACATGACCTAAAAGAAAAAAAAACTCACTCTGTTCCACGCAAAGCATGTTTAATCTAAAAACTGTGCATGCCGGACTATGACCACAACATGGTCCAGAGCACCCTCACCCCAGGCCTAGTATAGCAAGATCTGTCACATGATTACGAAAAATACTTCTTCTTTTCTTTTTTTTCGCAAGCCCTTCACACATACTGTGTGCTGCATATCATTATAAAGGTTTCAAAACAAAATTAAGACAGACTAATTTTTGCATTTTGATGCAGATTGTGGGTATCTGTGATTGTGTGTGTGTGTGTGTGTTTGCATGTGTGAACACACAAGAACGGTCAGTTTTCACATCAGACTGCAAAACTTGATTTTCGAAAAGAAAATTATTTTTGGGCGTGTGTGAATGGGAGGTGTAGAGATAGCCACTGCAGAGCATGCTAGCTGGCAGGCAAGCTAGCAAACACAGAGCTTGCTGGTTTCTGGTCTGTGCATTCCTACTGGTGATTACATAAATTATTCATAGACCCAGGATTGCCATGTAGAAATGTAGAAAAAAAATGTAGGGAATATATCTCTCTCTTTCTCTCCTAGTCTTTCTTTCTGTCTCTGTCTCTGTCTCTCCCTCTTTCTCTTCTTTGCTCTCTCCGTCGCTGTCTCCGGGTGTGCTAACAAACTGTCGTTGGTTGTGGCTCCATGCACAAAGCATGAATTCCCACAACAAAATCCCACCAACAGAAGGTCCATGCACACATTGTAATCAGTTTAGAACCACACATTTCTATCACTCTAAAGCTACAGTGAGAATCATAAAACTGAACACAAGAGTCAATAAAATAAGCACTCTTTGGGTCTTAGATATTACACACTAGGCTCTTTTCTAGATTTGTACAGATGTCAAAATATGGAACCGTATCAAATTCTGTTCCCTTCTTTAAAAATAAAAATTATAATGTCAGTGGTTGCACATATGGGCTTTGTAAGGGTTTCTAGTTTTGTCATTGATGTTGGATGTGTTGTTGTACTTCATGTAGGCCTATATATTTCTCTGCCCATATATTGTAAAAATTTTCTGTAACTCACAAATGATGGTTTTGAGGAGAATGCAAAATATAAGCTCTGTTTTTTAGCTCCCTTCCGTTTTCAATATTTTGAACATAACTTAGGAAATACGCATCTTGGTTTCACAATTAATTGTGTATTTATATTACATTTTGATACATGTACAATATGTAAATTGCTTTTTTGCATACAAATGTTTTGTATGCTTACATTCTTTATTGAAAATAAAAATGAATAAATTAAATTAAATTAAATATGGCCATCCAAACACTACTATCAATATCAACATTGACAATGATACTAATCATAACAATGATCCGAGCCATCAACTTTCAACCAAGAGCGTATAGTATGTTTCATATTTCTGATACACAAGGGGATATAGTTCTGGTTGGATACATGAGGGCCTATAGTTCTGGTTGAAATGGGGATTCAGGTTTTAACTTTTTGTGAGACAATTACAAATCACTGAGGCCCCTTCATGAAGTATTAGAGAGCATACGATTTAAGAGGAAATCAAAATTTATTTGATGAAAATCAGTTTTGAAATGGCTGAGTATAACCAACAGGTGGGACTCACCTTTTATCAGGACAACTTTGTTTTACTTTTTCTGGATATCTCAGCCATTTGAAAAACGATTTCCATCAAATAAACTCTTAGAACTGTATGCTCTGTAATAGTGATTTAAATTATCTTGTAATATTTAAAGTTACAACTTGAATCCCCATCTCAACCAAAACTATACCATCCCTAGTCCCTAGCAGCAAAGCATGTACACTGCATCACAGCTCTGTAGGATTGCACTGGTCTTGGAGTGGTTACACACACGAGAAAAAAATTGTTACTGAATCAAAGATTGAAATGATTGTATTTCATTATTAAGATGATTGGACAATATACATGGTAGCTCAGAAACTGTTACACATGGTACCTTGAAAGGAGGCGAGGCCTAATCTTTTGTGCCAGGTCAGGCAGTAGCAGTGGACTATTCAAACGTGTGCGGCACACGGTTTATCAGCGAAAGTAGTTAATAGAAGGTCACATAAGCTCTGCCTCCCAAATCATATGTGAGACATCCAAGCCACACTCGCGAGAATCCATACTGTGAATGGAGTAACTTTTTTTTCAAAGAATTCACTTCCAGATTAGCATTTGAATTCATGATTGTAATCTTACATGTCACAATTTTAGTTTGGTTTACACATGTCCTTAAAAAATCATAATTTTGAGCAATTTTTCCCCTCTACAATCATCAATTTTCTCTCATGTGTAAATTTCTCCTCTTTATAGTGAGTTCCATATTACGGTTTGCAGACAGCTCCGCAATGACCGAATCTGTCAAATAGTTACTATTTGAAAAAATCAGATTCTATAACAAAGGCTGATGTATCAAAGCCAGTGCAGCAGCTGGCATCCCAGTATGCATGCAAAACCTCACTCTCATCTTCTATCCCCAGTTGTTGTTGTTTTGCTGTTGTTGTTGTTTTTAATCTTTTCCTCTTTGCCAGTGACTAAAGCCATCCCAGGCATAGATGAGTACTGCACACCACAATGTCATCAGGCAGTTAATTACTCCATTATCCCCCTGACAAAGGCAACCAGTCACTGTCCCAAGCATTGTTTGGAGGGGGGGGGGGAGGGGGAGAAAAGAGGGGTAGGAGGATACCACGAAGTGGGGGGGGGGGGGGTGATGCTCCCTTGGACAGAGACAGACAGAAAGATGGGGGAGAGAGATGAGTTAGGCCCTCACTCCTGTTTGGTGAAGAATAAATGAGTTTTCATCATCATAATGGGCTGATACACGGGCAACAAAGAGAATCCTGCACAGGGCGGAAGACATTTGTGTGTGCTCACCAGCTTTGCGGAGATTGTGTCCATTCTACCCACTTAAGGACCAGGCAGCCGGCCACACTGATTGAAAAATAAATGCCCACATCCAAACTATTTGGGGGAGGATAAATCCCAGCTCCAATCTTTCCTCCACAGACCTCTCTGCAGAAGCTGTCCAGACACAACACCCATTCACCCACACTTCCAACATCCCTCACGGATCGGGGATGGAGATATTCAAGTTTTGAACACATCATATTAACAACTGGATGATTTCAGATGTTGTGGTTACTTGATATGTTAGTCCTGATGACAGCAATATGACAGAAAAATACTTGTGTATCTCATATTTTCAACAGAAAGAACATTTTTTTTGTTGACATTTTCTGATGTTTTCTGGTTGGAGCCCACCTTGATGACGGAAATCCACACTAGTACATCAAGCAGACGATAAGTGGGATTAAACGTCACTTAAAATGTATATATCATAATGATGAAAGAGTTTTCTGACAATATCATTAATTGAACTCTATGCATGATTTGAGTGCCAATTGTCACAGAAAGCCTCAAAGAGTTGTACACTGTCCCAAGTTCCTGGCACAGAGAGGATTAAACAGTGCTACAATACTACAATATACTTTGTTTCTTCATTCTCCTCATCCAGCATTGATATCAATTATGTGCGTGTGGGTGCGTGTTTGTGTCAAATGGCTACTTCCTAAACAATATCATTTCTATCATTGTCTTCCTGTCCAATTCTTGAAGACAATACCCTACTACCAAACTTTACAATCATATAAAGTTGAATTAACATTTGAAGAAAAAAAATTAAAGAAATAAAAATAAATCAGAACATTGATTTAAAAATGTTAAAAGGCTACCGAAACAAGACACATTTTTGTGAGCACACTGTCAGGAAAATTCTGACCATCTGATGTCTGGCATACCTTCCTATTGCAGGCTCACAAGTTTCGTACTTGCTATGGAATAACTAACATTCATATTCCATCATGCCATCTGGTGCCTACAGTACATTTGGAGCATCTTTTACGTCCGCACATAAACGAGAGAGGTGCCCGTAAAAATGGCTCAGCACTCAAGCTCCGTTTTCAGACAAAGTCAAACATGCACATCTCATGCACCCTATCAATAAAGACGCATGATAAAGTCAAAACACCTCGACAATACAACTTCAGCAGAATATCATTCCTCCACGGGAAGCACATGTAAGGTGGGGGGAAGACTTCAAGGTCTCTGCAAATCACTGCACGGGGGAAATAAATCAACATTCATATCTCCACCTTTACACTGTTGCAAAGGCGCCGCACTTGAATGCGTACCCCGGAAAGGTCGCGGGGTCGCAGCCCCATAAAGTGCAATATCCATGCTTGTAAACAAAAGGCGTACTCTACCAGCAACCAGACGGACAATAGACCCGTAGGTATACAAAGCTGGAGCAAAGTTCAATGGAATTCTCGAAACTGGGACTGACATTGAAAAATGCATCCACGTTAGAAAAAAACCCCAAAAAACTTGGGCCCTGCCTGTCTCACGAAGGTGTGCAATACAAAGAGCCCCAATGGGAATGCTTTTTTCCTTCTTCTTCTTTTCTTGTTTTTGGTCCCTCCTCTACCCATAAGATACAGTACACCTGACAGGGAACTGGGAAACCTGCTCAACTGCTGTAGCCATTCATACAAAGATAAAGACAATGCAAACATGAGAAAAAGAAGAGTGACCTGGGAATATCATGTCACTTCATGCATTCAACTAGAACCCACAAAAAATTGATAATAATAATAATAATAAAATAAAGATGACATAGTAGGCCTACAAAGTTAGTTATGCTCCACACAATTGTGTCACAGTATAGAGAGCAGTAGGAGTGGTTTCTAAAGATACATTTCCGCTGTTTAATTGGCTGATCGCCTATTTGGCCATATAACAGAAAGAACAGCTGACCACCTGAAAAAAAATAATGCCAAGCAGTACAGATGAGGAAAATATGACACATTCCATCAGTACAGCAATAAATAGGCCTACATCTGGTACCTGTCTGTATAGGCAATTCATTTACACTGTCTCCAGGGATGAGTTTCAACATCCTTTGCCAGCAAAAGCAGAGAAACCTGAAAGATTCTCAATACTGGCCGAGATTTGGATCATGTACAGCTCTGTACTATTCCTCATATTACTGACGTTGTAATATCAGGGGTGAGAATGTTAACAATCATTTCATGGTTGCAATGTGTGAACTTGAGATACTTCTAACATCACATAGGAAAGAATTTTCACATCAACACATGAATTGGCTGTTCATTTTTTGTTTTTTCACCATGTCAAGCATCCTGTTCCTACAGCAATGCTGCTGGACAGAGAAGTGAACTAAAGACAAGCGACAAGATTACACCAAAGGTCAAAGGTTGACAAAATTGTCCCCAGCACCGCAGCCCACTGACAGGAAAGAGGCTTACTTTGGAAGTCATTCCTTCCTTGAATTAGGAGCTTGGTAGTGAACCCTACTACCTACCCCTTTGCTTTGTTACACTGAAGAATGCCCAAACATCGCTCCCAACATCTTCCCCCTTCTGCTTGGAGAAAAAGAAACTGGGACACTCGACCGCAAGGGGTCAAAGGTCAGAGTCAGGAACTCCCCTGGGGTAACCCGCCAAACTTGTCTCATGTTGGGTAGCTGGCTCTGACCCCCATCAGTGACCTAACCTAACCCCCATGGAGCCTGCAAGGAGGGTGGTGCTTTGTGCGGTGGCAGCAGTTCAAACTCATATCAAACAGGGTAAAGGGGGGGGGGGGAATGGGGTGAAACTGAAGGCATAAAGGCCCCTGGGCACAAAACCAGCACTATCGACAGCTCTTGGAGTTCGCTGCTGAGGAATATCAACTAACAAAGTCAGTACAATAACCACTGGTTTTTGTCCTGATTACAGCCAAATGCGCTCAGCACCACAGACTGATCATGTAACCCTTGCACCGTAGTTCCCCCTGTAACTTTTGCATTCTATTCCTCAAGATATCAATGTACACTTCAGTGTACCCAACTTCCACTTTGTCTCATAATATGTGAACTCTTGTTTTGTAAACAAGACAGGATATGAAGCATCCAGTTTAAGCATTGCATTACCCTCTAATCTTGAATATGCGACAAAATTCGGGAGATATGCATTACTGATACACCTACATTCATTTCGGTTTCAATGTACTGTATGGTGAAAAAAAGAAAAGAAAACAATGTGATAACTCTGGCCCTTGAAAAAAGGTAATGAATAACAACATCCAGTTCTTGTGAGTGACTACATGTACTCATCCAAGAGAGTTTGACATTTATATCAATGAATGCATAAAAATACAAACTACAATTAAAAAAATTTCATCGAGGAATTACACAAATTGGACATGATTACATATTCCTCTTGCCCAAACACTGAAACAGGGCATTTGAGCATGGGCCTCGACAGCCTTTTTCGTGGCATGAAATTTTGGTGAATTGTCCTGGGCATTCAATGCAGTCAGTGGAGACAAGCACTTTCACGTGCATTCTAATTTCTTGGCTCTTGCAATACTTGCGAAATTAAAATGCACACGAACATTCCTTGTTTTACAATAAGCAGGCAAGTAAGTTTGCAACCCACTGCTATAAATCCAGTACCATTTCTTTCACCTTTACAGATACTGATAATACAACAGGTCAATTTCAAAACTGTCAAACTTTGCTGAGTTGTCTATAAATGATGGTCAACTGGATGAGGAAGCACTTTTCCCAAAATCAAGTTTTGAAAATTATGTGAGCCGTCACTATCTAAAGGTAATATCACCATGTTGGTCACTGGTTTTCACAAGAGCCTATTCTGACATCACTGTGTCTTGGGTCAACTGAGTGAGGTAAATATAGTCGCTCACAAATTTTAAGTCATTTTGGACCTTTTTAACAATAATTTTCAACTTTCTTGTGGGTCAATTACTGTATCAATTTGTATAAAATATCAAGACACCCCACCTCACCAGACCACAGAACTCAGCGTAGCTTTCTAAGGACACCCAGAGAACATTCCCTCCCGTCTGTTAAGATGGCACACAGTGGACAGCCTCTGGGTAGCCTCTGGGTAGCCTCCAGAGGACCTCGATGGGTAAATTTTACCCTACATTCTAATCCAGGGCAGACTCCGGCGCGCACTCGAGGTTACATCTGTCGAATAGTACCCAGCTTCCCATTCTGGTTATATACAATATATTGCTGATACATTTCTATAACTTAAATGACATCCTTAAGAAATCTTAAAGAAGAAAACAGTAATTCAAATATCTTTTCAGATAATAAAAGCCTGTGCTATTACGCATGTTCACAGTACTGTAGCTTTACACATGTACGGTGTATGTTACTGCAACATCGACAATGTGATATGCATTGAAACATCTCCCGGGTATCGAACTGGCCACGGACAATGAGTTTACGAGTACGGTAATGTACCCTGAGAATTTCCATAAGCAACGCCTGTTAAGACAGTGCACTCATCGTTCACATCGTATTTTGATAATTATCTGTGGAATGTTACCCTATGTTTCATCTCCAGAGATTGCCCAAAGAACATCTGAGTAAAGGCTGCATTATAACCTTTCCCATGTTTGAAACACGTTTCAATACCAACCCACTCTCAAAACACATTTGCCAATGCTTTTCAGATCGCTTTTCTTGAGCTGTTGCATTTATCAACTCTGTCATGAGTCAATTGGGAGGCCTTGTCACTGCGCAACTCCACTACACAGTTTGACCCAAGGAGCAGAGATGTGTAGTTTAATTGGCAGTGGTTGGCGTGGGCAGGTCCGAGCTACAAGCATGTTTCCAAACAACTTACATCATATGCAAATTAAATGCAACAATCATCTTATCATCTCACAAATTTTTATTGATTTACAAAAAAAAAACCAACAACAATCTTCTGCTCTATTAAACTTTAACAGACTACACAAAGAAATTTATTCTCCTTTGTAAATTACATAATACAGGATCATAATCATTGTAAAGTGCTTACATTTTTATAGGAAATTGTTACAATTCTTATACTATTCAAATTAATATATTCATTTTTCATATGTTTACAATACATTTGCCCTTCAAAACACCATTTCTAGAGCACAATCACTGCAAGACATTCCACTTACAATCAAATGTTTTGCCACTGCTTTGTGTGGGTCTAGAGATTCAAGTTGATTGAACTTTTCCCTCGTGTGTTTTTAACTAGCTTTGCACTTTATCTGCAGTTTTTCCTCCTAGCTGTGAATAGAAAAGGGAAGATAGCCAACTCTGACAACAAAGGAAGAGGGTGATGCTGCTACTCCTATCTTAAAAGGACAACCAGATGTGGTCTTGGATGCCACAGAGAAACACAAAACTTAAGAAATAAAGAAAAAATACAAATGCAAAAACCACAAGCTGGCCTTCAACTGCTGCAACCAGAATAATACAAAAAGAACTGCGGCTCTTGGGACCAGATACCAAGAGGAAAAGAAAGAAAGAAAAAAAAAAGGATACTAAAAAGGACGGATATCCCATAGTCACAATACTTCCAGAACCATTGACTTATCAACTTGAATGGGCCAACAGTAAGTTTTTGTTAAGTCTCCACGACAACGCTATCACGTTGACATCGTCACAGTCCACTAGATATGTCGAGTTAATGGTTTTTGTCTGTTACCTTGGATGAGGGAAACCCAATGAAACATCATCATACAGTGAAAAAGTAAAGGAACAACAATGAAGGAAAAATGCTACCAGAACTGGGCGTATGACCTTGATTCGGGACTGAGGGTGTGGCTCCTCTGACTGACCTGGTGCTATTTCAGTGAAGACCAGAGCAGAAAGTTCACTGACTTCCACAGAAATATCACACAATCATTTCTCTAGGTGGGGGGGGGGGGGGTCTTTCTTCTTTCATCCACCTTTCTGCTATGTAGTAAAAAAAAAATGTCAGCATTTATCAAACATTCTTTGCCAACTATGACTTTTTGTCAGTCATCAACAAAATCTTTGCAGCACTTCACTATTAAATCACTATATGAAACAGGTACGTAATAGTACATTTCAGGTCTTTGGCACACACACTATGAGGTGAATTTGTGACAAAACTGCAATGTACAATGATTTTGAGAATTTAGAAATTTTACGTGTACATTATCTGAGGAAAGATTCTCAGGTTCTTGGTTTGAGATGTGCAGCTACTGCACTGGCTAATATCTGTGGCTGGCAAAATTACCTGCCACTGCATGGCCAGTATGTATCTTTTGTTTTCCTAAAAAAGAATCTTAATATAGCCTATACCCTTCAAAATCTCTGTTACGAAAAAGATCATAGCACCTCACGTGGGTATTTGTAGGCTCATCTCTAAAAAATAGCTTTATCTTGACACTAATAATATTCGAAAGGGTTCTAGTTCTCCCCATGAAACAAAATGAGGTTGTTGTTTCTTTAATCTACTGACAAAACAGGCTGACTTACAATTTACTACTGACACAGACTTACAGTTGCGGAACAAAAAAGGTGAAATTACAAGAGGACCTGCATCAAAGAGCTAAGTTTCATTGACTTACACTTGCAACTTCTAGTAAGTAAGAAAACTAACAATCAAAACCAGTGGTTGGAAATAGTTACCCACAATTTAATCCGACAATGACAATGTTGTTAAAGACTGAAGGTGCTGAAATTCAAAGTCAAATGCACCCCTGTAATAGATTATTATCAGCCAGTAATACAATGTATCATGAACTGGTATCAAAGCAATAAGACTGTCCTCATAAAACTTTTAGGAAGTTTCTATCCTCTGGCGAAAATGTTTTCTGTGGAACTTGAATCAAGACAACAGCACCAATTACAATTTGATTAGAGTCAGACACAGGCTCAAAAAAAATAAATAACGAATTGAAAGTCCACAAGTCATCAAACTTGGCATCAAATGGGTCAGCCTCAATGCGGAACTAAAGATGGCTCTCCACTCATGTGAATAGACATAATGCTAGGATTTCACAAGGCATTATCACCAGGTGGAACTTGGTGCAAACTCTCATTACAGTGTACTTGCTTCCAGTATTCTTCAGTTTTCGGGCAAACATCCTTTACGGTCTAAAATTGTAATAACTAATAAGGCCTATTTGCATGATTGGGGAAAAAAAAAGATCTGTGCTTGACCCTTCTGTTGTATTTCTTTGGCAAGTCACGGAAACAGGCTGCCATAGCTGTTCTTGGCAACCATCATGTTTTGTAGTCACGAATATATATCACACATGAATAGACACACCCAAAAAAAAAAAAAGACTGATCCAAAGATAATGCCTAATTGTGTTTGATGAGGGAAATGTGAACAGAGCGTATCATTCAACAAAAATACCACTTTAAAGCCAATGAAAACATATCTTTGAACAAAGAGAAGTGCTACAGTATCATGCTGAAGCAACAGAATAGCTATCCACATGCCAGTTTTTCATACCATCTCACCTACGTATACAAGAATTGAATTGTGCTTGAGCACGCACAATGACTTCAACTACACCTTGAATATCAGTGTTAGTAACCCTCTTCTGTTTCTAAATTCTAGTCTACAGTCTTGTAGTACAACCAAGATTACATTTGTACTTTGTTCAGTGCCATCATTTAATCTCTAGGTATTTCAGGTCCTGTTAAAACTAAACCCTTTCTGTGCCAGGGATACTGGACAGTATGGTATAAAGCTATAGGGTTTCCTGAGTCAATCGGCACTCAAAGCACACAGAGGGTTAAAGGAAAGCTCCACTCTGTGTTCAAGTTACTGTAAAAGTGGAAATTTTCGCGGTGTTGAAATTTTCGCACATTTCGCGCAATCAGCAACTAGCGCGAAAGTAAAAGCACACGAATATTTTTGCTTGCCATATGTTCCAGTAGTTGATGTCTTGATTCCGCGGAATTAACAATATATGCAAAATTCTTACTACCAGGCCGAGCGCGAAACGTTAGTCGCACGAAAATATCCACTTTTACAGAAATACCTGCAGAGCAACATTGAAACAAACAGAAGAGTCATAGCTCACTGAGTCACTATTCCACAAAATGATGATACTGTATGGGTTGAATCAAACAAACAAGATGAGGCTACTGTGAAACCGGAAATATTCGCAGCATGAAATTCTCGCGAATTGGAGCCAACGGCCGGTTTGGCACCATGAAATTTTCGCGAATTGTCATTGGCATTCAGTGCATAGTATACACAAGAATTGTCGTGTGCATTTTGATTTTGCGGATCTTGGATCTGTCGCGAAAACATTTCTGGTTTTCCAGTATGTCACCCTGAGAACTTTCTCAGTGTTTTCTGTCAATGAAAAAAAAAAATAGTTTCGTACAAAAAATTGTGTCTTTGATTGAAGATTCAACTATGAATCCCTCTCCTGCAGAATATCAAAACCCGTTGTTGCTCATTATCACAACTCTACTAATGACCAACTGCCAAGGATATGGTTTGATCTTTTCTTTTGTACGCAAAGGAGCAAATTACATGAAGAGTTGCATGCAGACTGATGGGAAACTGTGCGGGCATGGTACCACCACTTCATCTAATTTGCATAGATGCACAGATACGTATTCTATATGTGGCAGTGACCAATATCACTATTTCATTTACAACAGAAGATTCACAAGATCTCTTTGAATATACCATGTATGAAAGTCAAGGTAATAGGTGCTACTGTCAAATATTTGCAAAGCTTACAATGTATCTCTACTAATTAGCATTTTATAATGATCATACTCGAAATGTCAACAATTTCGAAAATTTCTGATTTTTTAATCACAGCATTGTGCAACTGTAGGTATCGAATCACCATGGAATAAACAAGATCCTAGATATATACAAATCTGTTTTATGCGCTAGAGCCTGTAAGGAAAATCATACACAAAACCCAGTGTGAGCTCTTCTCAGTCTCCCCTGCATAGGTCGCACACGGTATTTAATTGAACGTACGTCTGAGCACCAACCTGGAACACACAGCGGGCCATTAATCCTACATAGAAACCCGCATAGCGAAGTTAATGCTCATTTGGTGGTAATGCACGCACATTAGCACTAATTCTGCTAATTCTGATCTGGCGCAACAAGTGGCCTTGATAGGGGCCTGGACCAACCAGTAACACGCCACTCAGTCGAACACGGCCAGCTATTTATTCAAGACACATTGACGTTGGATTGGAGGAATGGGCTTGAAAAACTATGTCTAGAAGCCTATTCAAGTAAATCAGCTTTGCATTAACAAATCGTTCACAAAATGTTACGAAATGTGGTACGCAGATTTAAAATGTAAACATAGATATATCTCACAACAACAGTAAATGACAGCAAGCAACTAGCAACAGAATCAGTGGAAGTAGTAGTCGTAGTGATAGCAGTCTGCAGTTTTCAGTGTTGGCTGTTATGATGGGAAAACACCCTTTATTATTATTAAGGAAGGAGAGAAAACTCCAAATATTCCTCATAAAATGCCATATATCACATTTTAACTGCATATAGATGCATTATTTTTCATATCAACTAATATGTAACTGTGAGCAATATGTTCAAGAATGTGGGACATAATGCACTTCATGACTTTTGCATATTATACAATTCATCTAGATTCTATTAGGTGCCATGTGTGCCAAATATACTGAATGTCTGTAGCATAGACACTACCTGGCTCTTGATATAGCTTAGCTGCTTCACAGGATATATCTACAAATTGTTCTCTCTTTTTTTTTTTTTCTTTTTTTTTGGGGGGGGGGGGGGGAGGGTTCAGGCTAGCTTTGTTTTTCTTCTGAACTGCAAACTGCTCATTCTATAATTCAGCAAGAATATATGCCACAGACTCATCCAAGTCTCTTCATAAATTGATTTGCATTTCTGCATACAGGCTGACTTGCACCTTTAAGTTACACTCATCATGAACCCCCTCGCAGTGGTACTGGCTGCTTACCTACTGTCCTAAGTATATGTGACTCTCTGTCAGAAATTTCTTGGGGGGCCTCACAGGGGCAGGAATAGGAGTTGTGCATCCCGGCAATGTGTAGCATAACATGATAAATGAAGCATTTTCCTCAGTTGCAGAGCTGCACTGTGTTCCAACAGCACTTGCAGGGCTATACTACATATCGGCCAAGAGGACGCCAACTTTCAGCAAATTGATTATATGTACGCACATACGGTGGGGGGCATATTTTCTAGTGTACAGTCTTAAACACAGTCGCCTGTAAGAGACATTGCATTATGAACCAAGGCATCTAATTCGAAGACAATCATTTACATATACTGCCCAAGTCATGGCTGCTCAGATATAAACACATTTTTGCTGAAGAGAAACTCCCAAATAGTATCACATTTGGTAAATGGTTACACAATACCTGAGCATATACAATGCAATACATTGCATTTATGTACAATTTAAAAATATATGCAATAGACCATAATTATCAATCTATATGAAGAAAGTTAGTCTTCAGTCAGTTAGGCATTTACACAAAATGCTGGTGCATAAATTGTGTCAAGATGTCGATCTAAAATACCCACTTTCCTTGTCAAAACACATAATTTCATATGGTACAGACACCCGAGATTTATATAAAAGCATAGAGACTGTATGAAAAATTTGCATTCAAATTTGTAATTCCTTTCTGATATATTTACTTTTCATTTTTCTATGTTTTCAAGATATCATTAAGACTAGCACATGCCTGAAGATTTTGAATCATTTCATGTATGTGGCTTGTGAATACAGAAGGGTAGCAGTCAGACAGATTTCAAACGGGGCACCTAAAAAATGAAATCAGTATCATGAAATGACATACTTTCTTTTCGAAATAAACTCAGGTGACTTCATGGACTGATTGAACACTACACAGCAGGGAGTACACTGTACATCCTAGGTTTTGCACAGTATTCTTTCTTCTCAGAAATAAAAACCATGCTACAGTTGTATTAAGCCTCTGTTTATTGTCCAATAAGTTTATCATCAATGTTTGTTTTTTCATGAACGACAAGTAAATTTTGAAGTCTTCAAATCTTCTGTCATATTGCCTGACCTATGATTATATTTCAACAAATGAACACAAAACCCGAGTGCAAAATGGGTGGAAACTAACTTCAGATAAGAGTGACGTATGTACAGCTGGTCCCTACTGAAAAATAAAATAGTTTTTTTTTTTATGAAGGCACAGGAGGGGTCCCTTAAAGCTTTATGGTCAGCCAACTTCATGGTCAGCCAACTTCAAGGTCAGCCAACTTCATGGTTAGCCATTTGTGACATCATTTACAAAAAGTACTTCTGCGTTCATGCATATGTGTTATATGTTAATTTCATTACTGCTACACTTAAAGAGGATGCATTCTTTTATCACTGCCTGTCCACTACATGAGGGGAAAAAATTCATTCATAACACTCCAACAGATGATATCTCTAGATAGAGAGAGAAAGATAGATTTGAGTAGGATTTGAGGGTTTTCTTCTGCTTCGTTTTGTGCATGACCAATGAGAAATTCACTGCAACTGAAAAGAAACTCACTGGACTAGCACGAGCACTTGGTGGTCCCCGATAAATGTCATGGAAGATAGCTTACTGACATTTTCTTCTTCCTGAATGTCAATTTTTTATCTTCTCTGTTCTCTGTTGCTTTGATCTCCAAATTCCTTTCAAGAGAATTGCTTTGAGAGGTCAATTTCCTTTGGGAGATTTCACACAAACAGTGTTTTATCTGCACTAGGCACTCACAGCATCACTTCCCTATCAATATGAACAGTCATATTTATTATGCTATATCTCTCTCTCCTATCTATCTATCAATTTACTTCATGTGTGTTACTCAAAGCTTTCAATGGAAGAATGACATAATTAAAAAAGAGTATATCACAGAAATAAAAGTGGACACTGCAGTCAGTGCCACACTTTACCCAGATTACCTACAGTTTCTACCCATCAAGCCAGACCTGGTCTCGGAATGATTTGATGTACGCCACACCCACAACATATCTGCTACTTTTATTTCGACAGGGGATGTAGAATGTACAGCACATTGGTGCAGTTTGTACCATATGATAGATGTTGGCTTTCATATGACTGCGATAAACTTTGGTGCTTGGGTTGAATACAGGATTTTTTACTGCATTTCTTACCTTCATATTTTTCTCTTTCAATCCCCTTCATAAACACACACATCTCTGATATCTATGGAAATTATTGCCCAAAAATATGAATATCATACATGCTTTCTAAATGAATGTCACATTATCAAACAATTTTTTCTAAACTCATAAAGACATACAATTGTCATTATTGGGAAAATAAACTAAAAAGGATTGCCATGCTATAAAAATTTGGACAAATCTACTTTCAGAAAAAATTATGGGGTGGAGCAATATTATAACTATGACATTTTGCCCTAGGAAACCTCTAAACAAGCTACCAGCATTCAGTTCACATGTACTAGCTGAATGATTTCTACACACAGCCTCCATGGGACAATGTGCTGGCTGTTGTATACCATCAGACAGGCATACGTTCTGCTTGTTACAAACACAGTTTGTTCAATGTACTGTGAATTATGTACATTTATGCATACAATTTGAATATTAGTAAACAAACCAGCTCTCTGAACCATGGGCGTAGGAGTAAAAAACAAAACACAAACACACAAACAAACAAAACAAAAAACAAAAAAGTGCATTCCAGCAAGATATCATGTTATAATACTGAAACAAACGGAATACTCTTTTTATATCAAAATGGAAATCGGAGCAAACTGTACATGACAACATATAAAGTCGAGCAAACCATGTGATGCATGGGTTCATCAGCTTCTACCATAAACTTGGTTTGTTATGGGATGTGGAAATTTTGTGAAATTTAGCACCCTGTTGAGCTAGCATAGATTTGTACAAGCAAAATCCACTGAAATCTGCAAAGCAGGAAAAATAAATCATGAAGAAGTCTTCCCAGTATTGTGTTCAATGGGCACATGGTCTGTATTTTGGTAGCCTGGTCAAATGACTCTAGGCAATGTTGAATACTACCCCTCAGTATTTTTCATCTATTCAATATCATCATGGACACAGGCCTATATTTTCACAAGCCCACTTGCAAAAAGTAACCTAAAATGTGTTGCTCCAATGACTGAAATGCAAAGTCTGACAAAATGCAGATCACATTTCCAAACATCAAGATGAACCAAATGTGGCTAATGACCAATAATGTGGTGTATTCAATTTGTGCTCTAAACAAAGCAAGCACATACAATGATTGTAAAGGTACTGAACTCAGACATGCTCCACGACAAGGAGTTTCTTCTCAAAAAATTGAGACGAATTATATTTTGCCGTGTATTTGTTGTTGCCATTGGTGCATACGTAGTGTGGTTTACAATTCAAGGACTCTTAAAAGAAATGAGACCAGATGACCCCAAGGAAAACACTCCACAGTACAGCGTCAAAACAAGTCCCTCATATTCAATGCACGATCTTTGTCTACATACAGAGCCACATTAACTCACACTTTCTCTCAAATCTGTGTCTGCTACATCATGATTTTTCACAGCTTTCTCTTCTGCCAAATTCTCCTCCAATCAAAACTAAATAAAACACGCAGGTACAAGATGTAACATTGTGTCTCATCCATACGTGTACACATACTGTGCATACCAATTTGAATCTTAAAACCACGATACAAGAAGTAAAATGAACTCGCAAAATCACTCTCTTATGTTTTCTGCCAGTACAGCTGGTACAAATTGGAAAAGTGGCAAAGTTGTACCTGCATCCAAATACAATGCACTCCCATTATAACACTCCACTTATAAATAACAAAATTTCAGATACAGCAAAGTGAATTTCATGTCCCGAACTCATCTCTGTATCTTTATATTGTTTGTTTGGCTCTAGCAAAGTTCCAATACAACGGGGGAAAAACAAAACTGCCAGTCCCGAGGACTCTGTTTAAATGGGAGTTGCCTGTATATTGTAGAAGATTGGACTGTCACTGAATACTCACATAGTCATGGAAGGCCTTTGCTTCGCTTGAATGTTCGCATGTGTCTCTCCTCTCCGGAGCCGCACAATATAAATCCCAAAATACACTGCGTGAAAATTAGAAATTCGGAGAAAGAGACATTATTCATTCAAGATATATAAAAAGTAGTCTAGGATAAATTACACAGTATACATCAGAGGGTATTTTTTTCTCTCGGTCTCTCTCTCTCCCAGTCTCCCTCACATGCACACAAAACTGGTGGTGAAAAAAGGGTCTCTACCATGGTAAAACATCTTAAACATATAACACGGCAACAAAAACACAGTTTGACATTCCAACACAGAAAACTACAAATAGTTTTTTAGTGTGTTTTCTTTTTCAAGGAAAGCTCTAATCAAAGCCTGAAACTAAAAATCAATTTCAACAGGTATTGAGAACACCAATAACAGTATACACTGATATTCATGTACACATGTAATTCATGATCTATTCCAATCAAGTTACCCTGTCACTCACATCTGTTTCATTCAATCATATTATCATATCTGAGATACAAATATTTACTCTTTCTCATTCATTTGGTAATTTACTGATAACACACACCATACAGGTACATCATATCTGGTACTCAAGTACTGTAACAATGCAATCTTTATCAAAAATAGCTGCTCAGGCTTACAGGTCTGCATTTCCATGTTTAACAAAAAGTGAATTAAAATATAAAAACACAACAACAATGACATAAAGTCATTATCTAGTCAAGATCCCTAGATCCACCATTGACTCCCACAAGTATTCATTCTACCCAAGAGCCATAAGACTATGGAATCGCCTGCCGGGACCCATAGTAAGCACCGCCAACCCAACATTATTCCAAGGAGCTGCTTTGCCCATCCTCAGGGCAATGCAGCCTCCTGCTGGATCAGCCACTGTGTAAGAGGATCGACGCTGTTTTTACTCGCACTGAGCACCTATACTCACATTTTATTGTATGATAGTGAGACATCTGTACATACACTGAATGACACCCCCTCATGACACACAGTTCGAGTTCATCCCAGTATAGCTTCATGTACAAGCTGCTTCAAAGGATTATTACATCAAGGTCAAGGTCAAGATCAAGTTGTCAAATTGCAAATACTTCTGTCTTTGATGTTCACGAACAATGCAATATTATGCAAGTTTTTGAATTATTATGAAGTATTAGAACACATACAATGTACAGTACACTGTTTTCAGTATGTACAAGAGTTGCCTTGTTTACTTCGAGAGCCAATTGCAGTGTGTGGGCCCAATACTATTACCAGGTATGTTATCAGCAATTAAAAGAAGACTGTGAATATTGCTACCCTGGGCAGTGTTTACTATAGAACCGAACAAAAGCTAACTCACCTAAATTCATCTCTATGCAGTACCATAGATTACTAGCTGTTTCCCATCTACGTGTATATGAGGGCTGCCCTCTATAGTTTCCTGCAGGTTAGTGCTGAGCCAAACTGAATCCTATGAAATCTACATTGCTCAAGACAAATTACCTTACATGACGCCAAAATTGAACAGATCTACAAGCTACTAAAACCAAGACACAGTATACAGGCTAATCATTGTCATTAACACAAGATACTACACCCCTGTACTTCACAATATTGTGTTAATTTGTGATAAACAAGGTAGTTTCTGAGTCCACATCCAGGCAGTAAAGTTACCTGGCAAGTGGATTTATTTGCAGAGGACAATGAGTTATTCATTTGCACATGAAACAGCACAGAATACTAAAGAAATTATGGTAACTCACCACCACCATGAGTGTAGAAACCCTGGTGGCTCCCCTAATGTGATATTCTTCTCCCACCTTATCTGTGAAAGGATAAAGAAAGTGAAGAAAAACTCGTTAGGTTCATCATCAACTCACTTGCTAGTCCCACATACGCATCTCACACAGGCAGGTATATACACAACACACAACGGTGCTCCATACGCAGGAGAGCGTACAAGCGAGTCGAGCATCAGTGCTGTGGCACTGGGCGAGTGGCTACACGCCATAGGCCATGCACAAAACTCACTGCAGCAGCGTGCTGTGCTACGACAGAGCAATTTCTGTGCGGCAGCACACGGCGGGCTACTACGTCAGTACACCGATGCGTTTGTAAGCGATGCGATACGATAGCGTACAAAGTCAATGGGGTACCGCACAAAACAGCGCAGCGGCATCGTACATCGGAATTTAAATTTCGAAAAATTAATATTCCTACCTCTGAGAGAAAGGTCTGTGCGGTCTTCTGTGCCCCGACATGGAGTAAATATTCGTATACATAGAGTGCTAACCTGTAAAATACAAAAGAAATGAGACAAATTCATGAATTTTACACTCGTCTCGAACAACGCTCTGTGTTGTGAGATGGTGCGCGATGAGGCGCAAGACTACGTGATGTTTTCCTTATTTCTGGACAGAAATTAACCGAACTTGGTATCAAACCCTATGTTTCCGATACTGCAGAATTCATTTTTTGGACTGTTTCGGCAATTTACGACGAAAATACTTACTTTTCCCTCGCTTGACTGTCCGAAGGTACAGTAGAACCTTTCCCTTTGGGGAACATGCTGGGTAGCTATTCTGTCACGCACCTGTCAAGCAATCAAGGCAGAGTCTGACCCCGTAGTCATAACGACCATTTCGTGACCTGCAAAATCCGTCGATTTGATTGGTCAAATAATTGATTAATTCAGGGATCCTAAAAACGGTAGAGAGTGCGTTAGGTCACTCAGCGAGGAAAATGCAGTGTATATATCATTAGCATACACTTTTGAGTGTAAAGAAATAGCAATAACTGAGACTTTTTTGGTTTATTCACATAAAATGTTGATGGTTTACTGTAATGTTAGGAATCACAAAATGTACCAATGCATGATCCTTTGTTTTTGTAAGTTTCCTTCAGATCTGAATTGAAATTATATCCAAAATATCATATTTGAATAAATAACATTTTTGCATTCCAAAACTGGGAGAAAATATTGAAAAACAATACACTTGAGAGAATATTTCACATTTCCAGTCTGCATTTTTAATTGATAAAGGCAAAGGCACTCAGGAAACTATATTTCACTGTGCTTTGAGATTTAGATGAAATTTTGACCATTTCATATTTGATGCTTTCAGGCAACAGTCTGGTAATGCTAATGAGGGATGCGAGAGACGGTGCACTAAACAAACCGAAAGGCGGAGAAATTGATTTTCATGGCGGCCTTCGGTAGGCGCTTACAAGAAGATGTCATACTCCCCCACAACTTCATACACGTTGGTCAATGCATCATGCAGTTGTGTTCACGATCTGTATAATGTACGAGAGAAACGTAAACAGACGAACCGAGTGAACACGTGAATATGGCAGGGTCTGTCGATCATGAACGATTCAGGGCAAATGTCACAGAAATCGTGCGATTTGCGGGACAACTGAAAGAAAGATGGGAAATCAGATCATGTATGGTGCGTCAAAGTAATCTTGTTATCAATTTACTTCCACCGTATTTATGCATGCTAGACTTTATTTCCTTCATTTGATATGAACTGAACTTTCTGGTGGTTTGGAAGTCGCTCCCTGTGTGAGTTTGTACTGTATGCAGGTGCACACATTCTAGTCGGCTCGTACACTGTAATATCTCAGCTGAGCTGCCTGTGGAATCCAGTAATCGATCCGTCAAGCGTCAAACATAAAATGTGTAAGCTAAACACACCAGCGAAAAGCGGGAAGTGCGAGCAACGAGCAAGTGTTTTCCGTGATGTAAACGTTAAAGTGTGTATTGCCTTTTATACCATGATTAGAAAGAAAACTCCGTCTGTCCGGAGGAATTTTATAACATTTTTTGGCAAGGCTTTTCACGGACCTCGACCTCCAAGCAAGGCCAGGGCGAGGAGGGAGGGAGGGGGATTCCGTGAAGCCAGACGCAGTCTCCGCGGAACATAGCCATCCCCGACGACAAGCTAGCTAGATGCCGACTGATCTTTCGCATTTACACATAGAATCATCTACTACTGTGATAGAAGGCGACGTAAAGACTAAAGTGCATGATTGCCGAATCTACTAGTAATAATATGACTTTAATTCACTGGTCACAGATTTACATGATATTGACATTTATTGACTTTATCGAAGCATGGAACCCTCTCTGTTCAGAGTACAAACATTATACTACATTCAAACTATAAACTGTACTGCATATGTTTCATGATTGAAGAAATGAAGGACAGAACAGAACCAAGTTGAAATGGCAGTGGGCATGTCTGTAATATGCCATGTACTGTAAAAGTGGATATTTTCGCGAGACTAATATTTCGCGCGCAGTTGATTTTTTGCGAGCAGTTGGTCGGGTAAGAAGAGTTTCGCGTGTTTTTAATTCCGCGGAATCAAGACATTGACTATCATATAGAAATATGGGTAGCGAGAATCCTGCGATCTCATTGGTTGAGAACTGTTTGTGGATTTTCTACTGGCCACATGCTGCTTCACGGTGGTAAACTTGTTATCGCGCACTTGCAGCAAGAGTGCGCGCACTAAACAAGCGTTCGCGAACTCGATACGAGATGCCTGTTGGCTGAAAAATCATCATCCAGTACCAGGGGCCCGTTTCATAAAACTTGTTATGAGCGACAACTGCCACATTTCTTTGACAAATTTGCTCTTGGCCAATTAGATGCAAGGATTTCAATAGCTTATAACAAGTATGACAATTTGTCACTGATAACAAGTTTTATGAAACGGGGCCCAGGTCAACAATGAACTTTCCCTGCTAAGCACCACACCACAAAGTCTACTCTCAATATCTTTCCACAGCTTTAAGCGTTGAATTATATGATCATGAAGCTCAAGCCACAGGTACATCACCCAAAGATGCTGGTCAAGTGTGATTATGGTTGAAGTCATCAGACAAGGGCAAAGGTGAAAAGATCAATGAACTTCTCCTGATAAGCACTGTACTCTTTTACTTGTGGAGTACCAGTACTCTCAATAACTTTCCAAAGCTCTGAGCTATAACCACGAAACTCCTGCCACAGGTACTTCTACTGAACCAGTAAAAGATAAAGATACCTAAAGGTGGCAGTCAAGTTTGAATACTGATGAAGTCTGACAAGGTCAGAGATCAAATGGGTCAATAACCTTACATACATATTGTAATTAGAAATACTTCACTTAAATGTACAATAGGCATATTGATATTTACTTTCAATAACCTTCCACAACTTTGAGCTATGACCATTAAAATAGGTGCCATAGGTACAGTGTACATGGTATCTAAAGATGATGGTCAGGTTTGAATATTGGTCAGGTCTGACAATATCAAAGGTCAAAGTATCACCTTCAGATCTTTATGACATGTATCTCAGCTTGAAAGCTGTGTCAAGTTACCAATTTAAACCATTGTGATACGCAAGCAAGACATAGCTTGGCATTTGCCCTCGGTTTGTTTGTTTGTTTTTTCACCGCAACTTGTGCAGAATTTGTAAATTATCTATTTAAATGCAATGAAATTACAATTACATGAATTTGCCTTTGTATTTGAATTTTCACATGATTGCAAACAACATTTGTTTCCAGCCAATTCCATTAATCTAAATGTTTCCATATGAATATTTTTCCAAGGATGTACATGTATTCGGATTCAAGTTGTTGAGAGTCAAGATCTTGAATTTAGATTCTCTGCACAGATGTACCACTGCATTTTAGAGAGAAAATTTTGTTCTGTTTGCTGTCAGTCATTCAAGCAAAGCAAGCTTCTTGGCTCTACAGAATATTGGCTGAAAATGACTTCAGTACTGCAGAGTACTGATATCTCAATTACAATGTATGTTCTAAAGATATAGATACTTTGCAATAAGAGATCCCTATCACAATTGTACTTTTATGATGGTTGATTTATTGTGATGGCATAAAGTGTTAAGTTTAGTATATCTTTGAACTAAACACAGTTTTGCTTTGTGGACCCTGTTCAGAAGTGGCTGAAGGGCTGCTCACATACATGTATCTTGTTTTTCCAGCAATCATACAATTGTATGTTAATACTACAAGAGTTTCTATTCCTTTAAATTCAGTGTACTGACTTGAATAAACCAAAAAGACCCACTCCAGACTTTGACTGGCAGGCTGCAATATTTTAACTAGCCACTTTCCAATATACTTTATTACTATCAGCTTCAAATGTTCACCTCAAACAGGTCTGTCACATTTTGGCTTCTAGGGTATTACAAAACAAAGTGTTCTCATGCAGCAGGAACTTTACCATTGCTCAAAAACAATATGAATCAAAGCGTTTTAAAGTTTTCTTTCTCTTTCCCCTCCATCCAACCCCTCCTCCCCCCCCCCCCCTATTGCTGAATTGTACACATACATTGTATGTACCACACAATGAACAATCTCTTCAGAAGCAGTGCTTGCCTGCTGTACCATTGCACAAGGTACAACTGCAATAATATGACAGTGACACTCATGTTCATAACCCATGTTGCAAGGTCCCACCCAGGATCAAAGGTCTCAGTAAGAACAAATATTTCTTTTGGGAGGGGTATTTAAAGGTTTTAAAAAAGCAAAAGAAATCATATCTTTTGTCCCCCCACCCCCACCCCCCCAAAAAAAAAGATACACATTGTAAATCATATTCTCATTATTTTATGTACAATAGTGCCAGAAACATTACATGCATGGCTTATCAGATCTTGTTCAATCATCCATAGTGACCACAATAACTTGGACGCAGTGCTTTGGATTTTAACAGTTAGTACACACTGTAATGTATAATCTCAGTTTTCAATATGAATGAATTTTTTTTTAAAGATTTATAAGGTCAGAGGTCATGGACTAAAAGTCCAAAGGTCAGGCATTTACATTTTAAGCAGTAGCTCATACTGTGTACAGTAGGTCTGATCCTAGATATTCTTGCGAAGAACCCCTGAGATAAGTGCATTGAAGACTCGTGAGGGATATGATACAATCCAAGATACTATTTTTAATGTCATGGTGTTAAAAAATACACTTGTATTGTCCTTTTTAGAACAAAATTAGAGATGAGATGCTGTACATAGGGTACTACAATGTATAATAATATGACCTTGTGAAGTATCTTCCAGGGGGATGGTACTCAGTACACAGATGAGCAAGGGTGATGCCATTGAGTTTATCGCTCGCTCCGGAGTCCCAAGTCAGTCTAACTGCGTCAGTGAAACGAAACCAGCCTGCCAAGCTTCTTGGCAACATGATTTTCCTCGATGATATCTTTGCCCTTGGCAGGACTGGTAACTGACCTTAGCTTTATGTTGGCATTGTCCATGTTTCTAGACTGAGAGGTATTTTTGTCACAAATGTGTCACAAAGTTTAATGGCTAGTTGTAGTAGTCATGTTCTGTCATTATCTTATCAACTGGCAAAATGTGCAATGGAAATAGATATAAGTTATGTACACCTTGATTTTAATGGCACACTTTTTTTTTTGGGGGGGGGATGGGTAGGAGAGGGTAATATTGCACAGGTCAAGACGACATATGGACATTATCTCTGCAAATTATATCCAAGTACATTGTTGTAATAGAATGATTTTACTGTATGTGCACAAGATGATCCGAATTCATCATTCACTTTTACTTCTGTTGTCATTTTAGTTTGTATCATTATTTGTCACACATTACTTCAATAGTGAAGTGCAGGTATGATTCTCTGTCTGTCATATCTAAATTATGTACATATCACTATTGTAACTACATTGTACTATCCATGCTTTCCGATTTGCGGTATATTTGAACTAACTTTTATCCATGCATACACAGTGATGTATTTATTTACATGTGTCTTTCTGTGTACCATTATAGAATGGGTGTGAGGAGGTTTGCTACCTTGTAAATCAAGGGGTGGTGCGCCCTCTGTGTCAGCCGTTGGTTCGGAGTGAACCAGCAACATCCTCTCAGCCTGGTCCAGATTGCTCAGAAGACAGTGACGTAGTACTCGACATCGAGGATGAAGAGTGGCCTCCACCTGAGGGGAGTGTCAATGTAAGACTCCATTCTTGTCCCTACTTTCGGAGTGTCCATCCTTTTATTTTGGGGTTATGTTTCTTTTCCCATAACTGTACTTTCCGTAACTAGCATCACATGTTGAAGCTGAAGTATTGGAAGTTACACCCAAGTGAAAAAGAAGGAACCTGCCTGGGATTTGAACCTCACACCTACTGCTTACCTTGCAGTGGTATTTGTACTACCAACTGAGCTAAAGTCAATTCATGGCAGTGACATGATGATGTTTAGACAAAGTCCAAATGCCTCATCTCTCTTTTCGTTCTCTCTTGGTCTTATTCATAATAATGATCATAATAATAATGAATCAAAATATGATCTTCGGTATTCAGAAGCCTATTCAGTGTTGTCACATTTCTACCAGAGAGTTCTGCTGTTATTACCCTCAATCATTAGGGTCTTGAAGGAAGGTATATTACATGAATGAATAGAATTTAGTTCTTTTCTTCCCTTTTCAGTAAGTTTGACTGGATACAGCTGAAGGTATTACAGGGTACGGTGATTAAAACTCATTCTTTGTGGTGACGCCAATATCAACATTTAAACTTTATTACATTTTTTTATATTTTGTAATCCCTCATTATTCAAAAGCTTCAGGTCATCTATCATGCTTTGTGGTACGCATTGTGCATCGGGTATAAAATCATT
Source organism: Diadema antillarum (assembly GCF_040938485.1). Lineage (NCBI taxonomy): Eukaryota > Metazoa > Echinodermata > Echinoidea > Diadematoida > Diadematidae > Diadema > Diadema antillarum. The sequence goes on along the minus strand of NW_027272285.1, from coordinate 67,347 downwards.
TTCATTTTTACAATTTCATTCATTCATTCTTGAATGTGCAGTATGGGTAGATTATAATCAAAGTTGATACAAATCATGCCTTGGAGAAAGGGGAATGCCAAGTTGTCAAGCTTTGGTCTATGACTACCCTTTCCTCCATCATATAACAGGAGTCACTGCACTCTAAAGGTTATTGCCCCTAATAGGTTAAAAGACCGCTGTGATCTGCTTCCTGCTTTGTCTCTCGAAGAATACTTTTTTTATTAAGACATCCCAATTTTTTTGTGTTATGATATCTCAGACAGGGAGAAATTTGAACACTTGCATCTTTTTGTAAGAAATTGTTGGTTGCTACTATGCGATTGACAGTGAAATATTTCATGGCGCCATTGTATTTTTATCACGTTTTATTTTCTGTGATTGCTTGCATCTAGACAGCTTCAGACGCACAACTGGGATGTTGCTGAGAGTTGCCAATTTGAGTATCACATCTTGTACAGTCAGAGCTACTCGGTGCCTGTCCTCTATTTCACCGCGAGTAAATCAGGTTTGTGAAAAGTGTGAGAAATAATTTGTTGATGTGGATGCCAGTTTCTGTTTGCATTCATAAAGTATTAAACTTTCTGCACTGTGCTGTTGGCATATTCCCAAGTAGATAGACAGTATTTGACAATGTTAAGAACGACTTTGCTTCTTTTTTAGTTCTCATCCAAGAAACAAGCCTGATCGGGCATTGGTGCATGGTTTGTGTGATGTGGCCTAGTATTATTTGAATCTTGTTAGTATCAGACCATTGTTTTGCTAAAGGAACTCAATATTTACAAATTACAGCATATTTTTGCACAATATTCCATACTTCTGAACTTAAAAACAAGTTCTACAAGGGAAAAGAATAACAACTCCTTAAAAAATACACATAGTGGTAATTTTAGGCTTGTTTTCTGGTAGTAATAGACCTGGATTTTTCATCGGTCATTTTTAGTAGTCCAGAGCAATGCCCTTCATAAAAAATGTAGATGAAGGAATGATACATGTATGTATTTTTGGCCCGTAATAGGATTGGTTGGAAGCAGAGTCATCCTAAACAACTTTGAATTGAATTACTGCTTGAATATGAATTGTGAGATGCAAAAATATGCTCATCAGTAGTCATCAGTTTATGAAACAATACTATGCGATACACACATACTTGAATATAAACTGAATTCTTGTGTTAACGTGTTGCAAGCATGAGCGGGAGCCATACTGAGTTGCTCTGCAAGACTGTTCAGACTGTGACATTTGTTGCTGCTTTTTTTGGCTCTTCCTCATTCTAAGAACTAGGGTCTGTTTCGTAAAGATTGAGTGTAAGCTGCGATCAATTGCAAATTGCGTTCATTAAGCAACTTTTCGATTGATCGCAAGTAACGCTCAATCTACTGAAAGTTACGCTTGATTTTTCTTGAAATCAAGCGCAAGTGTCTTCATGAAACAGGACTTACATGTATGCTCAATGCTAAACTTGCGCTCTATTCTCTGAGTTGAGCATAAGATTGATTGTAACTCTTTATGCAGCATGCCCCTAGTCTGTGAATGGCTAGTGACTCTGCTAATTCACAGACTGTGGAATTCACAGACGGTGACTCTAAGAATTTGTGCACAACGAACACTTTAAAGACAATAACAGATGATGGAAGCGTTGTTAGTATAATACACTATGCTGTGCTTTTGTCATGGTTATGCAATTTCAGTTACTGCCGGATTATGTGAGCAAAGACCTTAGACCTATGTGTGAAAAACTGTGTGTGATTACAACAGGCAAGTTTATCATTGCTGCAGTGGAAACAGATAAACTTGATCCCATCAGATTTAAGTTATGTTAGGTTGACTTGTAACAAATGTGAGATTTGATGAGCTCTTTGTCTTTCATGCAGCCCAGATAACTAATATTGTTCAAAATTTTGACTTGTGTTACTCTGGTGCTGTATGCTATACAAAGAAGAGATTTTACTGAAAACTTTTACTGAAAAACAGCTTCCAAAAAAGATGGTTTCCTTTTGTTATTTGACTGTCTGATTATGGTCATGGGTCATTATTTTCCAGGAGGACCTGACTGTCATCCTGCAAAGCTGGGGTGGGGGGGGGGGGGGGGGGGGGGGGGGGGGGTGATTAAAGGGATCGTATAGTTTTGGTTGAGACCTAATTTCAGGTTTCTAACATTTTTTGGTGAGATAATGAGAAACCTCCTATGAAATATGAAAGAGTATGTAATTCTATGAGGAATTCAATGTTTATTTGATGAAAATTGGTTTTGAAATGGCTGAGGTATCCAAAAAAGGGCGATTATAATAAAGTATGGGACCCACACTTTATTACGTTCGCTTTGTTTTACTTTGTTTTTGGATGTTTCAGTCATTCCAAACCCGATTTTCATCAAATAAACTTTCAATTCCTCTTAAAATGGTATGCTCTGTACTATATCATACGTGTTTTCTTGGTATCTCGCAAAAAGTTATGAGCCCAATTCTCATCTCCACCAATACTGTACCATCCCTTTAAAGGAAATTCCTGTTGCATTTAAAAATGACTCTCATTCAGACTCCAAAGTTCATATGTTATATGATATATGGATATTATACTGATATTCTGACACGTTACGTTTCACTCCACTCTTTTGTGTACTATCACACAGGAGTAGAATAGTTACACATTTATGATTGATCAGTTTCCACTGCTGTGTTATTATTGCAAGGATGTGTAGTTTTGATGCTCGCATTTGTGTGACCATCTTGTTTTACTACTTTTTGGGCTCGTTGAGTTCGAACCATCATATATGTGTTGGCTCAGTGAGTAGAGCGGCTGCCCTCACAATCGGGAGGTCGTGGGTTCAAACCCCGGCCGCGTCATACCAAAAGACGTTAAAAGATGGGAGTTGCTGCTACCTTGTTTGCCGTTCAACAGTTGAAAAGGTTAGAGCAACGTCGATCTGGCGCTGCTCAGTGGCTGCCGGGCCCACGATCAATTGGGCAAAATGAATTTCCATTCTTGGACAATAAAATTTGGAGTTTATATCCAAAACAATTATTATTATATTATATGTGGTGGCTATCAAACGAATTATACACTTGATTATTTAGCATGCCCTTTCTCATCTCTCAAACAGTAGGGACTGGTAGACCAGTTTACTCACATAATATATTCACATTTTGTGAATATATAATGTGAATTGGATCTGTTGGCCTTTTTTGCAGCATGCAACTTTCGCGAATTGGCGACTAGCATTCAATGCATAATGTAGATAAAACCTTTCATATGCTTCTTACCTTACGTTTACTTTTGCAAATCTTTGCTCCTCAGGAAAGTTTCATGCATGCAAAAATGTTAGGTTTTACGGTAATTTGAAATTGTTTTAATTACAATTGTGAGCATTTTTATGCTCTTGAATACCTTTCCTTGCTTCACTACATACATTTGTATGGGCCCCTATTAACCCTTTAGCAGCTGAAGATTCCATACATAATTGCATATTGTTTCCTAAAAGTCACAGCAATATCACTCATTTCAGCAATTGTCTAAATTATGTAAAATAGCTCACTGCATGTTTATGTCTATTATACGTTATGTTTATTTGAAAGCCTGTTAAGACTTTACCATGAGAATGGTGTGTCACAAAAGTAATTCTGACATACTTTTGTTGACCTTTGACCTATTTCAAATTACATAATTACATAATTTATTATTCTATATTATGAAAACAATAAAAATGGTAAAGCATAAAATTATGAAAATCAGACGGATGGTTTCAGGCATTTTAGGGAGTAATGAGATGGGCAGTTTTGGGCAGTTTAGTTACTAGTGGGTTAACAGAAAGATATCCAGCTTCATCATAGACACACACAATCACACTCTTACGTATGCTTTCTTTCTTCTCTCTGTCTCTTTTTTTTTCTCTCTCTCTTTCCAGTCTCCCTTTGTCTCTATTTAAAGGACAAGTTCACCTTCATAAACATAAGGATTGAGAGACTGTAGCAATATCAGTAGACCACATCATTGAAAGTTTGAGGAAAATCGGACAATCCGTTCAAAAGTTATGAATTTTTGAAGTTTTTGTGCAGTAACCGCTGGATGAGAAGACTACTGCAGTCTGTGAATAACTTAGATGTCACATGCGTACAACAATAAAGGAAAATATAAAGAGAATTTCACAAAATGTCATGTTTTGAAAAAAGTACACATTCCCCCGACTCGTTACCGACAAATGTTATGGGTAATGTTATTCCCCCTGCCTTTAGGAAGAGGCAAGTCAAGTGCTCTTTTATTGTGCAAAAAAAGTGAAAATATGTTGAATTTTCTTTACATTTTCTTTATACTGTTGTACGCATATGACTCACAAGCTGTAGTAGTCTCCTCATTTAGCGGTTCCAACACAAAAATTTCAAAAATTCATAACTTTTGCATCAATTGTCCAATTTTCCTCAAACTTTCACTGATGTGTTATACTAATATTGCTGCATTCTCTCAATCCTTATGTTTATGAAGGTGAACTTGTCCTTTAAAAGCAAACTAAAAAGAGTTTGATTTCAAGTTTTTATGCCTCCGCCACGAATTGTCGCAGGAGGCGTTATGTTTTCGGGTTGTCCTTCCTTCTGTCCGTCCTTCCGTCCGTCCTTCCGTCTGTTCTTCTGTCCGTCCGTAATTAATTTTGTGGACAGCGTAACTTAAAAACCGTTTAAGGTATCCTAATGAGACTTGGTATGTGTATGCATGAGTGGACGAAGTTGTGCCTATCAACTTTTGGGCTCACATGCTTAAGGTCAAAGGTCAGAAGGTCAAGGTCAAATGCTCAAAATTTCACTATTTCCTCCATATCTATGCAATGCCTGGAGGGGTTTTTTGAAATTTGGTGTATACATGTAATACCAAATAAAGATTCTCCAGAGAGAGTTTTGAGTCATGAGGTCAAAGGTCATAGGTCAGAGGTCAAGTGAAAATGTTAAAATTTTACTTTTTTCTCCATATCTTGAAAATGGTTCAAGCTGTCTTTATGGAACTTAGTACATATGCATGTACTGACTAGCAGTGACTATCACAGGGAATGTGGGGGTCATGGGTCAAAGATCAAGGTCAACTCCTGGTAATTTCACTTTTTCCCTCATATTTAAATGCAATAGTTGCCGGATTTTTCTTGAAACTTGATATAGACATGTATAACCCAATAGAGATTCTCTGGGAAGTTTCTTGCCCAAAGGTCAAAGGTCAAGTGAAAGTGCTGAATTTCATTTCTTTGTCCATATCTCGAAAGTGACTCAAGGTACAATGAAACTTCTACCTGACAGTGATTCTCTTGGGAATTTTAGGGTCATAGGGTCATATAGTAGGGTCAAAGGTGCAGGGTCAAAGGCCAAGTTAAAATGCAAAAAATTTACTATTTGATAGTAAACTTACGTTTTTTCTCAATACCTTGAAAGTTAATCAATGCATAGACATAAAAAAAGAGTCAAAAGTGAAGTAAAAATTCTCAAATCCCCAAATATCTGTGCTCTTAGGCATTATAGCCATCCATCCAATTAAACCTAGTTCAAGGAAAGTGAACATTCAACACATTTGTGACAAACCTGTCATTTTAATATTTTGCCAATTATGTGAAACTCATCACACATTGTCAAGACATTGTAGTATAGACTTATAGGAGAACCATGCATTAACCCATTGAGGACGAGTCCCGAGTTTACTCGGGCAAGCGTCTATGGGAAATGCATGTTGTAGCAAAATCAAACCGTCCTCAACGGGTTAAGGTGGAGGCATACCAGTTGCCATAGCGACATTTCTAGTTTGGGTTTGTGGTTGTTGTTTTTTTTTTGTGTGTGTGTGTATATGTGTGTGCATCTGTATACAATCAAGATAAAACCCAAATGTTCAAGTTTGTGATGAAAAACTTAGCCAGGACATTAAAATCCTATTTGAATATGATTTTTCAAATTAGAACTTACAAAACTTTACTTCGCCTTATAGCATTAGCATGGATTTTCACTCTGTTTCTCTAAGTTTTGCTCTGTAGTCTCCACACAAGATCAGTGCGATCTACAGACATTTTTTGCCAACTTGATTGTCATTACCATACAGGATACATCCCAAACATATATAATGCTTGAGCCTCGTTGAGGGAAGCGACAGTCCAGTTCTTGCTGGCCATGTGTAGGTGCTGTACCTGTAGCTCATTCTGGCACTGGGCCAAGTAGCTGAAAATGTCAGGAGACAAAATATCTAGGCAATTCCATCATTTACACATCTCCCCTCATGTGAGAATATTGAAAAAAAGGAACCTCCTATTACATCTCACCACTGTCTGAACCCATCTACCTAATGACAGTTGTTGTCAATTTGATAAGTATCATGAAGATTCAGACCAAAACATAGACTATTTGAGGCTTTTTTTTTTCTATTTTGTGACATACATGAAGACAATATCATACAACGTACATCCAAAAAGTTATATGTTTGTCATGCAGTTTTACCAGATGAATTATTAATTAGTCTAGTTTGTCTTTAATCAAGGGGAGGGCATCACAAGCATTGCAAGAATTATCATGAAAGTGTTGAATGTTTTCCCTGTCACTTCCAATGGTTCTGAAAGTTCATGCAGTGGTGTAGCACACACACACACATGAACAGCAAGAATTGTCCCCAATGATGACTGCTACCTTTACTAGAACAAAACAAACTGATTTATGACTGATATTGATGGTCCCTCAACAAAAAAGATCTGTGTTGTTTTGTTCTGTCTGTTTGTCTGTTTGTTTGTTTGTTTGTTTTGTTTGTTTGTTTGTTTGTTTTTTAAGATGTGCTGAGTTCAGCTTGTTGTGAGTAGTACTTTTTTTCCAATGCAAAATACATCAATTGAGGGTTATATCAATTAGCATTGCTTTAGGACCTCAAGGAATGAGCTGTAATCCAAGGATAAAAAAAAAGTTTAAGGACTCTGTAACATGGAGAGACATTGGTGGCCAGATTGAATCGAATCTTCACTCGCTGCCGACCGGGGTACATTCAAACCACCGACAGGGTCCATCGCGGTGGTCAGTGAATATGTGCGTCGAAGTGTACACTCATCAGTAATGGTCAACTCCAGTGGAGATTCTTTGAAATTCTTCTTGTGTGTGTGTTTAAACACAGAGATCGGTGATAAGGCTACACATAATTCTATACAGGGATTCTCGACTATACTTGAGCCGGCCAGCCTTCCCACTCCATATGCTGTCCCAGGGCTACTACAAATTTTGTAGGTCTTCAAGCAAGTTTTGGAAGATATATTTTAACTCATTTGCAAATTTTTAATATTCAGCATACGTCATTTAAGTTTGGTCATCAGGCATTTAAAATATGCATTGTGTGGAAAGACACACACACACACACACACACAAATGTGGCTGCAATATATGCACAAAAAAAGCAACAAACAAACAAACATGGACCACAAAGTAGTAGTAGTTGTAGTAGTTGTTGTAGTCAAGGTAGTTGTGTTGTAGAGTGTGGTTGTAGTAGTACTGTACATACAATGTACTAGTAGTTGTACAGTAGTAGTAGCAGTAATAGGAGCAGCAACAGCATTTAGTAGTTGTTGTTATAGTTCAGTAGTAGCAGCAAAAGCAGCAGCAGCAGTGGCAGTAGTTAAAATGTATCGAAATATTGTGTGTGCTTTTTTCATTTCATTTTTTGACAGACGATTTGTGATTATGCAATTTGCAAGCATAGTGAGACCATACACCACCTACCCCAGGGTTATTATAACCGCTGAGGATTTTGGAGTTTGTTGACATTTCTAATACTAAATAGATTGTGTACCAGGTTAAATAGGCATGAGGGAAGCTATCAGAGATAAAAGCTTTGCTTGCAATAGAATAATGTCCATGAGTGTGAGAGAAAGTGTTGACAAATGATTTTGGTACTGTACCATAATATCCTCTGATGAGATGAATAGCATGGATTCTTGATGTGTGTAGTACATTCAGTATTCTTTTATGCATGTCTTTCTATCTCACCCCCCCCCCCCCTTGCTCTTCCTCTCCCTTCCCCCCCCCCCCCTCTCTCTCTCTCTCTCTTTATACCTCTCACTCTGTCCCACTGTTTCTGTCTCTCGTCTTTTTTTTTGTTCTTTTTTTTGTCTCTACTGGGCTATATTGGAACTGTCAAGTAAAGTTTCTGTTTCTTGTTGCAACACATTGTATATGATGCCAGTCTATGTGTTCCCTAGGCATTTTCTGTGCTGTCTGAGTGCAGTCAGAAGTACTGGTTTCTCATGAACTGTTCAGAAGAAATATCCCTCGTCAAAAAATCAGTCTACATATTGTCAGTTTGCTTGTTTGTTTGTTTTTGTGAAATTTTAAGATATACTGTAAAACACGATATTTTCGCAGCATGAAATTTTCGCGAATTGGAGCCAATGGCCTTTTTCGCCGTATGAAATTTTGGCGAAGAGTGTAGACAAGAACTTTCACATGCATTTTAATTTCGCAAATCTTGGCTCTCGCGAAATTCGCGATATTAAAATGCTCGCGAACATTCCTCGATTTACAGTAGATTTGACTGTTAGGACATTTTCTCCTGGGATTATTAAATGATTCTGTTTGGAGATTTACTCATTGTAAAATCAGAGGTTATTTGCTGATACCAGCTTATCTGGCTGTATGTATAAGAGGAATGTTTTTATCTTTAAAGAGTTTTGTGAAGTTGTAGAACATTATTTCACATGGTCAACACGATGATCTCAGTAGGTCAAATAATTGCAAAATCGGCAAATTAAGTAGCCCCCTCCCCCAAACAAAGAAACAGAGAAATTACAATTCATGGCTACTGTGGGCATGTCTGCCAGCAGTAATGTGTGTTTACATTGTATTTCATCTATCAGTATAGAGATAGAGAAAAAGAATGATATCTCAGACTACTGTCATTTCATGCCGTTTGTTTGTTTATTTGTTGCAAATTTTGGAAGTCGACTTATTTCCGAATTGTCAAATTGCGTAGAAATACTGTCTCCAGTTAATACACAAATGAGCTGCTGAATATCGTCTCCAAGGTTGAAACTTGATATCTTTTCTCTTAGATGGGATATTACCTATTTCTCATTCATGACTGTAATAATCACTCATGAATTAAACAATGCATGATATTGTCAATCAATTCCAAATTTGTGAAATGTCCTGCTTGCAAAATACATATGGCATATATACAGTGTAGTTTTTTTTCTTGGTGTGATTCAAAATGCAATGCATCTAGTTAAACATGGCTTATCATATATCAAAACTAGAAAACTTGGCAGAATGCTGAAATCAGACTGACATGTGCTATATCTGTTTGCCTCTTTCATTAGTAAAAAGCAGACAAACAAACAATAAATGAATAAGAGATTGGCTCTTGCTACGTGTATGCTCACCAACAGCACAAGAAACCAAAAGTCGAAATGCCTTGGGCTGATTCACTCTGATCAGGCGGCCAGCTAGGCCTATTCTCATCTAGCCTTTTACATCGTTGAACTGTACCTGCAGTAGAAGGCCTAGGGTAGCCAGTTTTCTCTCCACATCATCAGAGAGAAGGGAGGAAAAAAAAAAGAAAAAAGAAAAAAGCTGAAGGGGGAAAAAAATGTATGAGCTGTGAGGCGTCAGCAAGCGGAGAAATGCCAAAGTTCACATATTATATGTGTATTGGGGGGCTGCCAGCAAATATGTAAATTATGTTGATTGTTTGCTTTCTAGAGCAGGATTGGTAAGGCTTATAGGAGCTGAGTAAGGGTGACAAACCATTTCACACCTCTCATATGATATTCCTGTTTTCATGCACTTTTTGAGTTGCGGTGTGACATGGTTTTAGCAAGTTAGTGGTTAGAATTTTAAAACATCAGGTGACCCAGACCTCTCTTTTTTTTTTCTTTTGCTGTTGTTTCTTTTTATATGTAATTTTGAGAATATAGATGTATTGCCAAAGCAACATCACTCCCAAATTTAAGTTGTGGTCTATACATTGTGCTATCTATCAGGATTTTTTTTTTTCTTAGAAAAAGAGAGGGAGAGAAAAAAATACTGTTTTATTATTTTTTTTTTTTAGGGGGTGGGGGACGGATGATGTACAACAGCATATTTGGTGACATCATGAATAGTACAATGATACTTGTAGCTGCTGTGCCGGAGGCCCCCCCCCCCATTAGAGAATAAAATTGTTAGAAAATGACATTTATTACCATAGTGTGCAGTATCACTAGGTGCCAATTTATAGGTATTCCTTTAATTTTACCTTTGTGCCTCTAACTGCAAAAGGTGCTGAAGGCACCATGTCTTAGCCATGTACATACTGCATCTTTTTTGGTCCGGATAATCATGCTACAGGAGGTACAGATATATATGCCAATTTGATTTGGGGCTAATTACTCAAGTTAAAGGTTAAAGGGTGTGTACAGTTCTGGTCGAGGTGAGGATTTAGCTTTTAACGTTTTGCGAGAAATTCAGAAATCACTCTATGAAATGTCAAAGAGCATGCAATTCTAAGGGTTATCAAAAGTTTATTTGATGAAAATCGGTTTTGAAATGGCTGAGATATCCAAAAACAAGGTGAAACAAAGAGATCCTAATAAAAGACGTGGCCTGTAGTCTTTTATTATTAGCACTTTTTTGGATATCTCGGCCATTTGAAAACCAATTTTCATCAAATAAACGTTGAATCCTTCTTCAAATTACATGCTCTTTCATGTTTCATAAGAGGTTTCTCATTATCTCACTTAGGAATGTTCAAAATATGAATCCCCACCTCTACCAGTACTGTACAGTCCCTTTAACAGCTTTTAGAGGATATAATTTGCCAGCAATGCAGTTCTTAGTGCAAAGAAGAATACATATATCAAGCGCTTTTGTAGGAAGGAAAGAAATGAATAGGTCGTATATCGGAACAAAATAATGGGGTGACAATCTAATCTCACGGTCAAAGGTCAAGCCGTATGAACTTCATCTACAGTACATCTTATGAAAAAGAAGTACTGTACCTGTGACACTATTTGATGGCGACATTTAGATCTGTGACGCGAATGCGAAGACAACGCAGCCTTCCGGCTTGGACGATGTATACATCTGTCTCCCGCATAAGCAAAATGCCATTCATTTGTTTATTTATTTATTTATTTATTTTTGCCTAATAAGCGTTGTCTTAGCATTCGCATCACAGATCTAAAGCTTGCTATGATTGCATAAGATGACGCAAGTATTCATGCAGACTGCTCACAGTGCTCAAGCAACTTGCTCAAGTTTTGGATTTATTGTGTTACATAGGCCTACACACAATCTCACCAATTCATATTCCCTTTCTTTTTCTATTCTTTGGTATATATTTGTTTCATGTTCATGTTTCAAACTTTGTACATGGATGTGACTTATGTAAAGACATAAACACTTTTATAATATCCTTTTCATAGATTTCTTGATTTAGGGTCCGCTGATGATGACATTTCTACCATATTTTGTCAGTCTGAGCTTATTTATTTTGCCAATGTGAACATGAGTGGAAATGTACATTATTTGGACTGCCTTTCTTCTTTCTATATATTTCGTAATCACACTTGTATTTGCTTGATTTACATGTACTGATACAACTTGATATGACACATAGTAATATGATAGGACTTCCGTTCTTGTTTAACTCGCAATGTAGATGGAAGGCTGTTGAGTCTGGACGAGGTGTGGCAGATGGTACCACCTGCCTACCAGGAGAGGTTGCGCCATGAGAGATGGACCTTTATCACTCAGCAGGTACATAGTTGACCCCCCATGTCTGGAAGAAAGGGAGACTGTCTGTCTCCCTTGTATGATGGAGGCACTTTTTATCACAAGGAAACCTCGTTATACCAAGCTCGCTTTCAATGACGTACCGCTTTTAACTAGGAGAATTCAACAGAAACTTTCAGATTTTCCATTTCTGCATTTATCTGGTTTCTCTTTTTTTTTTAAGTGCATTTACAGTGAGGTCTCAATGACCTTATTATGATAAGGTTTCCCATAACTTGTGAGACATCAATGGGGATGATGCTTGAATGTTAATCAAAGATAGAACTGACATTTTGTTTCTGCTGTATACCGTAACATTGATGATGTTTCAGGTATGAGGTGAAAGTCATGAGAACTCTTTCCTGAGCAGCAACAAGTAGAAACATAAAAATTGTTGTTAGCATGTTCACTTGTTTATCAAGGAACATGTTTTATGACTTTCAGATTGATTTTTGTGTGTCAAATTCTATATATGGAATCTGTTGCAGTTTGATTTAATTTTTCAATAGTGATAATACTTCCTGTGTTAGAAGTGAGTTTAGTTATGATGTTGGATTTCGCCAATGTTCAGTCAGTATAGAGTTATGGCTTTTCTGACCACATCCCTTTTTATATTCCATTTTCTGCACTTTTGTGGGAGTGTGCATTGCATCTACTGTATATGCCATATATTTAGCGAGTCTAAATTTTCGCGAATTGGGACTTCCCGATGATTTTGCGAATGGTTATATTCGCGTGTCTTTAAATTCGCAAATAGCGCTTGACTCGCGAAATTCACGAAAATAAAAACCTCGTGAAGTATTCAGCGTATACAGTATTTTATACTCGGATTATCAAATCGAATAGAAAAACATTCACCTTATATGCAATGCTTGTACATGTATTTGCTTATACATATTCTTGTATTGATATGTAAAAGTGGGTAGAGCTGTTTGTATTTTATGATTTTATAGTTGGAGCAAAATCAATGTGTACTACTGAGCTGTCGGTTCCAGGTTTATGAATAGAAGATCACACTTTAATGTAATTTAAGTTAGTAGTGGAATAGTTTCTAGTTAATCATTATATTCATTTTCTTTCATTTCTCTTGATATTTGTGTTGGTTAGGAGCACCCCTATCTGGGGAGGCCGTTTTTCCAGCTCCATCCATGCCACACCACAGACCTGATGGGGGCTGTCTTGTCTCCTGGCAGCATGAGGTAAGAGCCCAGATGGGAAGAGAATGCACCCTCTTCCCCGATCACAAGTCGCAAGTATAACTCCATGCATAGTGGTAGGATTTCGCAACAAATCTGCCCTACTGTATTCGTCATGAATGTTACCTTTTGATTGCCGTGTGATGCCTCTTTTTTACGTGCCTCAGCGCTCAAAGGATGCTGTGGCAGAAAATGTAAAATTCCAATCAAACTTCAGTGTAGAATGTCCAGAAGTAATGTGGATTTGATGGGAAAGATGAAAATCTGATATTCAGATGAAATGATGAGGATCTATAGGTCAGGTCACTGATTTTGACCATTGAATGTCATTTGTTTTTCCAGCCATACATTACAGGCGACCCCCATTATAAGGTAGTCCTTGGGACTGGCAGTTTTCTTTCATTATATAAAAATTTCAGTATATCCAAATAAATGAAGTGTATAGCGACATGTAACTGATGATTTGGGGCCCTGAATTTTTCTTGTATCTGAAATTTTGTTATACATTAACTGTGTTCTTTATAACAGGAGTGCACTATACCTGATAAATTATGAGAGATGTCCATATAGGTATGCCCCAGATGTATTACCGCACAAGGTCTTAGTTCATTGATTTCGTGTTTCATCTTTAGTTTCTTTTGCTCTCGATTGACAATTTGCCCGACACTGAAACCAAAATCTGTGATTGATTGATATTGGTATGCAGACATTTAGGGCTCAATCTGGGATCTGTGGCATCTACGCATAATCAAATATTGCCCATGGTAAACAAATCAGAAAGCTACTGGCCACCTTGGGCAGGTGACAGCTGCATACGAGGCCTGTCACTCACAGTATCTCACCCAAGGAGTTTGTAGTACCATAGTTAGCTAATACAGTTATGATTGTTGCTCTGCACAAAGTCTACAACACTCAGAACTCCAAGAGGAATTTGACAGTATAGCAGGTGGCTGCTATTGCAGACATATTCAATTATATTCATGTTTGTCTGTGTCGTTCCAGTGGCAACTACGTCGTGACGTGGCTGAGTTCCGTTGGACCGGTGGTGGGACTACACTTACCCCTGCAGTTTTCCCAGCTGTGCCAGGGAAGATGAAAGACGACCTTCCTCTTCCAACCAGTCTCGGATGCAGCACCCGCAGCAAGTGATCGCTGCAAGGGGAGACAACCCTGCAAGCCCAGTGACCGACGGAGTGGGCCCCAAGTCCCCTCGTCGCCACTCACCAGACGTGTGACGAGGACTTGGGTGCAGTGACCGCCGCAGTGACCACACGGATCTGAGGGCCATGGACCTTGTTGGTCCTTGAGATGCATCCTGGCTTTGCATGCTCAAGTCAAAGTGACCAACGTGACCAAAAATGCTGCGGCCATTCCAAAGTGTAGTATATCACTTTAATGTTCACATGCTTTTGCACCTCACCAATGAGTTGTTGTCTTGTCAATGTCAGTTCTTTGTGGATGAGATACGAGCTCCTTTGAGGTCGGCACACTTCTTGTATATTTCCATTCTCTTGTTGTAGTTCACTAGCTTTACGATGATGGGCCTTTTCTTCTAGCCATCTTCTGCACATCCTATTCTCAAATTTTAGATTGTCGTATAAGCAGTTGGAACAGCAGAAAAACAAAAAAAGATATCTACACACTCAGGTAGTCGGAATCCACATGATGGACATACAGATATTTTTCTGCGAGCTGATTATGCTATCCCAAGGGGTTAGGAAACTAATTTGTGATGTAATCATCATAATACCTGTTCAGCTCCTATTCCGACACTTGCTTGTGTTGTAGTAGCAGAGGCAATGAGGTAAGAATGCTGAACATTGCGTAACAAACTCTTGCCTTTATAAAAATCGCATATCCCAGATACTGTTCCTTCTGTTGGAATAAGCGACTTTTTCTCGGCTTCACCTTTAGGCTTGTTTTGCCGAGTCTTGAAGGCATCAGTTCCATTTTAGCAAGGTGTGTCTCAAAGTCCTGTGAGAAAAGGGCCCACGTTACACATATGAGAAAGTCGACCTGAGGCAGGCCTGCCTCAGGTCGACTTTCTCGGATGTGTAAATGGTCACGCTAAACTTGGGCTAGCCTCAGGCCAGCCCCAGCTATGTGTAAACAGTACCCGGCCCAAGGCTTGCTTTCAGAGCTGGGATTGACTGGTCACATGACCTTCTGCAGGGGGTAATGTGATTGCTATCTAGCGGGGGAGTGAGCATGTGACTTTCAAGTAGAAGCAACTCCACTCCTCGCGATCTCGCAGAGCATTTCCTGCTCACAACTAAAATCCACAGAGATTCAAATGGAGGCACAGCGTTCTGACTACGAAACCTCCCACAAAGAGGCAACCACGTGATTAACCAAAGCTATCTGCTTGGTTTCTGGGTTGGCCTGGGTGCCTTTTTCTCTCTCCTCTATTTCTATCTCCACTACTATCTCCTGTTCTGGTGGAGTTGTGGCCGGGTTGGGTGGTGTGTTTGTGCTTGGAGTTGGAGACGTGGGTTGGAGGATCTTGTGGTGGGGCGCCTTCTGCATGAGGGGGTTCCTGAGTTCGCTGCCTCTTCCTGGTCCCAGCTACTGGAAGGGGGTTCGTCGGACGCCTGATAATCGGATCTCTAGAAGGGGAGCGTCGTCTTCGGAAATTGTGGCGACATTTGATATGGTCTTTTAGGCGAGGCCAGTTATCATACACTCTTCCACAGATCGGGCAGGGAAACTTCTTACGACTGTGTTCCATTTGTTTCTGTAGGTGGAGGGTGAATGGGGAATTGGGGGCATCATAGACATAGTGTGCCGAATAATATTGTTTAATTGTTATTATGAAATGTTCTGTTTACTTCTTTGGAGTGACCCCCTCTCTCGGATTGGGATTGACTCGGGCAAATAAAGGAAAACCTCTATGTTCGTGGATATGTTGATGGCGATGTACATGTTCCGCTATAGCACGGTTGCGAGCCGCTACAACATCACCAGTTATTTCTGTTTGTGTTGCCTTTTCTTCTTTCGCCCCTTCTGCCCCTTTTACTTTGGTGCTAGCCTCCATGCCCGTCTATACTTTATTCTTAGTATTTCGGTGATGAGTCGAGATCATGAAAATGGAATAAGTCTTGAGAACCATCCAGCACCGTTGAGTCAGCTGCGCGAATGTCGCTCTCGTGGCAACTTCTAGCATCTGTTCCTCTTTCTACCAGTATTGGCCTCTGTTGAATTTGTAACCAGGTTAAGAATGTGATCACAATCAGGCAGAGAAGGGTCACCAATACCAGGCCCTCTTCCAGATTCCACATAACCTGCCTGGAAGAAATGGAAAAAGGCTGAATTATGTGAAATGATGACTTGGTAGGCTAAATTCTGGCCATCTTTGCTACATAATAACATAACATTGATTTGCCGAAGCACATCTCATTAATAGTTGCTTCATTGCAAAAAAATACCATCCTCCTTCACTACACCGTCAACTCGATGACCAATCGATTATGTGATGTGGAACATCAGTGACCGCCCCTAAGGCACATATCCATAACAAATTATGCATTATTCCCTATGCGAACGTAAGGGCAGCAAAACTGGTAGGCTAAAAATTGGCCAATTTCCTATTCAGAATTGATACATTGACTTGTCAGCGCAAATCTCCTTAGTCCTTGCAAAATTACAACAAAAATTATATCCTTTCCAACTCCGTCAGCTTGATGACCAAATCGATTAAAAGAGATGGCACATCAAGCGACCGCCCCGTAGGCACAAAATACAACATTATCCATGCATTACATCATAAAACACAAAACATAAAGCAGCAGAGCCAGCAGGCTGAATTCGGGCCATTCGCCTATTTTGGAATTGCTGCATTGATTTATGAACATCACAAATCTGCTTATTCTCTATGACGTCCCCTCTGTGGAGACTCCGAATCTTCCTCCAATTGGAGCATAATAAAATGTAAGCACTCCGTAGTATAGCACTTTGCAACTCTTCTCACATTATCATTACAAAGCAACACTAAAACTATAACGACAATACTTTCCGTTACAGACAAGAAAGCAAAAATACATTTCACTAAAAAAACTATACACAATACATGAACAATAGTGGACCTAGTCAAGGTCTCCAAAACTGGCTGTATATGCCAGCCTCTCGGGAGCGCAGGAGCACCTTTGTGATCTCCTCAAAGGAGGATCTTCCTCTAACGAGGCGGCTTCTGGCGCGTCCCGAGGGGCAGGTACGTCCCCTGGGGCTTCTACTTGTTCCTCAACTTCTTCATTACACAGTTGGGTATCTACTACCTCTTCAGATGTAGTAGATACCCCCTTCCCTAGCCTCTATTGCTGCATCATTAATGGATGGGTCAACTTCCTAACATTATCATATGACTCATTATCAATTGTTCGATTAATTTCACCTGTGACATTTGGCTCAACACGCTAAGCAACAGCCTCACCCTGCCCTTCATTCCGGGGTTCATCATCTAATACTTTAAATTCACTTGGGGGAGGGGAGCTGACATTTCGTTTTCATTTGGGGCCGAAGGCCTGGGTCACTTTGAGAATAAAATTACAAGGCATTAGCAAATTTCTATGGAGCATTTGCACCCTCTTTCCCCCCATTTCTAATTTTACTTGATACACCGGTATATCTACGTTGGGCTGACTCACCACAACATAAACATCCCTACCCCACCTATCGGCCATCTTCTGTTTCCCCTTTAACCCTACGTTACGAACTAATACCCTATCCCCAGCTTCCAATTTATTCTCCCTGGTGTTGGCGTCGTAACCTCTTCTTATTCTTATCTTGGGCTAACTGATCAGTTTCCGACGCAAGTTTGTAGGCGTGTTCCAGCCTTTCTCGCAGGCAGGCAACATACTCATCTGAGGAGATAAACTCCTCTCCTTCCCTAGCTCCTAACAAGGCATCTACCGGTAGTTGGGGATGACGTCCAAACATCAGAAAAAATGGGAAGTGTCCAGTGGACCCATGTTTAGTAGAATTATATGCATGGACGAGAGTTAACATGTGCGCTTTCCAATTCTGTTTCTGCTCTTCAGGCAAAGTGCCAAGCATTCCTAGCAGCATTCTGTTCGTGCGCTCGCAGGCGCCATTACCCTGGGGGTGGTAGGGGATTGTCCTAGTTTTCTTTACGCTGACTAAACTACATAATTCATTAATGGTCTGGGATTCAAAATTTCGGCCTTGATCAGAATGTAACCGCTCTGGGAAGCCATAAGGGAGAAAGAAATGCTCATACAATGCCTTGGCTGTAATGGTAGCTGTCTGATTCTTAGTTGGGACGGCTACGGCATACCGAGTGAAATGATCGGTTATCACCAAAATACTGCTGCAGCCGCCCTGACTCTCTTCCACTGTAAGGAAATCTATACAAACTAATTCCATCGGGCGGGTGGTTCTAATATTCACCAAAGGGGCTGTGTTTTGTGCTGCCGATGCGCCCTTCCTGCGCACGCACCACTCGCACGTCCCTACAAAATGCTTCATATCCCGCCCCATGTGAGCCCAAAAAAATCTACTACGAACTAAATCGAGTGTCTTCTCAACACCAAAATGACCATGCTTGGAATGCAATAATTCTAAAGCAAACTCCCATCGACTTGCAGGCAACACTAGCTGATATTGGCTCCTTCCATCTACCAGTCGTCTCCTATAAAGAACTCCCTCCCATAATTCTAATTTATCCCATTCTCTCAATAAACATTGTACCTCTGGGCTTTCCCGCTTTAATTCTCTCCTTGGGGGTATCTTATCACGTGATTTCAAATCGATGATCCGACTTATGTGTGGGTCAGTCTGCTGTTCCTCCTACCAGTTGAGGAGGCCGCCCAAGGGGTCAATGTCATTCCTATCTGGAGAGGGGAGTGGGGTGTGTACCTGTCCGTCATGTCCTACTATTTCCACTAAGGGGGTACCTGTTTCTCGGGCTTCTCCTAGCCCCTGCTGGGCCACGGCAGTGATTACCGAGTGAACTACTTTGGGTGCTACATCACCCTCTATTTCCTTACTATGGGACTCTGTCTGGGGGTGGGGGTTCCTTGACAGAATGTCAGCGTCGATGTTAGTCCTACCTGTTCTGTAAGTCAAGGTCAACTGATAATTGGCCAAAGTGGCCACCATCGGTGTCCTTTCGCGTCCAACTTCGCAGTAGTCAACACATAGGTCAAGGGGTTGTTGTCAGTGTACACTTGGGTCTCATTGCCATACAGAAAATCGTGGAACTTCTCAGTAACAGCCCACTTAAGGGCTAAAAACTCTAGCTTATGGGCGGGGTAATTGCGCTCTCCCTTGTTCACGGCTCGGCTACCATACGCTATAACGCGCTCTCTCCCTTGATCGTCCTGATATAGCATGGCACCTAGGCCTGTCCCGCTCGCGTCTGTGTGCAAAATAAAGGGCTGGGGAAAATCTGGATACTGTAATACCGGGGCAGAAGTTAATTTGATCTTTAATGCTTGGAAAGCTTCTGCTTGCCTTGCTCCCCAGGTCCATGGTGGAGGTAGTTTCAGGTTTTTCTTTCCCTCTCTCCCCCTTGTCCCCCCTAATAACTCATACAAATGGCCGTGCTACGCTGGCAAAGTTCTGCACAAACTTCCGGTAATAGCCAGCCAAGCCCAAAAACGCTCGCAGCTCGCGTTCATTTGTGGGGTTGGGCCATTGATCGATGGCGACCGTCTTCCCAGGGTCCGTTGCTATGCCCTCCTCCGATATCACGTGGCCCAAATAGTTGACCTGCGACTGTAATAAGTGACATTTGGAGGGCTTCAGCTTGAATCCATGGGTGGCCCATCGGTCAATGACCTTCCCTAAGCGCTCAATGTGCTCTTCTAATGTACTGTCAAACACAATGATATCGTCTAGATACACGACGCAGCAAGTGTGGTTTAACTCTCCTAAACACCTCTCCATAGCCCTTTGAAAGGTGGACAGGGCATTGCAGAGTCCGAAGGGCATCCGGTTACACTCCCAATGACCAAAAGGGGGTGGCAGCACGAAGGCAGTCTTAGATTAATCCTCCTCTGCTATTTCGATTTGCCAGTATCCCGCCTTCAGGTCAAGGGACCTTAACCACCAGGCACCCCCCATCATCTGCAGCACCTCGTCCACCCGCAGCAGGGCATAGGAGTCCCTAACTGTGCGTTGGTTAAGTTTCCTAAAATCTATGCAAAAGCGCATGGACCCGTCTTTCTTACGTACTAACACTACCGGGCTTGCGTATGGGGAATAGGATTCATGGATTACGCGTGCATCCTGCATTTCTTGTAGGTGCTTCCGCAACTCTTCGTATCGACCGGGAGGAATTCGCCTATATCTTTCGTTTATGGGGTGGGGTGTACTAAAGGGATTTTGTGTTCCACAATTTTACTATGGCCAATGTCAGTCTCTGAAGTGCTAAATGCACCACTATATTGCCCTACCAATTGTTTAATGCGGTCGATAGCTGCTTCCGGGGCGCTAGACTCCGAAAAATTTAACTGGGAGGCAACTACCTCTGCCTGGGATGGGGGAACCTCAGTTACCTGCTCTTGTGACTGTACCGTAGTTAGTTCTTCACACAAATATACCTCCCCTAATTTGGCATGGCGGGGAATCCAAAGTGTGGCATCAGTCGGATTTTGAACGACAACTGGGATACGCTACTCATTTTGCACCTCCTCACTAGCTGTCACTAAGCCTGATTCAACAACTAGCCCCAATGGGAGGTTATGAAACTTTGGCTCAAACACCACGTCATACTGGACTGGGGATGGACATAACTTAATCTTGGCGGACACGATAATGGCCTGATGGGCCGGGACGGGGACTGCATTTCGAGCTACACCTACCTTGCCCGTAGCGTTCGGAGAGTTTGGGCCGCTGACGGCTGCATAGACTAGCTTCCAGGCGGCAGTCACGCCCTCCATAGTCCCAGACTCCTCGAGAAAACGGGGTCCTATCGTCTCCCTCCCAAGTCTTACACATTCGCATATTACATTGACACCTACACATATTGGGACGGTTTTGTTGTACGGGGTCTCGGGTACAACTAAAATCAAACTACTTACTGGGGTTTTCCCTGACTGGGGGAGGGCCCCGTCAAATGAAATGTCTACTTCGATATAGCCAAAATAGGGGACGGCATTCCCATTTGCCGCCTCGATCCTTATCAGATTATCTATCTCGTGTAGTGGGAACCTCGATAGATAATGTCTGTAAAACCCCTCTGACATAGTAGTGACCTGTCAGCCTGCATCTAGTATACATTGACACATCTTCCTCCCTATCCTTGCAATTCCTCATTCGCTCCTCCCACTAATCTGTTAACAGCCGTGGCTTCTTCGCTGCTACTACAAGGAATCTGGCTACTTACTTCTTGACCCATGGCCTGCCCCACGGACATGGATCCTGCCCGTTTAACGGCTGTGCACGGGGCGGGGGCATGGGTGGCGGGGCATGCTGAGTGGGCGGTGGACGGAAGGGGGCAGGGGGCAGGGGGATGTGCAGCCATATGGGGTCGGCCGCGAGGTACCGGAGGGAGGGTGCACTCCCTCACGAAGTGACCTATCATGCCGCAGTGGTAACATGCCCCTCCTTGCTCTAACTTTTGCAGCCTGTCCCTAATCTCTTCTAGCCCTGCTACTAGCTCCTTGGGGGCAGCAGTGCTCGCTGGTACGCTAGCCGCCTGATGCTGCGCATGAGGCCGCGATGGCTCACTACCTCGAAACTCGCGAGCCTCCGCCGCCTCCTGTTCCATCGCGTGCGCGATTCTTACTAATTCATCAAAGCTTGTCGCAACCTTGTAACGATGCCGGATAGCCTGTTTAACTGTTTCATCCATTAGCCCTCTCCAAAATACTATGCGCAGAGTCTCGTCTTTGGAAGAGGAGGGGATTCCTCCCCTTTTCTCCGTGCGATCTATAAGCAGCTTGGGACGCACGCTGTAGGCTGCGAGTACTTTCCCCGGGAGCTGTCTGGTATAATGTAACTGGTGTAAAAGCATCGCCCCACTTTCCAAAGTCCCATAGAACCCCTCTAATTTCGAAACAATACCGGAGACCGTCGTCTCAGGAGGCATGATCAAGACCATCTGCCCCACCTCCCCCCTCAACGACCGCCTGACCAGTCTGTTTAGAGCGTCAGGGGGGCAAGTTTCATCCTGCTCGAGGCACTCCACCTCATACTTCCATATTTCGAATGAAACCTCGCCCTTCTTCGGCTTTGGATCCCCGCTGAAAAAAGATAACTTGTATGAATTTTGAACCACAACTTGCGGTTTCTGCTCTGGGACCAGGGATTCCTGAATATGTAGGGAAAGAGAAGTGCGGGGCATGCTCGTTACTTCAACTTTTCTCCCCAACAAGGACATTTCGTTAAATTCTTTAGCTTTATCCGCCTCCGCGGCTGTTTCAAAGCCACAATAAGCTGCAATGCCAAACAGATTACCAATTTGTTCTGATATGCACATCCGCCATTTTAGATTCTGCAGTTCATTATTGGGGTCAGCACATCACATGAGAAATGAAATGTGGACCTTTTGACTTGAAACTTGTCACAGAAGTCTTGATTTGTGAATTCCTCGTTGACAATCCTGCCTAAAATGACCTGACCTTTCTTTCATTCATATACCCCTGTCCATGGTACAGGTGAAGCTTAAAACAGTGGTGAACAGGGCAGTCATCAGCTGCCTCCACTGATGTCTGTATTCCTGCAGATGTTTCTTCTGTCTTCGCCTAAAGAGGACACAACTTTGAATGTAATAGTATTCATAATTGCAAGACTACACTACACTGACACATTTCATAGATGTGACAAAGAGTCCATAAACATGGGGTACATATTACAAACTTGTATGCATCAGTTACAGTTCTCCAAGAATCTGTTCCCTTCTTTCGTAACTCCTTCCCAAGTCCCTTTTCTTTGTGTAGTTTTGTTGCGTTCCCTCCTCTTCTTCTCCATGAAGATCTTCACAAATGCGCAGTCTTATCTCGATCCAATAGTTGATTATTGTCTTGAGGAGTACATCCCCATTTGTAAGTTTTTTGTCCCCATTTGCATAGAGTCCCATATTTTCCACACGTAAACACAACATCTTGTTTTTCTGACAACTTGGTCTTCAGGTCTTGATCTCATCCTTTCAGCGGAAAATCTGGGGACAGATGTTTTCCCTTCTCTGCTTCCGTTGTGCAGAATAATTTGTATGTATCCTCACTGACAACAAAAAGTCCACCACAATTCTGCAGTTGTCCATTACGCAGGTTTAGCTTGTGAGGGAGTGTGCCATTGTCTCTGTTTCACCCTTTGCCTGAAGAGACTGCAGAGGACTCTTTTCTCGACATATGTCACATCCACCATTGTGTATTTCTATGGCTGAAATAAAATGTGGACTTGTTGATTTGAAAATTGTCACGGAAGTCTTGATTCATGAATTCCTCGTTTACAATCCGCTGCCTAATATGGCCTGACCTTTCTTTCATCCATATTTGTCATATTTGTTGTATGTCAAAGTTAAAAGAGAGTGATACCTGTAGTACCTGTATTAATGATAGAAGTTCATCATGGATTTGAAACTATTTCTTCTTTTTTTTTGCCACAATTTTTCCTATCAGACATCATAAATTCCCAAGTCATACCAAAGTGTAATTGTTTCTAATGCTTATCACAATTTCAGTACAATTTACCAAATTACTGTCATCGGGCAATACTCAGATAAATGAATATAAAGATAAGAACAAGGCAAATGTTATTTTATATCGATCACTCTCATGACTATTCATGTAACATTATAAATTTTACCTCAGTTGCATTTTGGTTGCACAGATCTTCTGAGCCACTGCATGGTTGTCCAGGAAATATGCAGAGTCATATGCCGATGGCCTTTTGCAGGGATCAGGAAACATTCCTTCTCCACGTAATGTTTGAGATGCCTGCGCATTTCATTCACTTTTCCAACTCCCATTCTGACCAGTTCTTCTATTTTGGAGGATATTTCTTTAGCTATTGGGCGCAGCATTCCTGTAAGCTTAAAACAAATATGAAAATAAACCATATATGTGATAGGGAACTTCTATCCCTCAACGCGCTGCATCAATACTGCGCCGATACCTATGTCAGAAGCGTCGGTCGTCAGTATTAACAGGGATTCAGGGTCTGGGAGATGGAGTATGGGGGATAAAGTCAGGCGGGACTTCAGCGTGTTGAACGCTTGCTCTTCCAGGGGTCCCGAGTCCATGCGGTTGGTTCTGTCTTTCTTTGCCAAGTCCGACAGCGATGGGGCAATAGCTCCAAAGTTGGGTATGAGCTTGCAGTAATACCCAGCTAGTCCTAGGAACGCGCGTACCTCCCACTATGTTTGTGGCACTTCCGCCTGTAGGATTTGCTCTACTTTCTCAGGGTGAGGCTTCAGCGGGCCTCCACCTACTACATGTTATAGGAAGTCGAGAGTCTTGAAACCCACATGACACTTACTCAGTTTTGCAGTCAACCCAGCATCTGCAAACCTCGCTGGTGATGATTGTGATGACTGGGATGAAGGAGACTAGGATGAAGATAATGATGGATCAGATTTATTGTCATCTGAAGACTGATGTGTTGGAAGCCTTTGTGAGGGGATTAGCAATGGCAAAGAGCAGGGTGACAGTGGTGTTTGAAGTTCTTGCACTTGGGACAGTATTGTAGATAGACGGAATGGTATACATGTACCTCTAGAGCTCCTGTGTGGCAAACCTTAGGAGTTTAAAGTCATTGACAAGATGCTTGGTGAAGAGAACCTCTCGCAAGGATTCATGTGCCTTACTCCCGGTGTTATCCACTTCTTGGAAGAAACCTTGTCTGGAGGAAGATCCTCATGGACACACTGATGGAAACGTTCCCCTGAGTTCCATGTGTGCACATTACACACATGGTGAGTGAGTGAGTGAATCATCTCTATCAGCATCAGGTCATCTCCATCACAGTTTTCAGCTGCCCACCACACATGGTTTGTGATTGCCTTTATCCAAGGTCCAAGCTCTTGGCCATCTTTTTGCTTTGTCTTTATTATATTGCTGTCTGTGTTTTGGTTAAACTCTTGGTTAGGTGCCTGATAGTGGGGTATTCTCTCATGGTCTTTTTGATGCTCAGGTGACGATCAGAAGCAACAACAGTAAATTCCAGCTGTGCCGCAAGAAGGCTGCATTTAAGGCCATCATTTTCCAAGGCTACTGAGCTTGTTGCTTCCTTGACATGGACCATGTATCTATTGTATCTTGTGGGTGTCGTGGTGAAGGCAGGTTTAAGTACGGTACTTTGCACTGTTCTCCGGTGAATCACACCTACCATCATCACACACAGTGACCTCCTCACCAGAGACTTCTGCCCAGACATTGCGTATCTGAATTGAAATTGATCGGTGGTGGCAAGAGTAATTGGCAGCTGTACCTCAAGAAGGCTGTCCAGTGTGTGTTTGTATCCCACATTCTCCAAGGCTACTGAACTTGTTGTTCCTTGACATGAACTAAAACCATGCCATGGATCTTGTGTGTGTCATGGTGAAGGCAAGTGTGAGTCAAGTGCAGTACTATATACTTCACACTGTAACAAGGTAAATCACACCTACCATCACCACACACAGTGACCTCCTCACCAGAGGCTTCTTCTCGGACACTGCTTATATCTGCATTATAGAGTGCGTTGATGGTCGGCAGGAGGAGGCTGTCATGAATGTTGGAGTATGTTGTGTTGCACAAAAACTGCAAGTTCATTATATCAGACACAGAACATAGGTCTTCATAAGTCTTCCCAGTGAAGAGTATGGCAGCACATGTGATGATATTTCCAACAGGCTGCCTGCCAATGCTTGGCTGTGCTGTCCATCGTGTGACCATATTGCTACATACACAGAACACCTTTACAGCAAGCATTATCCCAACAACTGATGTTGCCAATTCCGCGATGTGGCCATCCGTACACTTGTTACACTTCAAGTCGAAAAGTAGCTGATTCAGGTGGCTCTCAAATATAATGTATTTTTCTTTTCTGTGCAATGGTGTGCATTTCCTGGTTCACCCTCTGAATCTGAACTGGGTAATTCATCATCAGGTGGTGAGAAGTCAGAGTCATCACAAGGATGTGCTTGTGATGATTATGATGACTGAGATGAAGACAATGATGGATCAGATTCATTGTCATCTGAAGACTAATGTGTTGGATGCCTTTGTTAGATGATTAGCAATGGTGAAGAGGGTCACAACAGTGGTATTGAAGTGCTTGTGCTTGGGACAGTATGGTAGATAGAGGGAATGGTATACCTCAAGAGCTCCTGTGTTGCAAGCCATTGTGAGTAGTTTAAAGTCATTCACAAGATGCTTGTTGAACAGAACATCTTGCAAGGCTTCGTGCGCTTTACTCCCCGGTGTTATCCACTTCTTGGAAGAAACCTCATCAGAAGGAAGATCCTCATGGGCACACCGATGGAACCGTTTCCCTGAGTTCCATGTGTGCACATTACACACATGGTGAGTGAGTGACTGAATCATCTCTATCAGCATCAGGTCATCTCCATTACAGTTTTCAGCTGCCCACTACACATGGTTTGTAATAGCCTTTATCCAAGGTCCAAGCTCTTGGCAGTCTTTTTGCTTTGCCTTTGCCGCCAGTGTCTTGGTGAGAATTTTGGTCAAGTGCCATACATCGAATTGATGACTGATATTTGGTCATTGTTCTCTCATGGTCTTTTTGATGCTCAGGTGACAATCAGTAGCAACAACAGTAATTGGCAGCTGTGCCCCAAGAAATCTGGGTTTAAAGCCAACCTTTTCCATGGCTACTGAGCTTGTTGCTTCCTTGACATAGACCCAAGCCATGCCAAGTATCTTCTTGTTGTTCTGGTGAAGGCAGTGTAAGTACGGTACTTTGCACTGTTCTCCGGTGAATCACACCTACCATCATCACACACAGTGACCTCCTCACCAGAGACTTCTGCCCAGACATTGCGTATCTGAATTGAAATTGATCAGTGGTGGCAAGAGTAATTGGCAGCTGCACCTCAAGAAGGCTGTCCAGTGTGTGTTTGTATCCCACATTCTCCAAGGCTACTGAACTTGTTGGTTCTTGACATGAACTACAACCATGCCATGGATCTTGTGTGTGTCGTGGTGAAGGCAAGTGTGAGTCAAGTGCAGTACTATATACTTCGCACTGTAACAAGGTAAATCACACAGAGCACCACACACAGTGACCTCCTCACCAGAGGCTTCTTCTCGGACACTGCTTATATCTGCATTATAGAGTGCGTTGATGGTCGGCAGGAGGAGGCTGTCATGAATGTTGGAGTATGTTGTGTTGGACAAAAACTGCAAGTTCATTATATCTGACACAGAACATAGGTCTTCATAAGTCTTCCCAGTGAAGAGTATAGCAGCACATATGAGGATATTCCCAACAGACTGACTGTCAGTGCTTGGCTGTGCTGCCCATCATGTGACCGTGTTGCCACATATACACAGAACACCTTTACAGCAAGCATTATCCCAACAACTGATGTTGCCAATTCAGCGATGTGGCCATCCATACACTTGTTACACTTCAAGTCGTAAAGTAGCTGATCCAGGTGGCTCTCAAATATAATGTATTTCTTTTCTGTGCAATGGTGTGCATTTTCTGGTTCACCCTCTGAATCTGAACTGGGTGATTCATCATCAGGTGGTGAGAAGTCAGAGTCATCACAAGGATGTGCTGGTGATGATTATGATGACTGAGATGAAGACAATAATGGATCAGATTCATTGTCATCTGAAGACTGATGTGTTCGATGCCTTTGTTAGGTGATTAGCAATGGCGAAGAGGGTCACAACAGTGGTATTGGAAGTGCTTGTGCTTGGGACAGTATGGTAGATAGAGGGAATGGTATACATGTACCTCTAGAGCTCTTGTGCGGCAAGCCTTTCTGAGGAGTTTAAAGTCATTGACAAGACGCTTGTTGATGAGAACCTCTTGCAAGGCTTCATGTGCCTTACTCCCCGGTGTTATCCACTTCTTGGAAGAAACCTTTCCTGGAGGAAGATCCTCATGGGCACACCGATGGAACCGTTTCCCTGAGTTCCATGTGTGCACATTACACACATGGTGAGTGAGTGACTGAGTCATCTCTATCAGCATCAGGTCATCTCCATTACAGTTTTCAGCTGCCCACCACACATGGTTTGTAATGGCCTTTATCCAAGTTCCCAGCTCTTGGCAGTCTTTTTGCTTTGCCTTTGCTGTCTGTGTTTTCGTTAAACTCTTGGTTAGGTGCCACACATCAAATTGATGGTTGGTACCGGGGTACTGTTCTCTCCTGATCTTTTTGATGCTCGGTGACAATCAGTAGCAACAACAGTAATTGGCAGCTGTGCCCAAAGAAAACTGGGTTTAAAACCAACCTTTTCCATGGCTACTGAGCTTGTTGCTTCCTTGACATAGACCCAAGCCATGCCATGGATCTTGTGTGTGTCATGGGGAAGGCAAGTATGAGTCAAGTGCAGTACTATATACTTTGCACTGTAACAAGGTAAATCACACCTACCATCACCACACACAGTGACCTCCTCACCAGAGGCTTCTTCTCGGACACTGCTTATATCTGCATTATAGAGTGCGTTGATGGTCGGCAAGAGGAGGCTGTCATGAATGTTGGAGTATGTTGTGTTGCACAAAAACTGCAAGTTCATTATATCAGACACAGAACATAGGTCTTCATAAGTCTTCCCAGTGAAGAGTATAGCAGCACATGTGATGATATTCCCAACAGACTGACTGTCAGTGCTTGGCTGTGCTGCCCATACACAGAACACCTTTACAGCAAGCATTATCCCAACAACTGATGTTGCCAATTCAGCGATGTGGCCATCCGTACACTTGTTACACTTCAAGCCATAAAGTAGCTGATCCAAGTGGCTCTCAATATTATGTATTTCTTTTCTGTGCAGTGGTGTGCATTTCCTGGTTCACCCTCTGAATCTGAACTGGGTGATTCATCATCAGGTGGTGAGAAGTCAGAGTCATCACAAGGATGTGCTGGTGATGATTATGATGACTGAGATGAAGACAATGATGGATCAGATTCATTGTCATCTGAAGACTATTGTGTTGGATGCCTTTGTGAGGTGATTAGCAATGGCGAAGAGGGTCGCAACAGTTGTATTGGAAGTGCTTGCGCTTGGGACAGTATGGTAGATACAGGGAATGGTATACATGTACCTCTAGAGCTCCTGTGCGGCAAACCTTTCTGAGGAGTTTAAAGTCGTTGACAAGACGGTTGTTGAAGATAACCTCTGGCAAGGCTTCATGCGCCGTACTCCCCGGTGATATCCACTTCTTGGAAGAAACCTCATCTGAAGGATGATCCTCATGGACACACTAATGGAACCGTTTCCCTGAGTTCCATGTGTGCACATTACACACATGGTGAGTGAGTGACTGAATCATCTCTATCAGCATCAGGTCATCTCCATTACAGTTTTCAGCTGCCCACCACACATGGTTGGTAATGGCCTTTATCCAAGGTCCCAGCTCTTGACAGTCTTTTTGCTTTGCCTTTGTCACCAGTGTTTTGGTGAGAATTTTGGTCAAGTGCCATACATCGAATTGATGGTTGATATCGGGGTACTGTTCTCTCCTGGTCTTTTTCATGCTCGGTGACAATCAGTAGCAACAACAGTAATTGGCAGCTGTGCCCCAAGAAAACTGGGTTTAAAGCCAACCTTTTCCATGGCTACTGAGCTTGTTGCTTCCTTGACATAGACCCAAGCCATGCCAAGTATCTTGGTGGTGTTCTGGTGAAAGAAGGTGTATTATGGTACTTTGCACTGCACCAAGGTGAATCGCACCTACCATCACCACACACAGTGACCTCCTCACCAGAGACTTCTGCCCAGACATTGCGTATCTGAATTGAAATTGATAGGTGGTGGCAAGAGTAATTGGCAGCTGTACCTCAAGAAGGCTATCCTGTGTGTGTTTGTATCCCACATTCTCCAAGGCTACTGAACTTGTTGTTCCTTGACATGAACTAAAACCATGCCATGGATCTTGTGTGTGTCATGGTGAAGACAAGTGTGAGTCAAGTGCAGTACTATATACTTCACACTGTAACAAGGTAAATCACACCTACCATCACCACACACAGTGACCTCCTCACCAGAGGCTTCTTCTCGGACACTGCTTATATCTGCATTATAGAGTGTGTTGATAGTCGGCAGGAGGAGGCTGTCATGAATGTTGGAGTATGTTGTGTTGGACAAAAACTGCAAGTTCATTATATCAGACACAGAACATAGGTCTTCATAAGTCTTCCCAGTGAAGAGTATGGCAGCACATGTGATGATATTTCCAACAGGCTGACTGTCAATGCTTGGCTGTGCTGTCCATCATGTGACCATATTGCTACATACACAGAACACCTTTACAGCAAGCATTATCCCAACAACTGATGTTGCCAATTCAGCGATGTGGCCATCCGTACACTTGTTACACTTCAAGTCATAAAGTAGCTGATCCAGGTAGCTCTCAAATATAATGTATTTCTTTTCTGTGCAATGGTGTGCATTTCCTGGTTCAACCTCTGAATCTGAACTGGGTGATTCATCATCAGGTGGTGAGAAGTCAGAGTCATCACAAGGATGTGCTAGTGATGATTATGATGACTGAGATGAAGACAATGATGGATCAGATTCATTGTCATCTGAAGACTGATGTGTTGGATGCCTTTGTTAGGTGATTAGCAATGGCAAAGAGGGTCACAACAGTGGTATTGGAAGTGCTTGCGCTTGGGACAGTTTGGTAGATAGAGGGAATGGTATACATGTACCTCTAGAGCTCCTGTGTGGCAAACCTTTCTGAGGAGTTTAAAGTCATTGACAAGACGCTTGTTGAACAGAACCTCTTGCAAGGCTTCATTTGCCTTACTTCCAGGTGTAATCCACTTCTTGAAAGAAACCTCATCTGAAGGAAGATCCTCATGGGCACACCGATGGAACCGTTCCCCTGAGTTCCATGTGTGCACATTACACACATGGTGAGTGAGTGACTGAGTCATCTCTATCAGCATCAGGTCATCTCCAGTGCAGTCTTGCGCTGCCCACCACACATGGTTGGTAATTGCCTTTATCCAAGGTCCAAGCTCTTGGCAGTCTCTTTGCTTTGCCTTAGCTGTCTGTGTTTTCGTTGGACTCTTGGTTAAGTGCCACACATCAAATTGATGACTGATATTTGGGTATTGTTCTCTCATGGTCTTTTTGATACTTGGTGACGATCAGTAACAGCAACAGTTATTGGCAGCTGTGCCGCAAGAAGGCTGGGTTTAAAGCCAACATTTTCCGTTGCTACAGAACTTGTTGCTTCCTTGACATAGACCCAAGCCATGCCAAGTATCTTGGTGGTGTTCTGGTGAAAGAAGGTGTAAGTATGGTATTTTGCACTGCACCAAGGTGAATCACACCTACCATCACCACACACAGTGGCCTCCACACCAGAGTCTTCTGCCCAGACATTGCTGATATCTGCATTGTAAAATGCATTTATTCTCAACAGGAGAAGGTTGTCATGAATATCATAGTGACTTGTGTGGGACATAAACTGCAGGTTCATTATGTCCGTCACTGAACGTAGGTCTTCATATGTCTTCCCAGTGAAGAGTATGGCAGCACATGTGATGATATTCCCAACAGGCTGACTGCCAATGCTTGGCTGTGCTGTCCATCGTGTGACCATATTGCTACATACACAGAACACCTTTACAGCAAGCATTATATCAACAACTGATGTTGCCAATTCAGCGATGTGGCCATCCATACGCTTGTTACACTTCAAGCCATAAAGTAGCTGATCCAGGTGGCTCTCAATATTGTGTATTTCTTTTCTGTGCAGTGGTGTGCATTTTCTGGTTCACCATCTGAATCTGAACTGGGTGATTCATCATCAGGTGGTGAAAAGTTAGAGTCATCACAAGGATGTGCTGGTGATGATTATGATGACTGAGATGAAGACAATGATGGATCAGATTCATTGTCATCTGAAGACTAATGTGTTGGATGCCTTTGTTAGGTGATTAGCAATGGCGAAGAGGGTCGCAACAGTGGTATTGGAAGTGCTTGCGCTTCAGACAGTATGGTAGATAGAGGGAATGGTATACATGTACCTCTAGAGCTCCTGTGTGGCAAACCTTTCTGAGGAGTTTAAAGTCATTGACAAGACGCTTGTTGAAGAGAACCTCTTGCAAGGCTTCATGCGCCTTACTCCCCAGTGTTATCCACTTCTTGGAAGAAACCTCATCTGGAGGAAGATCCTCATGGACACACTGATGGAACCGTTTCCCTGAGTTCCACGTGTGCACATTGCACACATGGTGTGTGAGCGACTGTATCATCTCAATGAGCATGATGTCATCTTCCTTACAGTTTTGTGCTGCCCACCACACATGGTTCGTGATGGCCTTTATCCAAGGTCCAAGCTCTTGGCAGTCTTTTTGCTTTGCCTTAGCTGTCTGTGTTTTCGTTGAACTCTTGGTTGGATGCCACACATCGAATTGATGACTATATTTGGGTATTGTTCTCTCTTCGTCTTTTTGATGCTCAGGTGATGATCAGTAGCAACAATGGTTATTGGCAGCAAGAAGGCTGTCCAGTATGCATTAGAATCCCACATTCTCCATGGTTACTGAACTTGTCAATTCTTTGACATGAAGTAAAGCCATGCCAAGGGTCATTTGTGTGTCGTGAAGGCAAATACAAGTGCAGTATTTTGCACTGTACCCGGCTGACTCACACCTGCCATCACCACACACGGTGAGTTCTTTATCTGTGACCTCAGCCTGAATGTGTTGATTGTCAGCAGGATAAGTTTGTCATAGATATCATAGTATGTGGTATCAGACAGGAACTGAGGTTGTACCTCTAGAGCTCTTGTGCGGCAAACCCTTCTGAGGAGTTTAAAGTCATTGACAAGACGCTTGTTGAACAGAACCTCTTGCAAGGCTTCATTTGCCTTACTTCCAGGTGTAATCCACTTCTTGGAAGAAACCTCATCTGAAGGAAGATCCTCATGGGCACACCGATGGAACCGTTCCCCTGAGTTCCATGTGTGCACATTACACACATGGTGAGTGAGTGACTGAGTCATCTCTATCAGCATCAGGTCATCTCCAGTGCAGTCTTGCGCTGCCCACCACACATGGTTGGTAATTGCCTTTATCCAAGGTCCAAGCTCTTGGCAGTCTCTTTGCTTTGCCTTAGCTGTCTGTGTTTTTGTTGGACTCTTGGTTGGATGCCACACATCAAATTGATGACTGATATTTGGGTATTGTTCTCTCATGGTCTTTTTGATACTTGGGTGACGATCAGTAGCAACAACAGTTATTGGCAGCTGTGCCGCAAGAAGGCTGGGTTTAAAGCCAACATTTTCCGTTGCTACAGAGCTTGTTGCTTCCTTGACATAGACCCAAGCCATGCCAAGTATCTTGGTGGTGTTCTGGTGAAAGAAGGTGTAAGTATGGTACTTTGCACTGCACCAAGGTGAATCACACCTACCATCACCACACACAGTGGCCTCCACACCAGAGTCTTCTGCCCAGACATTGCTGATATCTGCATTGTAAAATGCATTTATTCTCAACAGGAGAAGGTTGTCATGAATATCATAGTGACTTGTGTGGGACATAAACTGCAGGTTCATTATGTCCGTCACTGAACGTAGGTCTTCATATGTCTTCCCAGTGAAGAGTATGGCAGCACATGTGATGATATTCCCAACAGGCTGACTGCCAATGCTTGGCTGTGCTGTCCATCGTGTGACCATATTGCTACATACACAGAACACCTTTACAGCAAGCATTATATCAACAACTGATGTTGCCAATTCAGCGATGTGGCCATCCATACACTTGTTACACTTCAAGCCATAAAGTAGCTGATCCAGGTGGCTCTCAATATTATGTATTTCTTTTCTGTGCAGTGGTGTGCATTTTCTGGTTCACCCTCTGAATCTGAACTGGGTGATTCATCATCAGGTGGTGAGAAGTCAGAGTCATCACAAGGATGTGCTGGTGATGATTATGATGACTGAGATGAAGACAATGATGGATCAGATTCATTGTCATCTGAAGACTAATGTGTTGGATGCCTTTGTTAGGTGATTAGCAATGGCAAAGAGGGTCACAACAGTGGTATTGGAAGTGCTTGCGCTTGGGACAGTATGTTAGATAGAGGGAATGGTATACATGTACCTCTAGAGCTCCTGTGTGGCAAACCTTTCTGAGGAGTTTAAAGTCATTGACAAGACGCTTGTTGAAGAGAACCTCTTGCAAGGCTTCATGCGCCTTACTCCCCAGTGTTATCCACTTCTTGGAAGAAACCTCATCTGAAGGAAGACCCTCATGGAACCGATGGAACCGTTTCCCTGAGTTCCACGTGTGCACATTGCACACATGGTGTGTGAGCGACTGTATCATCTCAATGAGCATGATGTCATCTTCCTTACAGTTTTGTGCTGCCCACCACACATGGTTCGTGATGGCCTTTATCCAAGGTCCAAGCTCTTGGCAGTCTTTTTGCTTTGCCTTAGCTGTCTGTGTTTTGGTTAGACTCTTGGTTAGGTGCCACACATCAAATTGATGACTGATATTTGGGTATTGTTCTCTCTTGGTCTTTTTGATACTCAGGTGACGATCAGTAGCAACAATGGTTATTGGCAGCAAGAAGGCTGTCCAGTATGCATCAGAATCCCACATTCTCCATGGCTACTGAACCTGTCAATTCCTTGACATGAACTAAAGCCATGCCAAGGGTCTTGTGTGTGTCATGAAGGCAAATACAAGTGCAGTATTTTGCACTGTAGGAGCCTACCCGGCTGACTCACACCTGCCATCACCACACACGGTGAGTTCTTTATCTGTGACCTCAGCCTGAATGTGTTGATTGTCAGCAGGATAAGTTTGTCATAGATATCATAGTATGTGGTGTCAGACAGGAACTGAGGTTGAATTATGTCCATCAGCGATCACATATCTTTGTAGGTCTTGCCAGTGAAAAGTATGGCGGCACACATGAGAATGTTTCCGACAGGTTGACTGCTAATGCTTGGCTGCGGCATCCATCAAGTGACCATATTGCCACACACACAAACACATTGAGTGTGAGCTGTGTTCCCACTATTGGTTTCACTAATTCTGCAATATTGTAACATATTTTTGTGTTCTGAAAAAGTTGTGCCTAAATGCTTCACTCCAACAAGCACACCATCCCGACAAAAACATGATGTAAAATCTGCCTGGGTTGGTTGCCAAAGTATATGGCTGAAGAGGCACTCCTTTTGTTTTAACTCGCACAGCAAATTCATGACAATCATGCCACTCACACAGTCATGTACTCAAATCACCATCACCAGTACCCAAGTCATCTCAGAAGAGACTTGATAAAGTAGGTCGCAAGACAAGTACATACTGTTCGCTGTTGATTTTATTCAGGCAAGGATCAGCAGTAAAACAAAGACAAACTTGTCCACTGGAGATAAGTTTCTTCCACCAGGACCAAAACCAGACTCTCTTCTCTCTCCTCTTACTCAGAATTTGATACTGACCGGAGTGACCGACGGAACTTTTATCCCCTCTCTCTCTTTCTGTCTGTCACTCACTCTCTCTCTCTCTCTATCTATCTAGTTACATAATCTTGAGCATACGCAGCCCTACACCAGGGAGGTGTAGGGCTTCATCATCACGTCACTTCACCATGCACAAGGAGAATATCCCTCTCTCGTCCACTTTTTTTTTGTTTTTCAATGATATTTTATTGATTTCATTCAAATCAATCATAAATCAACCCATTCTGGGTGTAACATGAACATAAAAACGGTACAAATGCCATTCAAAAGACAAATCCATTACCAACTTATACTGCCAATCATCTCCCTTCAACATAACAAATTGATTATAAATCAATCCTACTGACCATTTCTTCACGAGAAAGTATTGACATGTACAAAAAAAATATATATATATATCTTTGACTATGGTATACTTATACTGCCAATCATCTCTCTTCAACATAACTCGATTATAAATCGAGTATATAAGGGTATATACAAGGGTATATACATAAAAAAGCAACAAAAATATGTTATACAAAACTAGAATGAAATCATTTCATTGAAATGTGTGCACACACATGCACACACACACACACACACACACACACACACACACACACACACACACACACACATGCACACGCACACACACACACACACACATACTGCTACGTTCTAGCTTTGGCTCAGGGAGTATGCAGTCATGTACAATGTAGTAGGTCTGTTCTCAAGGTGTTCCATTCCTCTGGAAGGGGTAACTCTAGGCATGGTCCATGCTTTAGGTCAATTTTGATACAATATGGCCATCGTATACTTCCTTCACTTCAAGCCATAAAGCAGCTGATCCAGGTGGTTCTCAAATATGCTGAATTTCTTTTTGTGCAGTGGAGTGCATTTTCTAGTTCACCCTCTAAATCCAAAGTTGATGGTTCCTCTTCAGGTGGCAATTATTCAGAGTCATCAGAAGGATCAGCCAGTGATGATTGTGATGATTGCAGTGAACACATGAAGAAGAAATCTTGGGAGACCATGCATCATTACTCTGCCACAGTGCCATTCTGTACAATTTGTGCCATATTCCCGTGATGGGATTCCCATCTCGACCAGGAGATTGCATCATCAGCTGGGCTTGCAAGGAGTTCATCAGTTATTTTTATTTACTTTATTTATTTTATTCACAACTTGCATATTCCCTCACGATGCACAATTCCGAGACATGCATACAAAGCTGGAAGAGTCACAAGCAGAGTTTTCCACAGGACCTCGTCACTCCTTTGGAAAATAATATGTCCCCCTTTGATGGCAGTGCTTTGAGGTGAAGGTTGATGTTCTCATAGTAACGTTATAAATACGCACACATTCTTGGGCATTTTGCCTCTAGTCGCCACATGTGCAGGACGTAGCTCAGCAAATGTTGATTTTCTTTTATGGCTGCATGGGGATTTTCTTCCTTGAAACACTTGCAAGCCTTATTTACCGTCATTGTTAAGTGTCTTTTTTGTACTTTCTGCTTTTTCCCTCCAGATGGGACTGTGATAGAATCTTTTATCCCCAGACATTGCAAAGAGAAATACAAATGTATCATTTCTTTGATAGAATGTGGTTACTGCATCATGAACCTCATGGTATGCATCAGGATTTTGAGGTTTTGGCTTCTTTCTGGAGAGTCTTTCAGAAATTGCCAATTTTGATCCCACTGCTTGTCTTTTCCTTGGACTTCCAGGCAGAACCAACCTGACCCTCCAAGCATCTTTGCCAAGAGACTTGGAACTTGTGAAAGAACCAACACGTATGTTCTCTCTTTCTTTCACTTGCTCAGCAGCTTCATTGCTCTTTGTAACATATTTTGGTCTTCTCTTTTCACATAATCTCAGTACTCTAGATACATTCAGCTCTCTTTCGCAACTTTTTTTAAGATTCAAACTGGGTCACATTGTCCGCCCTTGAGAGATGCTTCCTTTCTGCATCTTTTCTCCTTGCAGCTGCACTCCTTTCTGCTTCACTTTTTCTCGGTAGACCACTATTCTTTCCTTTACAGTTATTTTCTCCTGCAAATCTTCAGGTTGTGGATGTCGAGGTGTAGTGGAGCTGGCATTTGTGTCCAGGCCATCTTCATTAAATAATTTTAATGTGACCCTTCCTGAGTATTTTCCAGGGTAGAAGAAAGTTGCTCCTTGATTTTTATTTTTTCACCCTCGGGTAACATTTTTCAGTGCAAACCAGGTTTATATTTCACACGTACATATTGTATAATGTGACTAGTCTTTTCACAGGGCATAGCTTCAGCATTTTATAGAATCCTCTAACCATGGCCTCTTGCTGCTATTAAGAGCGTATTTAGCAATGATAGTCTTGTCAGCAGCCGTTTACAGGGGATTGCAGCAAGAAGTCACAATTAGAGGCTAAGTAAGCATTTCATAACACCATGTCATATAGGTACGTCCAAATATCTTTCAAAACGGTGTGAGCGCAATCCTGCCTTAATCTCAGAGTAAAGAAATACAAAAAACAAGAAACATGACTAAATAATGCTGAAAATGTAGAGGGAGCTGATTATACACAGAATTTCCTATATTTTAAGGGGGAAAGAAATTAAAGGTTATCAAAGTGAAATGTAATGTACAGAATAGATTAACAATTTTCCTCACAAACCTTTTAAATTCTAATTCATGAATTACAAAGTTGTGCTTGTTTTAATGCAATATTCAACCAACAGAATAAATGCTAAGGCATTTTCTGAGTTAGGTTTTTCTTTTCCTTGTATTTCAAATGGCTTCAAGTGGGTGTTTGTCTGTCCAGAGTGTCCACAGGAAAAACATCCTTGTTTTTGAATACGCATCACCCAAAATATCTTGTTTCAAATGTCCTTGTGCCCTACCATCTTCTTTAACTGAATAAGGATTCATCCACCTTTGCTTCTTATATCAAGACAATAGAGAGAAACATCTTTACATATCCATAGTAGATTGTGTATGTTTTTAAAAATGAGTATCTGAGAAGAAAAAAAAAAGACATAATCAAACAAATAAAATCCTTGAAACTCGGGACTCGCATCTTGTATGGCTTCGTCTGCCACAGGTATCTCTGTGCGTCACACATTTCGGAAGCGTATTTTGCAAATCAGGAAATGTAAGATATTTTAGTAAGCATCTGATTCCACAATTGAGAACCACTGAGAGGATATGAGAAATGAGCGTTACCTCTTTTCTAGAGATGGAATATTTTCTTTGCTCAAGTTTTTAATTTCATTATACACACTTCTGGTCGCTTTCCTGTTGTTTGCATTAATTTCTTCTCTAGAAAGATGTTAACAGTTTGCCAAGTGGGAAATGATAATCACTGCATTGTGTTACGGGAGGCAATGTTTCGCTGTATTCTTGATTTCACAAATATAAGTCAATTGCCAAAATTCATGAATATCGATATATGTGGAAACAATGGTATTTTATAGCATCTCTTTTAATTTATATAGTAGTTGGTACTACAAACAGAGAAATCGTCATCTTTACTGAGTAGTATCACTAATAGTCCATGGGCCAAGACCCGAAAAATGGGTTGTTGGTACCATCTGAGGTGGCACAACCTTTTTGGTGTCAGTTTGTTTGTCGGGTATAGATATGCTTATCAAGCTATGATAGCATTTCCAAATGAGTAGCTTAGTCATAATAAATGAATTTTTAACCAATTTGGTCTCGTTTTTATATCCCTATACTTCTGAATCGAAACTAAACCGCTATACAAAGAAGAGCGCTGCCTTCTGTATGTCCACAGGTGTTCTGTTGTAAACGCGGTGCGCTTAGTCTTTATTCAAGGCAGCGAAGGGAATATCCAAAGGGTTATGATGTCCACAGCTGTCACGCGGTGCGCTTAGTCTTTATCTAGACCAATGTACAGTTATCATATCTAAAGTTCCTCATGAAAGGGATTATCTATACTGTTTTTATACTACCCTATCAACAAATACATCAGTTTTAAACAAAAATCACTCTGTTCATTTGCAATATTATTCATTATAATGTATCGTAGTGTACCGGTACATTGTTTTTGCATTATCTTATACTGTTGGAGGGAAATAAAGCGACATTGGCGTGGTATTAGCGTTTTCATTGTAGCGATTTCGCCGGAAAATGATAAATAATTGAAAAATACGGTAAAATTCACGAGGAATTGCTTTTGTTGTTGTTGTTGTTTTTAGATAAAAGGATATACACTGTATCATACGCTTTGGATATTCCCTTCGCCGTCTAGAATAAAGACTAAGCGCTGTGGACATCATAACCTTTGGATATTTCCTTCGCTGCCTTGAATAAAGACTAAGCGCACCCCGTTTACAACAGAACACCTGTGAACATACCATAGAGCTGCATTTACAGCTCTATGGAACATACAGAAGACAGTGCTCTTCTTTGTATAGCGGTTAGTTTCGATTCAAAAGTATAGGGATATAACAACGAGACCAAATTGGTTAAAAATTCATTTATTATGACTAAGCTACTCATTTGGAAATGCTATCATAGCTTGATAAGCATATCTATGCCCGACAAACAAAATAACACCAAAAAGGTTTTGCCACCTCAGATGGTATCAATATCTGGCCTGGCCCATGGACTATAATGGATGTCCTCATCTTGCTCACCCTCATGTGACCAGTTATTGCTGAGAGTGGCATACATATTACTATGACATACAATGTGTATCATGTGGGTTTTTTATTTTCAGAAATGATCTCTT
This sequence comes from Diadema antillarum, assembly GCF_040938485.1. Lineage (NCBI taxonomy): Eukaryota > Metazoa > Echinodermata > Echinoidea > Diadematoida > Diadematidae > Diadema > Diadema antillarum. The sequence continues at coordinate 27,095 of NW_027272285.1, read as the reverse complement.
TGTGCATTAAATACATTCCTTATGTTAATAAATTGAATTCAGAGCCTTCTCATTTTAACCAAGTGTATATGCCATACTTGATTGAATGTGAAGAATGAAAAACTAACTTTGTCGAATCCTGTTTTGCTGATAACAACTGTGTGTGAGTGTGTGTGTGTCAGTGAGTGTGTGTGTGTGTGTGTATGTGTGTGTGTGTTTATGAATGAGTTGGTTATGCATACTGATTCAGGTATTAATACCATGTGTGTGTTTGATTGTCTGTAGGCATAATGTAGCCTATTAATCTGCATTGCCAAAAAAAAAAGCTGCTTGAATATTGGTGCATGTTGTGGTCTGTGTGTCTGCATGTCTTTTGAACAATATCTACTTATTTTATTTGCTATGTAAATAAAGCATTTATCCATATATTGGTGTGTATGATGGCAAACAAAGCGACCATCTACAGAGACTCAGAAACTGAGATAACTGCCAGATTATGTTTATTCTATTGCACTGGTGTACGTAGTACTTTGCTTCTGAGAAACATAGGCATTATCATTAGATTATCATAAACTTTATTTTGTGTGTGTGTGTGTGTGTGTGAATACACTATATATATATATATATATATATATATATATATATATATATACAGCAAGAAAAAAAGTAAACACTTTTCAAGTTTATATTTCTCACAGAATGTGTGGCTAAATGTTAATGTATTATATACCATATCAAAGTTATTTTAATTGGCTGTCAACTTGGTATATCAATATAAAGGGGAACTTTACACACGAGTGAACGCCTTTTTTTCTCTTCCAAGGCACAAAAAAAAGATGCAAAGATGGACAAGTTGTCATTCATGCGTAAGTGCTCTTCCATATAACAATAAGTACAGAAGACAAATTTAACACAAAACATGAATTAAGTTGCAAAAAATACACCTACGATCTCTACAATATGTATGAAGCCTAAAAGATCAATAAAGGCTGTCACAAGAGTGACTTTTTTGTTGTTATTTATTTTGCTACGTTGACTCAGAAACATTCAGATCAAAAAGGATCAAGTTGAGTTAAATCAACATTGATAATCGAGTTTTGATAGGACAGTATTAACAACGTTGAAAATTGGTATAAACAAATACAGGCATTCAAACGAGATTCACAAAAATATACGAAATGAACACATAACTTTGAGCTTTTTGGATCTCCGGGTTCCCGTTCAGGTCTGATCCTCCCTTGCCGACGTCGAGTGAAGCCTTGTAGATTATGAATAACTGGAACCCGTATCGATGTATACGACGTGCCGATTGAAATGTTTCTCAATTTCTTGTTTCCTGCAGTCGATACTTACACACACCTTACCAAAGTCAGGAAAGTACGCAATAAAAATTCGCTTTACAAAATCATGGACATACTACTCACATGGACAAGAAACGAAGGTCTTTCTTTGATCCCACAATCACCGCCGCCATCAGATTATGTGCATCTTGATGAGTACATTCAGGTGCTTGGATAATGACGATTGTGTAATCGTGCATCATCACTAACAAAAGAACCATTTTCCTCATTGCGGTCTTATCTTGCTGAGATGCCTTTTCAGACTCAACTGCCTTTGAATAAACACCGATGAAAGGGAGCAGCAAACCCGAAAACATGACAGTTTTCCTGTCACAAAATTGAAAATTACTGAAGTGGACACAACTGTGGACAAGCATGTAACATGGCCCGGCTTAATGATAGAACATACAGTGTCATGTCATCTACGGTTTCTGTCCGTGTTTACTCTGAAACAATGTGCGAAAAATGGGGGAAATTAGATTACAAATCACAACTAACCCGCCGAAATAATTGCTTTCTCTTGTAAAGTACGCGCTTTTCGCAAATGAAATTACTTGAACAATAATTTCCCTATGTACATTACAACTGGGCATGCATTTTTCTTGAGAATCACTATCTTCTGCGCATGTAATTTTTAGATTCCTCAAAGCGTCGTCTTGTTAGCTCACCTGAGCCAAAGGCTCAAGTGAGCTATTGCGATCGCCCTTCGTCCGGCGTCCGTCGTGCGTCGTGCGTCGTCCGTCGTCCGTCGTCCGTCGTCCGTCGTCCGTCGTGCGTCGTCCGTCGTGCGTCGTGCGTAAACTTTTTACATTTTCATCTTCTTCTTGAAAACCCCAAGACCGATTTTCATCAAACTTGGCAGGTAGCATCCCTAGGGGGTTAGGAACTCAATTTGTTAAAATGGGCACCATGCCCCACCCAGGGGGCCCCCAGGGGGGCCCAAACCCCCCAAAATTAAGGAATCTGTAAAAATCTTCTTCTCTAGAACCAGAAGTGATAGAGCTAAGTTAATAATATGAGTTAGTACATTGATGACTGTAGTTTCAAGTTTGTTCATGGCAGAATCAGGGGTGCCCCCCTTGGGACCCAGGGGAGGGGGGTGGGGAAGGGTTCTAATGGGGCCTAAATTGTACATTTTCATCTTCTTCTTGAGAACTCCATGACCCATTTTCACCAAACTTGGCAGGTAGCATCCCTAGGGGGTTAGGAACTCCATTTGTTAAAATGGGCACCATGACCCACCCAGGGGGCCCCCAGGGGGCCCAAACCCCCCAAAATTAAGGAATCCGCAAAAATCTTCTTCTCTAGAACCAGAAGTGATAGAGCTAGGTTAATACTATGAGTTAGCACATTGATGACTGTAGTTTCAAGTTTGTTCATGGCAGAATCAGGGGTGCCCCCCTTTGGACCCGGGGGGGGGGGGTGAGGAGGGGTCCTAATGGGGCCTAAATTGTACATTTTTATCTTCTTCTTGAGAACCCCATGACCCATTTTCACCAAACTTGGCAGGTAGCATCCCTAGGGGGTTAGGATCTCAATTTGTTAAAATGGGCACCATGCCCCGCCCAGGGGGCCCCCAGGGGGCCCAAACCCCCCAAATGAAGGAATCTTTAAAAATCTTCTCTAGAATCAGAAGTTATAGAGCTGAGATAATACTATGAGTGAGTACAGTAATGACTGTAGTTTCAAGTTTGTTCATAGGAGATCCAGGGGTGCCCCTCTTGGGGGTGGGGGGGGGGTGGTTGGAAGGGTCCAAATGGAGGCCTGAATTGTACATTTTCATCTTCTTCCTGAAAACCTCATGATGGATTTTTGTCAAACTTGGCAGGTAGCATCCCTAGGTGGTCAGGATCTCAATTTATCAAACTGGGCACCATGCCCCACCCAGAGGGCCCCAGGGGGCCCCAATTCCCCCAAATTAAGGAATCTTGAAAAAATTGGGCCCTTATTGTACATTTTCATCTTCCACTTGAGAATGCCTCGTCAAATTTTGGTAGAGCTGTGAATAATTTAGATTAGTGACTGCGTGAAAGGTGAACTTGCGATACGCAGGTGAGCGCTAGACCCGCGGGTCTCTTGTTTTTATCCAGGCTGGCTGTCAGCGGTGATGAAGATCAATGCAGGAAAGTATGTTTAAAATGCTTTTGTGCCACATTTGACCGAAACAGGTGCATGAATTAATTAACGAGCGATGATGTACATGATATATGCTTTGATGTGTTAGATTACTTGCATTTGTTGGTTGACCCTGACTTTCATTTTATTGCCTCCTCTTGGTACACCTTACTGTGTAGGGCTCGCCGTTGCTCAGCCACCTCCCTACCCCGCCCCCTTCCCCTGGCTGTTGCTATTTCACTCTTTTCCTTTCTTTATCCATCCGCATGCTGTTCCTTATCTTGTTTGATGTTGCCTCCCTATTCATCCTTTTCCTCCAGTGGTTTCCCCCTTATGTGGTCCTCAGGATCATTACTGACCCTCCTCTGCCTTTTGTCTGTCCACCCTCCTGCTCTAATCCCGGGCTCCTTACCCGTGACCTCCTATCCTCTCCTTTTGTTTCTTTGTTCTGCGTCCCTATAGCCGTCTGTCCCTGACTGCTCTTATTGTGTGAAGTCCTTTGATTGCTTTCCGTGCCTGTTTGTCATTTTGCCTCTGACGAATATTCTGCTAGGATTGAAAACTCAGACCTCTTTTGACTCAATTTCTCTGGTTATAACCATACCATCTTTGAGGTTTATATTGGTTCTGAAGAATTCCTTTAACAGTATATAGGCCTACAGCTCTAAAAACACTTCTATATGTATACGCCTACACATCGTTCACGATACTTTAAAAATGACATACGCCATCACATCATTACACTTGACCGTAACGGATTGAAGATCGAGACTTTGTCATTCAAACTTGAAGAACATTATCCCATTCATGTAACATTTATCATGCAATTATAACAACTGCGTCATCACGTCAACATTATATAAAACATTAGTTGACAGTGTCTTATTTTCCACCAAGCTCATTTCAGTTGTGTTTATTCGGGTTGCGTTCATATGTTTTAAGTATGACCAAGAAAAAAAACTAAGTACTAGTATACGAAGCAGCGATCGCACTATACATGCTGTATCAGTGTACTTTGCTGAGAGTGAGCTATAAAGAGAATTCCAACAGTTCAAATTAGTGAACACCAAGGGCGTACCGAGGGGGGGGGGGTGTTTTGGGTGTTCAAACACCCCCCTTTGCCAAAAGGGGGGTGTTTGAGGTGTTCAAACACCTCCCTTGGGCAAAAGGGAGGTGTTTGAGCTGTTCAACACCCCTCTTCAGCAATGTTTAGATGTTGACAAATGAAACAAAAGCTGTCTTTACCGCTTTTATTTCCGTTTTGAATTCCGCCTTTCCTTTCTTTTGCGTTCATTTTCTCTCTCTCTCTCTCTCTTCCTTGTTTTATCTTAATGTTTGTGTGGACGATGACACATGGAGTTACATAATATACACGCACTAAAGAACTCGTGTACAGTACGTGTTAATACTACGTTACCGCACCGCGCGCGAAGCTGACGTGCAAACAGTAGACATTCCCGATCCCTGCTTTGCTTTCTGACCGAATCGCGGAGATACACGTACTTTGCGCATACTGTTCAGCGTTTACCGGTATCATACCGTACGCGGTACCGTAAATTGTATATGATGCATAATATTATGTGTGTACAATGCATGCTGCGCTGCAGCCTACTAAGTATTATAGGCACATTGCATGCTAAGTTAGTAGTATCAACTACCAACAGTGGCCATGGTGGCGTATCTAAGGGGGGGGGGGGGGGGGGCAAGGGGGGCACGTGAAAAAAAAAAACGAGAAAAAGAAGAAGAAAAAAAAAACGACGAAGAAAAAGAAGAAGAAGAAGAAGAAGAAAAAAACTCTCGCCCGGACGGGGGGAAGGAGAATGGGGGGGGGGGGGGGGGGGGGGGGGGGCAGAAAACCAAATCAAACAAGATGAAAACAAAACATTAATTCCATGTTTTGTAACGCTGAAATATAAAAATTTTCGGCTCGCTCGCTGCGCCCGCTCGCCAAAATTTATCATAAAAAAAAATAAGAAGAACAAAACGTATATATGACGTGGAAATATAAAAATTTCGGCTCACTCACTCGTAGTAATTTAGAGTATTTTTCCAAGTCCTTAGTTTGTTGGAATAAATCGTTATTTATGAAGCCGTCACTATATCTTGATTAGAATTGTAAGATTTAATAACCAGAAAATGACAAGAATTCCATGTTTTGCAAGGTGAAATACAAAAATTGTCGGCTCGCTCGCTGCGCTCGCTCGCCAAAATTTATCAGATTTTATATCACCCTCAAAAAAAAACCCTTTAAAGTGCTCGAAAAGCATATCAAGTGGACTTTTTTTAAGTCCCTACCGGGATGGGATTGGGGTTGAACACTGCTGGTATAAATCGTTATCTATAAGACCGTCACTATATCTTGATTAGAATTGTCATTCGAAGATTTAATAACCAAAAATGACAAGAATTCCATGTTTTGTAAGCTGAAATACAAAAATTTTCGGCTCGCTCGCTGCACTTGCTCGCCAAAATTCTTCAATATCTATTACATTTAAATCACCCTCAAAAGACCCCTTCTAAGTGCTTGAAAAAGCATATCATGTGGACTTGTGTTAAGTCCCTACCGGGATGGGGTTGGACACTGTTGGTATAAATCGTTATCTATAAGGCCGTCACTATAGTTAGAATTGTAATTCGAAGATTTAATAACCAAAAATGACAAGAATTCCATGTTATGTATAAAGCTGAAATATAAAAATTTTCGGCTAGCTTGCTGCGCTCGCTCGCCAAATTATTATATCAAAATTTAGGGTTGCCTATTACATTTAAATCACCCTCAAAAGACCCCTCTTAAGTGCTTCAAAAAGCATATCATGAGGACTTTTTTTTAAGTCCCTACCGGGATGGGGTTGGGGTTGAACACTTTTTCAGAAATTAGGGGCGCAATTTTCGCGCTTGCCCCGGGCGCCGTTTTCCCTAGATACGCCACTGACTACCAAGTACAGTCAGTATAGTAGCCTACTGGAAGCAGCAAGCTCTGGAAGCTCTGGGAGTAGCAAGTTACTTGCTACTCAATGTAATTAGTAATAGCACGTGGACTTGGTAATCTTTAGTAATAGTAGATATGAATTTTTTCAATGACTGAAAGTTAAAACTGAAAGCTAATAGAGTGTGAGTCTACAAATTGTGGTTGGATGACTTTATTGCGCCTAAAATTCACTAGATATCTAGGTCTAGGAACAGTGGCGTAACTACGGGGGGCATTGATCATTGATTATGCAGTGTTGCTATACATACTAGTGTATATTAAAGGACAAGTTCACCTTCATAAACATAAGGATTGAGAGAATGTAGCAATATTAGTAGAACACATCAGTGAAAGTTTGAGGAAAATTGGACAATCCGTTCAAAAGTTATGATTTTTTGAAGTTTTTCTGCAGTAACCGCTGGATGAGAAGACTACTGCAGTGTACGATGTCACATGCTTACAACAATATAAGGAAAATATAAAGAGAATTTCACAAAATTCCATCTTTTGAAAAAAGTACACATTCCCCTGACTCGTTACCGACAAATGTTATGGGTAATATTATTCCCCCTGCCTTTAGAAAGAGACAAGTCAAGTGCTCTTTTATTATGCGAAAAAAGTGAAAATATGTTGAATTTTCTTTTACATTTTCTTTATACTGTTGTACGCATATGACTCACAAGCTGTAGTAGTCTCCTCATCCAGCGGTTCCAACACAAAAAATTAAAAAATTCATAACTTTTGCATCGATTGTCCAATTTTCCTCAAACTTTCACTGATGTGTTCTACTAATATTGTTGCATTTTCTCAATCCTTATGTTTATGAAGGTGAACTTGTCCTTTAAAATGCCTTGCATTGCCAATAATAAGACTTGACCTTGGCTATTTCCTAACTTTTCCATCTATATGAAACACACACACTCACAAACACAAACAAATTAGGGGATGCTCTATATAAAGTACAGATTTTGGACATCCTTCTCCCGCTTGGTCACTTCGACGCCCCCTCGCTGGTCATACCTCCCCCAATCATGAACATAAACCGACACCCTTGACTACCAGTGGCGGATCCAGGGGCGCACCGGGCGCCCCCTCCCTCCAATGCGAAAGAAATATACATGTAGCTACAAACGACAGTTTTTGGACGGTAAAATGTCAAAATTTTTAAGCTCGCTCGCCTCGCTCGCTCGCATTTAACCGTTATATGCCATTCTCCTGATGTTACTGCCAGTAATTGCCAGCAGTTGCGCCCGGTGCAGCCCCCCCCCCCCCCCCCCCCGAATTTCCAAAACGAAAAAATATAGCTACAAACGGCAGTTTGGGGACTGTAAAATGTCAAAAATTTCAAGCTCGCTCGCTTCGCTCGCTCGCATTAATCGTTATGCAATTCTCCTGATGTTGCTGTCAATAATTGCCAGCAGTAATTACGCCCGGTGCGCCCCCTCCCCTTAATTTCCTAAGCGAAAAAATATATCTACAAACGGCAGTTTTGGGACTGTAAAATGTCAAAATTTTCAAGCTCGCTCGCTTCGTTCGCTCGCATTTAATCGTTATGCAATTCTTCTGATGTTGCTGTCAATAATTGCCAGCAGTTGCGCCCGGTGCGCCCCCTCCCCTTAATTTCCAAAGCGAAAAAATATAGCTACAAACGGCAGTTTGGGGACTGTAAAATGTCAAATTTTCAAGCTCGCTCGCTTCGCTTGTTCGCATTTAATCGTTATGCAATTCTCCTGATGTTGCTGTCAATAACTGCCAGCAGTTGCGCCCGGTGCGCCCCCTCCCCTTAATTTCCAAAGCGAAAAAAATATAGCTACAAACGGCGGTTTTGGGACTGTAAAATGTCAAAATTTTCAAGCTCGCTCGCTTCGCTCGCTCGCATTTAATCGTTATGCAATTCTCCTGATGTTGCTGTCAATAATTGCCAGCAGTTGCGCCCGTTACGCCCCCTCCCCTTAATTTCCAAAGCGAAAAAAATATAGCTACAAACGGCGGTTTTGGGACTGTAAAATGTCAAAATTTTCAAGCTCGCTCGCTTCGCTCGCTCGCATTTAATCGTTATGCAATTCTCCTGATGTTGCTGTCAATAATTGCCAGCAGTTGCGCCCGTTGCGCCCCCTCCCCTTAATTTCCAAAGCGAAAAAAATATAGCTACAAACGGCGGTTTTGGGACTGTAAAATGTCAAAATTTTCAAGCTCGCTCGCTTCGCTCGCTCGCATTTAATCGTTATGCAATTCTCCTGATGTTGCTGTCAATAACTGCCAGCAGTTGCGCCCGGTGCGCCCCCTCCCCTTAATTTTCTAAGCGAAAAAATATAGCTACAAACGGCAGTTTTGAGACTGTAAAATGTCAAAATTTTCAAGCTCGCTCGCTTCGCTCGCTCGCATTTAATCGTTATGCAATTCTCCTGATGTTGCTGTCAATAATTGCCAGCAGTTGCACCCGGTGCGCCCCCTCTCCTTAATTTCCAAAGCGAAAAAATATAGCTACAAACGGCAGTTTGTGGACTGTAAAAATAAATGTCAAAATTTTCAAGCTCGCTCGCTCCGCTCGCTCGCATTTAATCGTTATGCAATTCTCCTGATGTTGCTGTCAGTAATTGCCAGCAGTTGGCGCCCGGTGCGCCCCCTCCCCTTAATTTCCAAAGCGAAAAAATATAGCTACAAACGGCAGTTATGGGACTGTAAAATGTCAAAATTTTCAAGCTCGCTCGCTTCGCTCGCTCGCATTTAATCGTTATGCAATTCTTCTGATGTTGCTGTCAATAATTGCCAGCAGTTGCGCCCGGTGCGCCCCCTCCCCTTAATTTCCTAAGCGAAAAAATATAGCTACAAACGGCAGTTTTGGGACTGTAAAATGTCAAAATTTTCAAGCTCGCTCGCTTCGCTCGCTCGCATCAAATCGTTATGCAATTCTCCTGATGTTGCTGTCAGTAATTGCCAGCAGTTGGCGCCCGGTGCGCCCCCTCCCCTTAATTTCCAAAGCGAAAAAATATAGCTACAAACGGCAGTTTTGGGACTGTAAAAAAATGTCAAAATTTTCAAGCTCGCTCGCTTCGCTCGCTCGCATTTAATCGTTATGCAATTCTCCTGATGTTGCTGTCAATAATTGCCAGCAGTTGCGCCCGGTGCGCCCCCTCCCCTTAATTTCCTAAGCGAAAAAATATAGCTACAAACGGCAGTTTTGGGACTGTAAAATATCAAAATTTTCAAGCTCGCTCGCTTCGCTCGCTCGCATTTAATCGTTACGCAATTCTCCTGATGTTGCTGTCAATAATTGCCAGCAGTTGCGCCCGGTGCGCCCCCTCTCCTTAATTTCCAAAGCGAAAAAATATAGCTACAAACGGCAGTTTTGGGACTGTAAAATGTCAAAATTTTCAAGGTCGCTCGCTTCGCTCGCCCGCATTTAATCGTTATGCAATTCTCCTGATGTTGCTGTCAGTAATTGCCAGCAGTTGCGCCCGGTGCGCCCCCTCCCCTTAATTTCCAAAGCGAAAAAATATAGCTACAAACGGCAGTTGGGGGACTGTAAAATGTCAAAATTATCAAGCTCGCTCGCTTCGCTCGCTCGCATTTAATCGTTATGCAATTCTCCTGATGTTACTGCCAGCAACTGCCAGCAGTTGCACCCGGTGCAACCCCCTTAATTTCCAAAGCAAATATATATATATGTATATATATATATATATATATATACATATATTATTATATATAGCTACAAACGGCAGTTTGGGGACTGTAAGATGTCAACATTTTCAAGCTCGCTCGCTCCGCTCGCTCGTATTTAATTGTACAGTTATGCAATTCTGATGTTGCTTCCATGAGGTGCCCCCCCCCCCCAATGTTTTGACCCACGGTACGCCACTGAACACCCCCCTTTAAAAAATCCTGGGTACGCCTATGGTGAACACAATATCCCTCTATAGATTAATAAGTCATGAAACATCAGTAAATAGTTATCTACCGGGAGAGAGGAAGAGAGAGGGAGAGTTTGACTTGAGAAGACTATTATAAACCTAAATACCTATAACAAAAAAATGCTTGTATATAGAGATAATTATTATAAAGAAGCAATTTCATTTAATGTGAGAATACAAGTAAAAGGTCAAAGTATCAAAAGAAAAATTGTGTCGACCAAAAACTGGTATGTGTGTGTGTGTGTGTGTGTGTGTGTGTGTGTGTGTCTGCATGTTGAGATTTGATGAATCCTACTAGTAACTGATACATTTTCGCATACAATAGGCATTTTACTGGACTTTTCCGAGGCTTTTGATACGATTAATCACGAGATACTTCTCTCTTAGTTATCCCATTATGGCATTCGTGGAAAAGCCTTGCAATGGTTCACGAGTTATTTATCTGTGGAAAAATGAGCAAAGAAAATGGGATTCCATCAGGATTCGAACCCGAGACCTCCGGATAGCTATATAGCCCGGTGCTCTACCGACTGAGCTATAGAAATCCCTAGTTCAGTGTTCGTCCCAGAAACCCTAAATTCTCAATGCTCGGATGGTCAGAAGCTATAGCAGTGTGTTTGTCTGTTATTTATCTAACAGATTTCAATATGGACATGTGAACGATTTTGATTCTTCTATGAAGAATTGATGATTATTTTTTTTTAAATCTTCAGATAAACTCTCTTTTATATTATTTGCGGATGATTCCAATCTTTTTTATTCCCACCCTGACCCTAATTAGTACAGTGAGTTATGAATTAAAGAATATCGCACAGTGGATATATGCAAATAAATTGTCACTGAATATTGAAAAGACAAAGTATATGTTTTTTCAGTAATTAATCCTTAGATAGACTTCCAGGTAATGTTGTATTTGACACTACTCCCCTAGAAGAGGTTTCGTCTACTAGATTTTTAAGTGCTTGTGTTGATAACAAGTTATCATGGAAGTGTCATATAAATAATATTTGTAATGTAATCGCAGGTAACATCCATTATGAATAACAAATAGATTGAAATATCAGCTCCCTTCTTCTGCTTTGATGACGCTTTATTCAAGTTTGGTATTACCGTGTTTAAATTATGGAATTCTTCCTTGGGGGAATACATATTCGACATTGCTAAACAAACTTTTTCTTTTGCAAAAGATGGCGCTCAGAATATTGTTTTTAACCTTCACATATACCTTCAAATACCTTCACGTACTGATAAGTTGTTCCCTGAACATGAAATCCTGAAAATAAAAGAGTTGTATTTATTTCAAATTGGTAAATTCATGTTTATTTACAACTGCAACCACCTACCCAAATTGTTTTCACTCTTTATTTCGCCGTAACATCCACGTGCATATCCCACGAGACAATCCAAAGAATTTCATCTTCCCTTAGTGAGAACTGTGCACACTCAAAATAAATTTCTTTGTACTGGACTCAGATTTTGAAATAGCTTAGATAATGATTTAAAAGAATCTGTTAAGTTGATTACATTCAAATAAAAACATGAAATATATTTGCTTTCCATATACCAGTTAATTCCGTTTATGAAAAAATCCGCCATGTTTCACTGGTCCTTGAGATTTTGCATCGTGTCCACAGACCTTTTCCATTCCTTTCCTTTTCCTTTTCTTTCTCCATTCTCCCCTGCGTCTCTTTCCTCGTTCTTCGTTGTCCGGTAACCGTGTGTGCATTTTTCTTCATTTCTGTTATTTTCTGTGTTTTGTGTTGTTATTGTTGTTGTTGTCGATATTATTTTGTGTGGCCGCGTGTATAATCTTCTTTTTTGGTCAATTTTCCTGGCATACACGGCCAAATAGTGTCTGCGTCATAAATGTGCTATGTTACATAGTTTATATGTTTGCATTCTATAGTATTGTTATAGTATCAGCATCATTATATCAATATGTACGTATAATTATACAGAAGAATTTAATATGAATATGTTATTGGTTTAACAAATTGGTGCTGTCGTTGTTATGTTTCGAGTGTTCCACGTCTTACAAGTTTGGTTTTTAGTGCGACATTGTTTTCATTGTTTGTTTGTTTGTTTGTTTGTTTGTTTGTTTATTTGTTTGTTCATTTCCATCTGAGAAGATGGCTGGATAGCCCATATTCAGCTACGTTAAACTGGTCTTCCATGGGGTCCAGTTGGATGTGAGGTGGGACCACTTCACCGGGTTAAACATCATGCATAATTATATTCATTCATCTCATCTCATTCATTCATCTCATCTCATCTCATCTCATTCATTCATTCATTACTCTCTTTGCACCGATAAATGAATGAAGCGGGATATTTTATGTGCATGAGTTATGTCTCTCTCATACACGGGACCTCCATTTTATGTCCTATCCGAGGGACAGGGTGTTTTGCCTCTTGCTAGAGGGGACGGTATGCAACTAAACTTGCTCAGTCCAGACTCGGTTTCGAACCCGGGCCGCGTGATCGTGAGGCATGGTAGACGCGCTACCGACTGAACCAACTCACCGCCCTTATCGTTATGCACTTTTTTGTTGCCATGACAAAGTGCATTGTTTCTTTTTTTCTGACATTATTCGTGCATATTATACTTTATGATTATTATTGTATTTGAAAAAAATTACTGCCCTTATCAGACGAATGCCAAAGACAAATCGACAACTTGTACCGCTTTAATGTTCTCTTTTTCTTTTTTCTTTTTTTGATGATGGAAATAAATAAACTATTGAATTGAATTGAACTAAACATCGGGAAGGAATGCCGTTTTTACTATTCATATTGCAGCAGACGGAGACCAGTAAAGTTATACCTGGGCCCAAGTATAGTTCTCAAAAGTATTACATTGCTACTGTTGTGTGTGTGTGTGTGTGTGTGTGTGTATGTGTGTGGGGGGGGGGCAGAATAAAATATTATGCACGATGTTTTGTACACGCGCTGTCTTATGCATGGATTAAAATCGTGAAATAATAAAATTTGCTCCTACTTCTGGAAGCTGTCGGATCAAGCCTAAATTGAGCTTGCTAATGCGACTCCTCTAGGCCCTGATACTGTTTGATAACTGTCTGTGATGATTGTTTATTTTTATTTTTATTTATTTTTTTTGGTTTGTGTTTTGTATGAGAGGATGACGTGTATTATTTTTCAAGCAACCCAGTGAATTCACGCGAACTTTTTTTTTTTTTTTGTAATTTCCATGTGAATTTTCAAAATTCAAGTTCCGTATGCGGATCCATGGACTAGTCTGTAAGAAGGAAATGTTGAGGTATAGTACTTTCGTAAAGCATGCGGGATGGTGACTTTGTGGAAACAAGAAAATGAATGACTGTCTTTTGCTCAATCGAAAAGATGACTGTCTACAAAACAACATTTTTCTTTAAAAATCAAGTTTATTCAAGGGATGCTTGTTCTGCTACAGCGCTGCTGCTGCTACTATCGATCATGGATAATGTTCCATGAAGCCATCAAAATACAGTACATGTAGAAGTTTTTGCATCAGAATTGCCAAAGTCGCTCATAATACTATGTGGTAGGTTATAAAAGATTTTCAAAGATAAATAAAATCAATTTCATGAATTTTTCACAAGTTTGTCTTCTGAGCGAAAAGTCTCTCATAAGACTTAAAATACAAAACAGACCCTTGAACCACGATGGGAACAAAATATTGGTTACTGTAACAGATTACAGTATCAGCGCCACACATCAGCGGCCCATTTCTTTGCTGTTACCCCCCCCCCCCCCCAAAAAAAAAAAAAAGAAGAAGAAGAAGAAGAAAAAAGAAAAAGTGATGTTTATATGTTCTTGTCGAAAAATGAAATAAAACATTGAATTGAATTGAATTGAATTGAACTGAATTGAATTGAATTGAATTGAATTGAATTGAACTGAATTGAATTGAATTGAATTGAATTGAATTGAATTGAACTGAAATGAATTGAATTGAATTGAAAACAGACGAAACTTTTCATGGTCAGTCGAGAGCCCTCCTTGACAGTCTGTTCGTGGTCTTGAATGTAGAGCGCCAGCTGTAGTTCGCCCTTTACCAATCTGCTGCCTAACCAAAATGGTGAGCTACACAAATCATCCAAAGCAATCTTCATAATCCTCACCTTCTAAACAAAATTCTTGTATCTTTTATGTATCATTATCCATAGAAATATACATGAGATGGATATCAACTTCAATTTTTATTGTGCGGTTCCAGTAAAAAACACAATAAAGCATTATAAATTTATGTACAGCGTAGTCGGAGCCCAACACAGACATGATACGGAAACCCTCCGGTTGAGCCCCACCACAATCCGTGCACACAGATGTATCCTCCGCTCACGCCGCACTGGCAATGATTACGATGGTTCTCAAAAAGTTGTTAATGTTTGTGACGGGTAACGATACGAGATATATAGTTCAATTAAAGAATGGGACTAATGTTGTCGAGACTCGATATCGGTATGATCATGATGAAGTAGGCCCCACCACTGTCTGTTAATTGTAATAAACTTGTAATAAATAAGTACACATCTGTAAAACAAGATCTACGTACCTTAGAGTAGGGTGTCTGATCGCGCACTGCTAACCCTCGACCAAAACGCACCCCTATCTCATAACACGCAAGTCCCATAGAATGCAATGGAGCCGCGCGCCTACGCCGTTTTGACCCAGCATTTTTGAGCAAAATTTCGCCTTTATTGCCAAATCCCCAGACCATGCCATTAACGAATCCTAACAAATTTGGTATCATATGAAAGAGGAAGTTTTTCTCCATATCCTATCAGAACGGCGGTACATGAATCCGACGATAAATTGATGTAAAAATCGATAGAAGCACATCTATCCCCATATCTCAGCGTCTGCTTCGGTATTTGTATTGCCGTGAGACATACTAGTAGTTGAGGACATGCTGAATCCGATGGTGCCGCTAGTTTTTCGCTAGCTCCACGCCTAGGTGTGGGGATATCGCCTTGAAGATACCCCTTGCAATATTTTTTTGGTCACAGCGAACGTTTTAGGCGGGGCTTCGTATGCAAGAATCCATAGTAACTTCGCGCGAAGGGGCTAATGCATATGTAAATTTGATTACGCATCGCCGTCTAAAACCACATGGCCTCTACGGTTGTGTGGGGATGGATCGCGTGTGCATGCGGCGCGCGCCAGATGCTGCCAGCAGAGCTAGAGAGCTACCACTGTGTGTGTGTCACTACGTTTGTGTGTGTATGTGTTGTGTATGATGTGCATATCACGAGGCAGGAAACTGGGCTGTCGCTTGCGATAGCTCCTACTACAACACGCATCACATAGCATGCACTCTGTACTGTACATATCAAATACAGTCACGCTCACAAATCACGTACGTCTTGCAAAACAACCAGACTCTACTAAATTTCTGTCTACTACTATTAGTTTACTTGTGGATTGGTTATGATCTTATCGTTGTTCATTTATATTTCGAAAGTGCACTCGCAATGCTCGAGTCACTGGCACTAAGCCGAGAAATCGGTTGTGAATACAATCATGTCCGCTTAGCCAAGTGCGAACGAAGTAGGCCTTAGCTAACGTTACTGTGGTGGTAGCGGCAGCGGTGTATTACGAACACCCGATCGACAAAAAGGGCGTGGAAAAGATTTCGGAAGACTCTTATTTGGCCATTTTTGCATGTACGAATAGTGGTAATGTGGCATCAATTCCAAGCCTGTGGCTGTAGAGGTTGTAGCTTGTGCATTTCACGCGAGCTGCGTGCACCTGCTCTCGACAATCGACTGCATATTTCTTCGAACCATGCTCGCCATGCCGGCTCCCCTGGCCTACAATCGCGATGCTCTCCGCTCGGCTCCCCGAACTTTACCGGCGGGGCTGCGCTAGCTGCCTAGCTGCTGCTAGCTAGCTGCGCCTGCATACATACGCGGGGTTCGTACGTGTTGTAGGGCGCTCAATACGGTACATGTGAATCGAATGTAAACTGAATACCGAGCACGTACGTACGCACGCAGCGCACACAGGGTATGACAAGACATAGGGGGAGTGGCTTCTGCGCTTGTTACGCGTATTTTCTAACCGCTGTACGCTCATTATCTGATCGCTGGAGATCCACACGCGAATGCAGCTTTTCGGCGTTGTTTGCAAACATGATTTGGGTCACATTTTCATGCGTGCTCGTAAAAAAAGGGGGTGATATTGCTGTGATTTCAAAGTTAAATTTCTCAAGATAGAAACATCATTTCGCCATGAAATTTGAAATATGTCTTAATGATGTAAGTCTCTTTCATATGAAATAATTCACAATTCGTTTCTCACAGAATTTCAAAAGTTACAAAAATGCTCCAGACACCCTACTTAGAGGCTTGGGGAAAAAAATGGCAAATGAAATACAAGCTTGACAAATGCAACGTTATGCGCTTCACAAGGAAGTCTCGTCCCATTCATCACACGTACACCTTAGCCGGTCACCAGATAGAAACAGTGTCCAGTCACAAATACCTAGGAGTTGTCTTATCAGACAATTTAAAATGGAATAGACATATTGATATAACTACAGCCAGAGCAAGCAGCATGATTGGCTTTCTCCGTCGTAATCTACATAATGCACCGAGAAATGTTAAATTACAAGCATACAAGAGCCTAGTGCGTCCCCACTTGGAGTATTGCTGTACAGTATGGGACCCCTTCACTCAACGTAACATCTCCAAGATTCAAGCAGTACAAAATAGAGCAGCCAGATTCATCTGTAATGATTACAAGTGGCAATCTTCCGTCTCCGGAATGATAAAGGATCTCAAACTTCATCCACTCCTAGAACGACGCAAGCTTTTAAGGCTATCAACATTTCATAAAATAAAGCACAGCAATATTGATCTAAATCTCGAGGATTATATCAGTCCTGCTCAAGCACCGAGAGGTATGACAACCCGAAGTTATCATCCGGACAATTACTCTACTTTACGCGGTTCCTCAACTGCTCTCGCCAACTCCTTCTTCCATAGAACAGCGAAGGATTGGAATAATCTGCCGAGTAACATAAAGCAGATTCATAAATTTGACACATTCAAAGAAGCGCTCCAGCGTCACCTCCGTTGTGATTAGCTGCACATCACACACCACAGTGCTGAGTGATACTCTATCCAGAGTTTTTCAGCGTATTCATCCAGATCCAGATCCAGAGTCTACGGCGGCGTGCCTGTTTGTAATACGGTACTCGTGAAAGCGGCCCACCGTGTAACGTTCAACGCGACGGTACATAGTAAGCACGGCGGTGCTGGTGGGGCTTCCTTCCACAGTGAACATCTTTCGGCAACGTCTTTCTAACATCGTTGATGTTAGATCAGTGTTAGGTCTCTATAACACATAAATGCAGCCCTACCAAACGGCGTTTAGAGTAAAAGCCCCAATATTTGGCTGGCCTCCAAAATCTGGACACTTATCATTTATCACAAGCCAGCAAATTCTACTGTCACAACACACGCATATCATCACATCACCTGGCACACTCGTTTACCACAGGGAAGAGCCTGAGTCACCTTCAAAAATCCATCTAAAATCCCAAAGTTTGCCATCAAAAATGCAGAATCGCCATAACTTTTCCAAAGCGTGCGCGAATTAATACTAGGTCCCGTGTAAAGAATCAGGGTCGCTGAAAAAGCTCTAAAAATTTAAAAATTATGCCGTTCTGTTGTGAGATTTTTTGCTTATCGCAAGCTCAGAGTGTGATGGTATCTTCAAAAAACACAAAAGAAAAACAAAATCTCCGTACGTGCTGATGCAGTAAACAAATGTAGATCTACAGGGGCTGAATGCACGTGCAGTTACCAAAATTGGGACACGAACGGGCCCCGCCGCAACGTCCCCGATGCAACCTTGCACCACCAAGCCTTGGTATGGTGCGCGCTCATTTTACAGAGGCTTTTTATGCCTATTGACATTTGCGCGTGTGTCCAAATTTTCAAGAGGCTGTCCGAATTTTGGGGAATTGACAAGGTAATACTTGGGGATTCTGTGAAAGTTTATGATGTATTTAACAAAATCGATATTGGGAAAAAGTAGGTTGATATATTTAACATACATTATAATTTTGTCTAGTGTTATTTGAGTTGAACAAATAGATGCAAAAAAGCTTAAGTGTCTGAAAATTGGGGGTTTTACTCTATGCTTGATTGATAAGTGGCGGGGCCGATCGATATCCACAGCATACATCATGTACATTTGTAGCATCTTTCGTCCTTTCTCCCTCCCCATTGACGTTGTGCTTTCTTCTTTTTTTTCCCTCCCTCTTATTCTCGGAAAGACTTCCTAATATCCCTCAACTAATTTCAACCTTCAGTACAACCCTAACCTAACCTTGTTTGCTATTAAATGTATGGATGCACGCGCACTGCGGTGGGGCCTGTTTCACGATTTTGCCTTGATATCCTTCAGGGCCAGGCTATTGAGCCTCACTAATCAGTCGGTAGTCCACCAAAATTGCATTAGGGTCTAGTAGTAGTAGGGTCTAGATCTCTTTCTAAATTTCATAGAATGCTTGCTCTATCTTGTTGATGTTTTAAAAAAAAAAATGTAAAAATTAGAACATTGGACATGGTCTACCCACTAAAAATGTATGATTTCTCAACATGACTCATGCAGGATGCTTGTAAGGGCAGACATATTTAGATGAATTGTTTTACAGGTACTCTAGATGGATAGAATAACAAATCACACCAATCAATGCAGTAGTGCTGACAGAGTACTGTATGTGAATTTAGTACTCTAGGTTCTCATCATTCATTCCAATTTCTTGCTCTTGTTGACAGACGAAGGGTACTTCGAGTTTTGGTAAGCGCAAGAATAAGACCCACACCTTCTGCCGAAGGTGTGGGCGTCGCAGCTTCCACATCCAGAAGGGAGTGTGTGCCAGTTGTGGGTTCCCAGCCAAGACCATTCGGAAGTGTGAGTATAGCCTTTATAGGAAGAGAATTATCTGAGGAGTTCATGTAGGATTCTGATTTGTAAAGTTTGATAACACGATCATAGTAGAGAAGCTATAGACAAAAATGTCTTTAAATGCAACACATTTTTGTGCTTTAATGTGTAAGAGAGAGAGAGAGAGAGAGAAAGCAATGGAGTCTTAATTTCTTGAAATAGAAACACACAACTTTTTAATGGATTGTCTGATTTTCCTCAAACTGTCACTGATGTGTTCTACTGATAATGCTGCATTCACTCAATCCACATGTACATTAAAGTAACATCAGCTATTAAAATCTACTGTATGGTGCAAAATTCATGTAAAACCAACACAGTTGTAGTGAAATTCTTGTTGCAATGGAGTAATTCTGAGTTCTATTGGTGAAGAAAAACCACAAGAAATGTGCTTCAATTTAATGAAATGCAGATTGCTTACACAGTTATGTTGTAGAACAAACATTGACAGAGTGTCTCTGCATGGGTAAACATCTTGCATTTCAGTGTGGTCTGTCTGCTGGCAGTGTTGCACAACTGTTGCGAGAAGAACTTGTGTTATGTCATGTAATATGAGTTTATATTGTACCATGGATAGTGTGTGTATGTGTGTCTGTCTGTCTGTCTGTTGCATCTGTTGCACATGCTGTGCATACAGTGTGTAATCTGAACCTGAAGAAAACACAGAGGGGGAAAGTCAAGTTGAGTGGTGCAGCATGCATGCATCAGTATAGGGTAGCATCTGAGATTGAAATGCAATTGGGGGAGGGGGGGGGGGAACAAGTTGAGTGGAGCAGCATACATGCATCAGTATAGGGTAGCATCTGAAATTGAAATGCAATTGGGGGAGGGGGGGGGAACAAGTTGAGTGGTGCAGCATACATGCATCAGTATAGGGTAGCATCTGAAATTGAAATGCAAGTGAACATGAAATGATGTCATGATTCACTTGCCTTTCAGATATGAAACTTGTACAAATAACATTATGCCCTCTCTCACCTGTAAAATTTAAATGAAATGATTGAGGAACCAATGCATTTAACACTACCTTCACGCACATTACGAGTGTGCAATTTATCAGTAAACAAGATACAATATAAGCAAGGTTTGCGTGTTTTCATTATATATTTTATTTATTCGCCTGTAACGAAAGAAAACTGCATTATGTCCTGAGGACTTGGTCATAACAGGAGAGACCTGTTCACAACAACAACAACAACAAAATCTATTACACTTGCAATTCTTGGTTTGGTTTGATGACAGACAACTGGAGCATGAAGGCCAAAAGGAGAAAGACCACCGGAACTGGCCGAATCAGGCACCTCCGTGCCGTCAACCGACGCTTCAAGTAAGTAGTGAACAGGTGTACACTTACCATTTATTCAGTAACTACGATAACTTATGTTGCTAGAATAACAGCCAAGCCCCAGATGGCATTTTAACTCTTTATTTGCCATAGTGGAAACCCCCTGTGTGCCACGTTATTCTGAGACACGAAGGTAGTCATGCATTGAGAAAGAATTCTATTTTTTCAATATATGTAACTTCTACAAATTTTTGTTAAGCTGGACATAATAGTGAGCAAAGTTAAAGAGGAATGCCAAGCTTTGCTTCGATATAAATTGTATGAAAAATCTATTTCTATATATTTATTTTTTATGACCAGTTGCTACATTACTGTAAAGGCATGACTTTTGCACATGAAACCGTGAGAGAAACTTAGAATTTACAGGCAAATTTAGTTGGGAACACGGCTTGATGGTCAAACACCACATAGAATGCAAACTGTATGTAAAAGGAACAAAAGCGCGAGAAAAGCTTTCAATGTACCGCGGGATTAGGCGATTTATCGATCGGTTTAAGCGGATTAGTACGTTTGAGCGGAATTTGCGAAGTTGGCACGCCGTCGACTGAGTGGTACGTGCGAACATGGCACATAAAGAGTTAATGACCGTAGTGTATCCATAATTTACTTATTGGTGCTTACTGACAGTTGTCTAGATAATCTAAATTGATAGATAATGGATATCCAGTCTGTATTGCACATGATTTATGTTGCTGTGGACTGTTAGAAGAGCAAAAAGTCTTCTTTTTTTTGGGGGGGGGGGGACCAATTACGCCATAACAGCTTGATTCAAAAGTGTGAAACTTTACTGGAAATATGCAACTTTTGAGTTACGTAATCAAAAACAACATTAAATTGAAGCTTCAAAGTTTTGTTATCACATCTAAGCCTGTTCAATATTGATATTGATTTTTACATATTGATGATCATCATCCTTTATACTCTAATGGTTTGGGCGAATACTGAATTTATTTATTTATTTTAATCTTTTAATTAGTTCTTTTGTGATTGAAAGTGTGTATGTACTAATGGTTGTGACATTGTCTCTGTGCACCTCTACAGGAATGGGTTCCGTGAAGGCACGATTGCCAAGCCGAGGCCACGAGGAGCAGCCTCATCGTAGATGACAACTGTGTACTGATGTCAACAACCACACAACCATTTTTATCACAATAACTGGCTCATTCATTTGGTGGCAGCAGCAGCAGCAACACACATCAACCACAAACTTGTGATGAGACATTTTGTCGGAGGAGTGGAATAAATCCTCAAAAAAAGTTCATGACTGTCAGCTTCCTCTAGTGTCTTTATATGAAGTCTGATACTTCGGCCCCTCACTCAGCTGGTCATTTGTACCGCATGTGTGATTCTGAATTTTGGGGAAAGGGGAGATTTTAGGTGATCAATTCAGGGGAAAAAATCCACACAAAAAAATCATTAAAATAGGGGGTCTTTTGTCTTTTTTTTTTCTTTTAGATTTCAACTCTGAACATAATTGCAATAAGGACCAGTAGTTAATGTCAGCTCCTGAAAAATTCTGAAAAAGGGGTAGTACGGCTTTGTGGTGTGTCCCCTTTTTACCAGAATGTGCTTTCCGTGCATGTTCTGCTACAAAAAAATGTCGGGCAGGCCTTTTTTGGAGGACATTTTGCCGTGTGTGCCATATATAGGACATGCTGCTTGAACGTATGCTAGCATTCCTCCCTTCCAAAAGCCTGTGATGGGGGTCAAAATCCTAACCCACTGCCATCCTGAAAGGGGATCTCTCTCAGAATCTGGAAGAAGCATATTATGTTTATGGTTGACCACCTGAGTGGGGGAATCTGGACTTGTGTGTTGTAAGAGTGAGAACAGTATATACTACATGTGATAGGGTAAATGGCATATTTGTGACAAGATTTGTTATGTGTTGAATCGGCATCGAGTGACATTCATTGTTTGTCAAAGTTTACGACTGAGAACTGTGCTTTTGATTGTTGCATGGGGAATCCCAACAAATCATTGTTATAAATACAATTCATGTACTATAACAAAGGGTCCATGTTCCTTATGCACTATTCTAGCCAATACATAGTCCAAATGCATAGTTAGCCCTCGTGCGATTCTATTCTATCGTGGCCTTCGGCCCCCATGAAATAAGACTAATTATGCATTTGCAGTGCATGTATTCTATTGTAGTGCATTCATGATCATGTATGACAGTACTCTTCGCGTAATCAGGTACTCCAGTTAATTGACGTACAAACTGAAAAACAGTTTATGCTGTGTGTTACAGTTACCGGAAAATCGGGTAGGTGTTCCGGAAAAACGAAGAGGAATTTCCCATATTAATCTTACCTACATAATGTATTTCCATAGTTTCCTGCAGAAAGCGTTTAAAATTTGTGTAAATACAGTCAACCTTACTCAGGTCAAATGTATTTGGACTGAAGAAATAGCTTCGACTTAGAGAAAATTCGACTTATGAGAGATTACAATCAATCAACCTGCAGAATATAAAGAGAAGAGGACTTGAAAAGACCTACAAGTTTGGCTGTACAATGAAATTCGACGTCTGTGAGGTCAATTTGAGCAAGGTTGACTGAATTTTGAAGAAACTGAGGTGCTGAAAGTCAACAGAAAGATAATGATGGTGATGTTTTTATGTTTAATATGCAGCATATGATTCGCTGTATCACTGGTACAAGTAGATGCGTTATGGCGTGAAAGAATTGCAACAGCACCACACACACACACACACACACACACACACACACAAACAGTGGGACATTGATAACTATACATGTGTGGATGTGCCTATGAGCTATGGCTAGCTCTCAAGAAAAACAAAGAATAAACTCCTTTGAGACTCTAACATTTCTTCAGGCATTGAAAACGAATTTACGTCCGCCTTGAGACATGGGACACAGTAGAATTTGTGGCAGCATTTGGATGCATATGCATATATACGAATCTAGCTTAAAACGACAGGTGTTACGAAGCACGCATGTTGCTTGGTGAAAATTGCATTGCAGACACAAACTAATGCCGTTGTGCGACTGCATGTAGGGTAGCTGTGGCCCTAAGTGATATACCATGTTGTGTGTCTCGGGTGGAGAGGTGTGTGATTAGTATGTGGTATCTGTGTTGTGAATGAATTAACGTGCTGTAAGTGTACTCCACTTAATCTTGTAAGAAATGTTCTGCCAAACACTACCCAATTCTAAGTGGAGACTACTATATTTATAATATCTAACCAAGTTAGGTGCGTTCAGTGGGACAGCATTGAAGTGATGGTGAACTCATCAATTCCTCAGTAATTTTCTTGAGATTGTGAACAAATTAGGCTCATAAAGAATACCTTCACGAAACATAGACACACACACACATACACACACACGCAAATCTTTGTTTACTTAATTTGTTCAGTTATGAATACATTTTGATAAAATAAACAAAAACTGCCGGTCCGGAGGACTTAATTATAACAGGAGTCCCAACATTTTTATTGTTTTGTTTTAATGTATCTCCAGTTTCTCCCTTTTTAATGAATGAATAGATTTCCCCCTAAAGTCACACTTTTCCCCATGTAAATTCAATGTAAGGAATTGGAAAAAGGGAACACAGAGTATATATGTAAAGCATTGAGCAACTTCACACAAATTACAAAGAAGCTGTATCTCTCTATCATACATCAAAAATTTGCCCTTGCAACAGTATGACATCATATATCTGTTTTATTTGATACTTGAACATGACAACTGCACAAGATCAATGACGGTTTGAATAATACTGGACACTGATAAGGTGATGAGTATTGAATTTGACAGTATACAAGTGTACACTTCCTGAAATGACCCAATGCTCTCCTGTAGAATGTGACTCTGCTCACAAAAGGCACCCTCTACAGTGATCTCTTGAAGATAACTAGAGATGCACTTGAGAAAGAAACTGCCCCAATCATTCTGCCATCAGGGACACCTCCAACCCCACGCATCTCTTAAAGTGAAGATTCTCCTGCTCTTTGATGTTATCTTAGCCTTATTTTTGAACATATACAGTTCGACCTCTCCTATCCGGCCTCCCTTTATCCGTATCTCTCTATAATCCAGATGCAATCTCCGCTTGATTTTTTTTTTCTTCAATCTAACAAAAAGGGAAAGGGGGATTTCAAACTCGAGAAAATTCCTACGTAAACTTCACATGAATTATACATATTATTACAAATTGAATTCATTTTGGTAAAAAAACAACAAACAAAAACGCCTATCAAAGAAAAAGTTTCAGTGATTGCTACCTTCAATAGGTTACATGTATTGTACATGTACAGTGCTGAAAGTACAGTGTACATGTGTAGCTACCATTGGGTAGGCAGCTGCATCAGCATGCCTTAAATACTGAGTTTCCCACATCCGGCGAAATCCCTTATCCGGACGAGCACCGGTCCTGACATGTCCGGATAGGAGAGGTCGGACTGTAGGCCTATACATGACAAAACCAAAGTTGGGTGGGAGAAGGCTATAGTTTTACGGAGTGACGCACAGTTAGAGCTGGAGAAAGTCAAACTCGAGTGGGAGATTTTGCAAAAACGGCCTCAATGCTGGAGATCTGTGCCCCATTTCTTCCTGATTGGCTGTTGCTATGGGAAGTTGCCATTCCAGCAAGAGTTGATATCCTAACATCTCTTATGGAGTGGGGCCCTGGAGTGTCTGTTCTGCTCAAGATGCATGAATAACACATAAACAGTCTTCTTGACGTATGAAGACAAAGGAATTGAATCCATCATAAGAATAAGCTTGAGTCAGAAGAAATAAGGAGGAATAATTATGTAATAGACAATCCCATGACCAAAATGGCAATCTTGAATTACCCATGGGACACAATATCAAGTTTACCAGCATTCATACTGTCATACATGTTTATCAGAGCTTTGATATCAGTTGGGAAAACTGCCATAAAATTTTCAACCCTTGTTCAACACATGAAATCGTATGACATTACAAATATTCATATACATACCTAGCTGTTCAAAACATGACCAGCAGGCAAACAACAATGTGCTCATGACAATGGACTTGTGGTTAAGTGGGCAAATAATGAGGAAAAAAAACAAAAAACAAAAACGAGGCACTGGTGCCAAGTTTGGCAATGGCATTAATGGGGTTGTGCAGAATTAAAAAGGAAATCAAATCTACCTTGAAAGAGCATTGGTCACATGTTGCAATTAATCACAAAAAAACAAAAGCCAAAAGACAAGAAATGGAACATTCCATACTAACATAGCATTTTGAGTGATTTTGTAATGATTGGGATCCCATCTAATTCTCTTTTCTCTCTGTATCGATACCAAGAAAGATATAAGCCAATGATGAAACTGCCTTATGTGATTAATGAGCACTCAATTCAAATGCACATTTTCTTGATAACTGTGCAGGTAAGGATGGCATACTAACAAATTCAAGCATCATTGTGGAAGACATTGAGAAGCAGCCA
Organism: Diadema antillarum; assembly: GCF_040938485.1. Lineage (NCBI taxonomy): Eukaryota > Metazoa > Echinodermata > Echinoidea > Diadematoida > Diadematidae > Diadema > Diadema antillarum. The sequence continues at coordinate 1,022 of NW_027272285.1, read as the reverse complement.
AACCCTTTAATATCCTGCACATGCAGGACAATGATGTTTCTGGGGACTATTGTAATCTTAGGGTACGTTTATCTAAAAATTTTCTAAAGCATAATCACCATCCTAAACGCATTTGAGGCATTTTCTGGGGTTTAAACACAACCACGTTTTCAAACACATATTGGGAAACGCTGTTTTGAAATGCCATTTAAAGGGCGTTTTGAAACATGCTAGACCACGGTCGCCTTTTGGTGAGTAGATAAACACAATGCTGTTTTGAAACGCGTTTATATCTCAAGGTCGACTCCCAGCTGTTTCCAGTTGTGTTTTCTACCCATTATTTGTGTGTGATGAGGCATGTATGGTGGTCTGCAGTTGACCTTTACTTCCTGGGTCGAACGGTGCAAAGCAGCTGCGCAATGACAACACCCAAATCACGATTGTATGATGGATAGATAAACGCTGCACCCTGAGAATCGCGTTTCAAACCACGTTCACAAACACCATTCCAAACGTGTTTTAAACGTGATTCTCTCTCTCAAGTTAGATAAACGTAGCCTTTGCTGCACCTCTAGATCAGAGATTCATCTCCTTCAGAGGCGGGGGGGGGGGGGGGGGGGGGAGGCAAAATGCCGCTCGTGGCAGGTGACCCCTTTTTCTTTTCACTGACATCGTAGACTTTTGTCAATCATTTTAATGTAGCCCACAAGGCCAGGGTGAGGTCAAACACTTCCTCTGTTAAAAATCCTTCAGGCCATCGTTCGATCTTCTTCCAGACTTGCATAGTTAGGAATTTCATCCACAAAGGGGCATGGTTTCAGATGAGATGTCACCTTGCATCAGGTGGACTCGGGGGTAGAGGAATCCCAACGACTTCCCCCGAGGGCTCGGACTGGGCTCTGGAGCGCTGTTCTGGGGTGCAGTAGTCCTGAAAGCACAAATCAATTTCAATTCAATTCAATTCAATTCAATTTTTTCAATTCAATTCAATTTATTTCACACACCATTCTCATGTGTCACAAACCCCTTGTGGGGACAAGTAC